>NW_012098098.1:3040194-3083681 GCF_000951045.1 Mandrillus leucophaeus
CTGCTCAGTGACCGCCCGTGTCCCTCTCTGCTTTTTGCTTATTTTCCAGCCACCTAAGTCCAATCTGAATGCCCAAGTCGTTGATGATTGTTTGCCTGTTTCCAAAGATTGGTAGATAGTTGCGTTTCTAAAAATATCATTTTTCTTTAAATCTGGTTTGCATGGAAAACGTTAGGAGAGCTCATATGAAGGGCAATAGCAACCCCGAATCTTGAAACTCGCTCTATCATTCCACTGAAATTCTACCACGTGGAATAATGCTTGAAGGGTCAGAATTCTGGAACTGCCCAATAACCAGTCGTTATCGAGGGTTAGTTTGTGAAGGTGGGAACAGACTGGTTCTGAAATTCTGTTTAATGACAGTCAATTAAGATTTCTGAGTCTGGCTTGAGGTCCTTTTCTTGCATCACAGCCCAGTCGTCCTTGGCAAGAGAGTCTGTATACCGGCCACAGCTCACAGAAACATTGTTTGAAAAAATGTATTTAAAGAACATTGTTTGTGAGATGAGTCTCAATACATAGGACAGACTTTCCTAAGGTGAGATGTGTTACTTACCCAGAGCTGTGAAAGGCTTTACGAATGGAAACTAGAGACTGAATTTTCCAGAATTTTAAGAAGTCTCCCCAACCAATGGCCCCCCACTTTCTTTTTTAAACCAAAGGTAAGAGCTAGTAGTTAAAATGACAGTTCTAAGCTTGACCTTTTGGGTTATGGCAGCTTCCTCTATGAAAAGATTTGGGAGTGGTTCAGTCACTGAAGGAAGGTTGGTGCCAGAGAGAGAAATGGCTTTGGTGCTTTCTGGTCTAGTGATGAGGGTATGCCAGGCCACAGCGAGTGCCCTGGGGCCCTCCGAGGAAGGGGAGAGGGTGGGTTCTGCTGCTGCCTGCTCAGGTGTGTCCTGTAATTTGGATTAGGTGGGCCCAGGGCAGCCTCTTATCACATCTCGCCTGGAAAGCCTGACTGCTGGGTACATTTATAGGGCTGCAGATAGGGCTTGGCCAATAGATTACCTCAAAATCAAGAAGAGGAAGTTATAAACATGTGACTAGACTTATTAATTTTTCCTGGCTGGGCATTTGGTGGAATTAATTTGTTAATGTTTAATAAATCATTATGGATCATAATTGTAATAGAATCTCAGGCTTTTGGTGTTACTTAGAATCTTGGAGGAGACCACGAAGGACACTCAGACGCGGCTGCACATGTGCAGAGATCTTGTAATGTAACCGTGGCTCTTCTCTGCACCATGTGCGAAATAAGCTGCTGCTGGGATTGGGGCGCCGCATGGGTTCCAACACAGTCTGCTGATTGCCTTGGTATTTGCCGTGCCTCTCTGGGCCTCAGTTTTTCCTCTGTTAAGTAAAGAGGGGGCTGGATTAGATGATTTCTAAAGTATTTTCCAGCTTTCAGATGCTATGACTCACTCTTCTCTTTTTCCTTTTAATTTCTTTTTCCTGTAAATCACCAAGACAGTTGTCCCCAACAGTTTAGATGTTATGAATCCATTAGGAATCCTGATGACAAAGGGTTGACCCTCTTTCTAGAAAAATGCCTGTACTAACAAAATTTTGCTTTTGGTTGCAGGAGGCTCAGGGACTGTGGATTCTAGTTTAAGAAACTTGTAGCAAGGAAATCAGGGGAACTGTCTCATTTAGTTGAAATTCTCAAATGCCAACCCCTCTGTTGTGTTCTGGCCACCTCTATGCAGCTTATTCCTCAGTCTAGGAGAAATTTTTCTACCTTGCCCCGGGAAAGAGCTGCTAACTTTCGGCGGGGGGTGCGGTCTTTGGTCATGGTGTTCCAGTTCTCTTCTCAGGTACCCTCCCCTAAGTCTGTCCCTTCTTTATGATAAACACCGTGGCCTGCTTTAGAATTCTGGGTCTCTTGAGATATAGCCTCTCAACTTACAGGTGGGGAAGCCTCAGGGAGAGGCTCAAGTGACATCGCAAGGTCTAGTTAGAGAAAAGTCTTTGCCAGAGTTCTGAGTTTTCAAACCAAGGTCTCATTTGTGTGGGCACAGTGGCTCACACCTGTAATCGCAGCACTTTGGGAGGCTGAGGTGGGAGGATCACTTGAGACCAAGAGTTCCAGACCAGGCTGGGCAACATAGCGAGACCCTGTTTCTAAAATATATATCTGGGTGTGGTGGCACATGTCTGTAGTTCCAGCTACTCAAGAGGCTGAAGCAGGAGAATCGCATAAACCCAGGAGTTCCAGGCTGCCGCAAGCTGTGATAGCACCACTGCACTCCTGCCTGGATGACAGAGCAAGACCCTGTCTCTAAAGAAAAAAAAATTGAATTCACCCCCTTTAAATCAATAAATGCCCAACTGAGGTTGTTGGATGGAGAATTTAAGAAATCCCACCTCCTCCTCCCTAGGACCTGGCCCTGTTTCCCATCTCATGGCCACCTGCAGGGTGACTGGAGTTTCCAGAATGTGTACTTCTTGTGAAGGTTCTGATTGATATTTCCCTTTCTAGACCAGCATGGCTCTACCATATTTTGGGACGTTATGTCTTGTTATTGCTGATTGTTTCAAACTCGTTTGCCCAAAGAGGTCACATTTTAATCAGAAGAATAAAAATGCTATATATATATTTTTTTTTTTGGGGTGGGCGTCTATCCAGCTGCCTCGGGGATTTCCAGCGCTGTTCTTGGAAATGTTGGCTCTAAGTCGATAGGTCATGCTAGTTCTCTCTCTCTTTCTCTGTGCTGTTGGGGAAGCTGTCTACTTGGGTAAGAATGTTCTTCCAAAGGATGTCTTTGGGTGCCCTGGGATGGTTAGGTCCCTAGAGTGGGACATCTTCTGGAAGAGGAACCCAGTGAACTTTGCCCTGTTCTGTAGCTGCTGTTTATTCCCTCACGCTTGTCTCTGTCTTTCAGTTGGTCATAGGAGTTGCCCAGGAAGTTTGGATAATAATAATGACATCTGGCGTGTAAGGTCCAGGCCCTGTCTCAGTTGCTTTCTGTATACCATCTGAGTTCTCCCTACACCCAGTACTGGTAGTTTTTCCTGAGTTTCATCTGGGACTGGGTAGCTGATGCCCTGAGATTAAATGCTGATCCAGGGTCTCCCAGCTGAGCCGTGGCAGGACTTGAATGAGATTGTGGTTCTGTCTCATTCTTAAACTCGTGCTCTTATCACTGTGAAGGAACAGCTGTTTAGACGGGCTAGCCTGAGGGCCTCCTCTTTCTCAGATGGCACAGACGCTGTATTCTATCAGGGAATATGGGGCCAGCTGGGCATCCAGTAACCCAGTTGGTTCTTAGGCTAATGGGCTGCTCAGTGAAGGAACCCGGTGCTGTAAAAGTGATTTCCCCTTCCCTTCCAGTCTTGTGCTAAAACTGGAGCTGTTCACTGTGGCTGTATCTGTCTGAAAGGAAAGGGCCGGTGAAAGCTGGAAGGAGCACAGCCAGCACAGTGGGAGGGGCCCGCAGGGGGCTGCTGGTGGCTTCAGGTGGCTGCAGGTTTCCCACGGAGCTTTCAGTTTGCATTCAGGGCTGTGAGGTCACGGAGGCCAGCATTGCCTTCTCATGGCAGGTGTCCCGGAGTCCCTGAATCTGTGGGTTTCCCCCAAGCCAGCACCTTTGCTGCAAACCTCTGTGTTTCCTGTTAGCAGTTTTTGGGTTGCTGTGATGAATGAGACAATATCCGTAATATCGCAGCATATGTTTCTGTCTTTCCAAGGATGTGTGACCGAAATGGTGGTCGGCGGCTTCGACAGTGGCTGATCGAGCAGATTGACAGTAGCATGTATCCAGGACTGATTTGGGAGAATGACGAGAAGAGCATGTTCCGGATCCCTTGGAAACACGCTGGCAAGCAAGATTATAATCAGGAAGTGGATGCCTCCATTTTCAAGGTAAAGACCCCAGCTCGCTTCCTCTCTGTGGGCACAGTGTCTCCTTTCCCTCATGGACTGGTGGAGATGTTGAGTGACGTCTTTCTCATTTACTTAAAAAGTAATCCAGTTTTTTAAAAAGCAAACATTGGTTCAGGAGTGCAGAATGTGTCTCAAAAATGTACATGAACTGATTTCACGTCTCTTGAGTGACAGAGTCACTTTTATAGTCACTTGTATTCTGATGAGGGGATCGAAGCCTCTTTTCTTCCCTTTTCTGCCGTTTCCTTTTCCTGATGAGCCAAGTGGGAGAAAAGACTTCTTGGAGACCCTCACACTAAGACCTTTTCCCGCGGGCTTCCGTTAGAGGCGATGCATATACCAGGGAAGGTTTCAGTCCTTGTTCTTTCAAAGCTGATACTTCTGCCTGGCATTGTAGGGCCAGCTCAGGAGGGTGAGATGCCATCTGTCATTCCTTTGGGGGCTGGGTTGTGTAGGGGGTTGTGAACCTGCAGCAGATGTCTAAAAATGGTCTTACCTCCCTTGAGAGTAATGAGTTCCCCATGTGTGGAGAGATGTGATGGAGGGTTTGTTCTGTGCCAGGCCTGGCCCATGGCTTGTTTTCTGCTCACACGATCCTGTGTGGTAGATGCTGTTCCCACCCTCATTCTATAGAGGCGCTGAGAGGAGAAGTGACTTGTTGAGGTCTCACAGTTCTTGTATGATGGAGCCAGCATTCAAATGCAAGATGGCCCAACTGTGAACCCTTGGTCCTAACTCCAGAATAGCTGATCAACAGGGATTTCTTGCCGTTACACCTAGATTCAGACAGAGGAACTAGGAATTGGGGCAACCCAGCTCTGCAGACCAGCTGGGCTATTGAGTTCCTTGTGGGTCATCAGAGTGCTGTGTGGGCATCCCTAAGGCTCCAGATGTCCAGGTTTCACCTCTGGGAGATTCAGAGCCCTAGGTCAAGGTCAGCCTAGACTTCCACGTTTGCAAATGTGTACACTACACGTAGACTGAGTCATAGCCCAGGTTATAAGCCATTGCCATGTGGGCTTATTCTCTTGCATTTGGGGGCCAGGGATGGGGAGAGGAGAGTGGGTGTGAGAGAGGGGCAAAGGGGGCTGAGTTGTTGGGGGCCAGAATCAGACCTGAGACCACAAACAAGGTGTGGAGGGAGTCAAGGCTGTAGGACCCCATGACAGTGCTGGACTTCCAGCCACAGATGACTGTCCCCTGACACCAGAGAACAAAAATGACAAAAGATCACACCTTAACCCCAGAGTGGACCATAAATAGGTCAAAGGCGGCTTAAGATGCATTTTGGTCCTGCACATCTTTGCCTGACCGATGTTTGCAGCGGGGCTGTGCATTTCAGTAATTCTGTTAAATCTGCAATTTGAGGTTGCTGGTCTTCTTGAGAATCTGATGCCCATTACTGACCACTCCAAGGAATATGGGGACAAGGGAATGCTTTGCACTCACCTTCGAGGGGGTCCCTTGGTGCCCCCACATCTCCAGATTCTTTCTGATCAAGGACCCCAGGTCAGGGAGCCTCAGCACCAGTGAGTTTTGTGATACCACTGCCTGCTTCCTCACCCTTAGTGCTGTTGCGGATTTCTCTCTTGTTTGATTGCAGATTTTTTTTTTTTTTTTTTTTTTTGCCTTTGGCATCATGGTGACCTTCTCTTGGGAAGGACTGCAGATTTAAACAGTATCAGAGTCCCATCCAGTCGATTGGGAACTCTGCATTATAGATAACCCCAAAAGCCGGAATTTCTCTGCCTTGCCACTGTTGATGCCTGGGTCTGGGCAATTCTTTGTTGTAAGGGTTCCCTAGGCCTTGTGGGATGTTTAGTGGCATCCCTGGCCTCTACCCACCAGGTGCCAGTAGCATCCCCTGCCCTACTGTCACAATAAAAAATGTCTTGTACATTGCCAAATGTCTCCTGAGGGCCAGAGTCTTCCCCTCCCCATTGAGAACCCTGATAAGAGCTGGCCACTGCCAGGATCAACAGACTTAACCAGAGGTGTTGGGTGTTGAGGGCACAGTTGCAGGTTGGACATCAGTAAAACATCTTTAAGACATGGCACAGGGTGCTGGACTAGGCTGCGTAGCCCTGACATGTGGCTTGCTGACAGAGACTAAGCTTCTCCCTTCACCCCATTCCCTGCTTCAACTTGTGCTCGGGGGGTAATGAAATAAAGCCCCAGATTTATACATCTTATGCAATGTTCTTCATGGCCGTTTCAACAGTGTTGAGAAAAATGTGCAAGATTCCCAATGTTTCCGTTGGTTACGCAGTCGCCTGATGTGGCAATCTGAAATGAGTCTACAATCTCAGCAGGAATGGGGCCAGGAGGGAGACGCGGGTGCCCACTGGAGCAGGGAGGCCTTCGGGAGGGCCACCAGTGCCACTGGAGACATGACACCAACAAGAGCCCATCAGGTGCTTCCCTGAGCTATGCTTGTTCCCATCCGTCCTCTGAGAGGCCTGTCTCTGTGACATTGGCCGGATAGGTCTTTGGCTGTTGGATGAAGTCAACCTCGGTCAGATAGAGCCATCTTAGGGATTTTTCGG
Organism: Mandrillus leucophaeus; assembly: GCF_000951045.1. Lineage (NCBI taxonomy): Eukaryota > Metazoa > Chordata > Mammalia > Primates > Cercopithecidae > Mandrillus > Mandrillus leucophaeus. The sequence continues at coordinate 3,046,627 of NW_012098098.1, forward strand.
TTATGTAGACTCTTGTTTCTTTCAACTGTTCAAAGAAAACCTTTCAACAATTTAGGAGTTAAGAAAGAAATTTATGAGTTTGGTTTCTTCCATAACAAGTGAGTGGTAAAAGAGGCCACTTATACCAGTGGCCCTGGGATTCGGATTTAGCTACCCAAGATCCCTCATTGTCTGCAGGTGTCATCCTGAGGCCGCCCTCATGGTATAGATCACAGACGAGAAATTGAAAAAACATTGAGCTCATTTTGTACCAGCCCTGAGTACACTGATGAGGCCCTGATATCAGCTCATTTAGTTTTTAAAAAGTACTTCACCTCCTTGACATGACGAGAAGGGGGAAGATCTAGTTAAGTGAAGGTTATGATTCATGGTTGTATCAGGCATCGTAACAGGCCTGAATGAGTTAAAACTCAGTAGCACAGTTTTTTCCAATTCAGCAGGCCTTGAAGGGAAAAATAACATTTAATTAAAAAAATACAACATGAAACAATCATATTAAATTAGGAAGACCTCCTGGTCTGAGTTCAATGCTGTCAGCCTGAGTTGTGCGTCAACAGGAGGAAGAAGTTATGGCGGAGGCTGAATGAGCCATAGTGACTGTTGCTGGCTGCAGGGAGCCTTGAAATCACTCTCATGTCTAGTTTTTGCTCTAGCTCAAGAAGGATCTTGAGAGATCATCAAGCTAAGTTGACCTTTTAATGCTGGCTAGAGAGGCTGGGAGAGGGCCAGGTGCCTGCTGTGTCACTTAGTTCAGGGCAGGCTGCAAGCCACATACCCGATGGTGGTCCTGGATGCCTCCTGGCCATGGGCGCTGCTGCGATGGATGATGTGGCCTGGCCTTGCTCTTGGGGTGAGTGTGAGCTTGGCATGAACGAGTGAATATGGCAGTGCCTTACAGGCACCGCAGCTGTGTATGTGTACCAGCTGATCACAATGTTGCCATGAAATCTGTGCATTTCAAGGCCCATTTGGGATGTGGGTTAACTCAGTGATTCTCAGATGGGGGAGGTATCATGATTTACCCTCCAGGGAACACTTGGCCGTGTTTGGAGACATTTTTGGTTGTCACAGCTAGGAGAGGGGTGCTGTTGGCATCTGGTGGGTCAAGGCTAGGGATGCCACTGAATATTCTACAATCCACAGGACTACCCCACCACAAAGAAGGGTCCCAGCTGACATGTCAGGCTTGCCACGGTGGGGAAACCCTGATTTAAGGTAATAAAAATTGGAAACTACAGTTCATTTAGTACGTGGTTTGCTCTTTTATTTCTTTAAAAATAAACAACAGCAACAAAACCCAAAGTAATGCCTGGTCAGTGAAGCAGTTAATGAAGGAGAACATTAAAGACCGTGTACTTTAAGAAATATTTTTAGCGGGGAGTTTTACATCAATGTCACATAAGGAAACTACCACTTATGCTCACTAATAGGAATGTTCTTCCAGTTTCTTTACCCTAGGTAGAGGTGCAACATTTTGCATCAACAGAGTAGACAGCATTGGCCTTGAGCAGTAAGCATTCTTGTCTTTTTTGAGAGGAAAAACAGTCTGGGCTATTTTAAAGGAGCTGTGACTCATGGGGGCATGATGGAGTTTCTGGAAGTGTGGTCTCTTGGGTAGCTAAATCCGAATCCCTGGGATACTGGCTAAAGACAGCTACCTGGGCTGGGTGTGGTGGCTCACGCCTGTAATCCCAGCACTCTGGGAGATCAAGAGATCAAGACCATCCTGGCCAACATGGTGAAACCTCGTCTCTACTAAAAATACAAAAATTAGCTGGGCATGGTGGTGCGCACCTGTAGTCCCAGCTACTTGGGAGGCTGAGGCAGGAGAATTCGCTTGAACCTGGGAGGTGGAGGTTGCAGTGAGCTGAGGTTGCGCCACTGCATTGCAGACTGGTGACAGAGTGAGACTCCGTCTCAATAAATAATAAATAAATAAATAAAAATAAATAAAAAAAGATAGCCACCTAGACCCAACCCCACTTCCCCAGTGAGAATCTTGAGGGGCAAGGCCCAGGAATCTGCATTTTTCACAAGCTTCCCAGGACCTGAGAACACTTGCAGTGGTGGAGAAACTGTTGGGTTGGAAGTGGGTACAGCTGGCATTTAATCTCAGACTGGGTGACCGTGCGAAAGTTACTTACCTCTTGGAATTGCATTTTCCTGAATGGGATTGGGAATTCCCTACAGATCTCCTATCATGTTAGGCTGGAGGACACTGTCTGATTTTTCCTGGAACCGAAGATAATTCTCATCTGACTGTGGTTTCCTCCTAGTTGGTGTGTCTGTATTCCCGTTTTGCAATCTTAAAATCTGTCCATTCACCTGTCCATTCACCATTCTACATTATGACTTTAAGATATCCGCTTTGAATTTCTGGTCCTAGTTCAGATCCTAAGGCTTGGAGAAGTCAGAAAACAGATCTGTTAAAAAAACACACACAATGAAGGGAAAATACTTCATTACATTTTGAACAGCACCTGGGGGGAAAAGTCTAGAATAAATGCAAAAATGCAAAACAAAATTTCTATTAAAAGTAACAGGGCGATGGATGACCATTTTGACTTTTTGCAAATGTTCTCTTTTCATGCTAAATTTTAGGGGTTGATCCGAAAAAGCAACAAGTTGTTCTTTGTTTTGAACGCTCTGGTGAAACCATATGCAGCTTCCTCTTTGTGCTGTGTAAACCTCAGGTATCTCCAGCTCTTCAGCCAGGGAAGGGCTTGGCTAAAAGGCACACTCCAGGGTTGGAGGAGCCTTCAGCCTGGGTTTGACTTCTGACTCAGCTGTGTGAACCTGGAGGACCCCCTCCCTGGCTTGGGTCTTTTCACATCTGGTCTCCAGACATCTGATTGGAGTCGCCTTGGGTCCTGAAATTGAATGAGAGTTGATGGCCAACAAAGACTCGTGGGAAGGGAAGGATGTGTGGGGTCCTGGTCATGGTGACAGATATTTGTGATTGGAGTCGGCCGTGAATTTAATGTGCTTCTGTTTCTTTCTTCAGGCCTGGGCAGTTTTTAAAGGGAAGTTTAAAGAAGGGGACAAAGCTGAACCAGCCACTTGGAAGACGAGGTTACGCTGTGCTTTGAATAAGAGCCCAGATTTTGAGGAAGTGACGGACCGGTCCCAGCTGGACATTTCCGAGCCATACAAAGTTTACCGAATTGTTCCTGAGGAAGAGCAAAAATGTAACTATCCTTTATGGGTATGAAACCTTCCGGAAGCTGCCCTGGCCTGCAGCCTTCACCAAAGAGCTTGGGTCTGGGGTAGACACAGGGTCTGGGGCACATGGTTTCAGTTAAACAAAGTAGTTCTCTCCTTTGCATAAGCAGAGATTGAGATCTCTTTCCAGTGACCTTGGAGGGAAGGGCAGAGGAGACTGGGTGCAGCCCAGCCTGTGTCCCACTTGCTGCCAGACCACAGACGTGTGTAGGGCTCCCCTGGACAGGAATAAGCATCCTCCAGCAGTTTCTGATGAGGAATCCTTTCATTTTCCAGCAGCTTGCACAGGAGGCTGGGGGAAAATATGGTGGCCGCAGAAGGACTGGATCATGAGGGTTGGGAGTAAAGCTGTCAGATGAAGTCGTCAAAGATGGTGCCATGGGCTTCATTGTTGGAGATGGGATATGCCTCAATGTGTTATTAGATCCTGATCATTATTTGGGAACTCTGGGATGTGATCATTCCCGAGATTTCTTCCAGCTCTCAAATCCCAAGAAAACATTTGTGACAGATTAAAGCAGGACAGCAAAAACATGCTGCACCCTGGTCCTACGTCACTAAAATCAGTCCCAAAGTGCTGAGCTGGGATCTGGCCTCAGAATCCTTCTCAAAGCCCTGTGCTGTGCTGCTGCTGTGAACTGTAGCTGATTTATGAGATAAAACCTAATTACCAGCACTGGTTTACAACATGCTTTTAACACACTGATTTTCTGAGCCACTTAATGGGGCTTTTAGAATAACCCACTCTGACTTTCTCCTTTTAAGCTTCTGAGTAGTCCATGAATGCCTGTAAGAAATAGAAACCCCCAAAAGTTCTTGGGGCTGTGCAGAAGTTTGACGTTTTGACTCTTCCCACTGTGGGGGTGTTGACTTAGAATTTTTTTAAAAGTTAAAATTGTGACTCAAACAAATACATAGCGAGTCTGTGTCAGAGAGTTGTTTAATCGTTATGAGGGAGGCAGCATGATGGTAAAGACGGTGGACAGAGAACCCGAGGCGCTGGTGAATGTGGCCCATGAACAAGAAAGCTGAGCCAAACCTGATGCCCGACCCGGACAGTACAACTGCGGTTTGGGGCGTTTGTAGCCTAATCATCCATAGTTAACACCTAACTCTACTGAGCCTGAACCCTGATCAATACTAAATAGTAAGGCCAACAAACTGACCTTCCCTTAGAGAATCGGGTGCCTCCAGGAGGAAATCTCTACATAATAGTCCGGGGTGGCCCTGAAAGGCTAAGCAGTCATCTTTTTGCCTCATTTCCCAGTTTTGGGCAATTTTTTTTTTGTCACCAAAGAGTAAATTGTGATTTGAAGGAATAGAGAAGTTTATTTTGGCCCCCACTCCCACCCCCAAGATGAGTCAGGCTTGAACCGGCAGGCGACCCCGACTTGTTTATAGCATGGGGTGTGGCCAGCATCACCTGATAGTGATGTTAAAGAAGCAGCAGGAGGTTCTCAGGGGTGAAGCAACGTAGCATTTGCATAATTGCCTACAGGGGCCCACTCTCCTCTGAACCTCAGTGGTTTGCAGGCTACATGGTGGGCGCCCCACCTGCTCCCTACTTCCCCATCAGTAGCTTCTCAGTGAATTCTTCAATCTATCGAAATGGAATCCAAATTCAGCCAGGAGGAAACAGTGGGTAAATTCTGTGGGTCACTGGGAATAATGAATTTTTGTGTTTGTTGGTTGTGATATGTCTCACACTGATAAACTTCGTAAGGTAAGTTGTCGACTGAGGAAGCGGCATGAGAAGGGAAGGAGCAGAGGCTGGCCCAGCGTGCTCCTGTGGACGCTGTGCACCTTTAGGCGGTTTGTGATTACGACTGGCGCCCACTGGGCATCAGTGAGGGTGCTGCGGTGCGTGTGTGGGCATGGCTGTGTGCACTGATGCACATGTGTATATTTGGAAAGGCCATAAAAAGATTTCCTGCCAACTGGCAATACAAAAAAGACCCCAACCTGCCAACACATTTTGCCAGGAAATCTTTGAGTGTTTTCAAATGCCCTGGCTTATAAATGTAACCTTCTTAGGTTAGCGAATGCTTGCTGTAAAGTATATCTGATACAGATTCCTTTTGGACTTCAGAAAATAGAAGACAGAGACCAAAATGCTGTCTTTATCCTTTAAAAGTGTTAGCAGAAACAACCACCACCACCGCCACCAACTTCTCTCTTTTGACTTTGCTGATCAGATGACTGAAGCATGGGAAAAAAATTCTGCGTCTTTCCCAAACCAATGAAGACACTCACTAACTTAACGTTTCCTTAAACTCAGCATTTTCAGAGTGGATCATGGCTTCAGCGAAGGCTGTGATGCCTCCGTGCCATGTGTCATGGTGTTTGTCTGGTTTTCTATAGGCAAACTAGGCGTGGCAACTGCTGGCTGCGTGAATGAAGTCACAGAGATGGAGTGCGGTCGCTCTGAAATCGACGAGCTGATCAAGGAGGTAAGCAGAGGCAGCGTTTCAGGGGTCTGGCCCTGCCAGGGCGAGTCTCATGTCATCTGTCAGGGACGGGCACCGTTCTTGCTGGATGAAGGCAGCCAGAGCCTCGGGCTCTCTGAGGAAGTGGCATCTCCACCTGTGCAGAGCTGGAACGGGACTGGCTCGGTGCCCCCTCCCCAGGTTGGCCTCTGCCGACAGGTCAGTCCCTCCTTCATCCCTAAGGCTGGGCCTGAGCTGCCTGTTACGTGTTAGTGAAGTTCTTTCCAGCTCCAAACTGTTCAAACATTTTGAACATTTTGGACAGCAGTCTTTTAAATGGCATCGTGAATTCCCTTGCCTTCCTAGCAGGCTGCAGAGAACAAAATGCAAACTTTCCTTGCTGCCTGTGCTTGTCATGGTGGCGTGGTGTGTTGTACCAGCTCTCATGCCTATTTGATTGCTTCCTTTTTAATGTGCAGGTTTTATTCCTTAACGAATTAGAAAACTGGATAACCAAGCATGTTCAAATTGCACATAAACTCCTCATAGGCTACAAGGGAGAGGGTAATCGGGGCCTCCTTAGGCAAGAACACATGGCTTTTGTATGCCCGTTTCAGCTATTGGGATGCCCTTTTCTTCTGTCTTTGGCCTCTTAACTATGCTTTTTATGGGTATTACAAGCTGGACATTTGCATAACTAAACTTCACGCAGCCTTTCCAAAAGGTGGTGTGAGTACTGTCTAAATTCTTCTTCTTAATAACATAGCAATAATGGAATCCTTAAGAGTAGCTAGGCTGTCAGAGACTGAAGATAACAGAATGTCACCTACCCGAACGGCCTTGCTCTTCTGCAGAGGCAGCTGCCAAGTGTCTGGGTGGTCTTTGGCAGCCGACTGAGTGAACTCTTGGCTTCGTGGCCCTCCACCAATGTCCTGTTTTCTGTAGAAGGCTTTTCTGCTGACTCAGCCGAGAGAGTGAGATAATTGGATTGCTACACCGGGGTCACAAGAAAAGCAATTTCAAAACATTTCATAATTGGATTTATCAGCCTCCTTTAAGGAATGGGCCAGAGATTAAACATCTGCGTGTGGCTCATTGAGTGAGATTCTTGAAAGCATGGCAGCCTTTGGCCAGCATCACCGTTCATTGGTGTCTCAGAGCTTGCCTGTGTGTCCAGGGCTTTGGGGGCAGTTGGATAACTTGGAACGCTGGGTCTGCAACAGGCAGGTCCTGGAAAGGACCAAGAAACTTATTAGCGGCCCCCAGAGAGCCTAGTAATTTGGCCACATGGTTTGAATGCTAAGCCCGGTAGATTTAAGGCCTAGGGCCTTTCAGGTTGCAAAGTGAAGCTTGACTTTTGTGTCCTGAGATAAAGGTGACAATATGGTTTTAGTTGCACATGAACTGTTCATTTTTACAAACACTGGAGCCCCGGGTGGGAGATCAGTGACTGAGCTGCCCTCCTCTCCCTCCCCTGACTGTGCAGCCTTCTGTGGACGATTACATGGGGATGATCAAAAGGAGCCCTTCCCCGCCGGAGGCCTGTCGGAGTCAGCTCCTTCCAGACTGGTGGGCGCAGCAGCCCAGCACAGGTGAGGGTGGGTGGCCCAGAATTGTCACCAGGCATGGCCTGAAGGGGTTTACGGCATTCCCCCAGCCAGGGACGGAGTGGGGGTGGTTGTTGCTGTCATGATCCATGTGTCATTGAAGGTAGCTGAGCCCTGAGAGGTGAAGAACCATGGCCCTGGTTTCCCACCATGAGGGCAGAGCCCAGCTGTGCCTTTGGCCCTGCTCTCCGCTGCTTCTCAGGAGGGCACAAGCTGCTTTTTCCTTAAGTGATGTCCATGCCAGCTCTCCCCACGCTCCTCGGAAAGTCCAGCGGGGAGGGTCTAGTGAACTTGTGTAAGGCTAGAGGGAAGATGCAGCTCTTGGCCACACTGACGCCCCCTCCCTGGGCGCTCCCTTAGTCGGACAGTCTGTTAGGACATTAAGGACCCCTCAGAACCAAAGATAGCCCAGGGCATTTGGAGGAGAGGAGAACTCAGACCAGGAATAGGAAGTTTGCTCAGAGCCCTGGATTTGAATCCCACGCTGGGAAGTTGCAGATCTTGAGCCTTAGTTTATTCATCCATAAAACGGAGAAACCAGGACTTGCGCCATGGAGTCACAAGGGTTAAATGAGGCTTTCATCCTTTGATGCTCTTCTGATGAGCCACTCCGAGCCCCTAGCTGCTTGAAATGCCCCCGCCCCCCAGGCCCAGGCTTCTGCAGCCCGTGACTGTGGTTGCTTCCTCCCTCAGCGTCTTCCCCACAGCCTCACATCCCTTGTGGGAGTCTGGGAGGTGGCAGCTGGCCCTGGAGGCCTTGAAGGTTGCCAGGCCGTGGGTGTTGATTGAGAGGCCCCTGGAAAGGCGCCTCTGTCTGTGCTGCAGGAATACCTTCTGGAAAGCTAGCTTGCACCCCCAGGCTCTCCCCGAGAGAGAAGCCCTGGGTGGTGGGTATGCAGTCCAGTGGTATTCTGGGGGCAAGTGCTTGAGGTGGGAAGGAAATGTGGCCCCACAGTGTCACACTGACACATGATCAGAAATCCCACAGCATAGAGGAAGTCCCCCCGACTTGCCACTCTGGTGTTCTACATTTGTGAAACAATGGCTGTCTGCTCTGGTGGGGAAAAGCACTGAATTCAGCGGAAGCCTGTGCTCCCTGGGGCCTCTGGCCCGCCATGTGCAGCCTTTTAAGGGACTTGGAGAAGGAACGATTGGGGTGGCTCCCTGGGCACCACACCTGGGTGGCTCTGAGCTTGCTTCTCTGTTTCTCCCGCAGGCGTGTCGCTGGTGACGGGGTACACCGCCTACGATGCGCACCATTCAGGTACGGGGTGGTCCGGGCTGAGCGGGGCACGGGCAGTGTTTGAAGACAAAGCCCAGATGACCCAAGCAGGGTTGCGGGGTTCTGTGGATGAGCAGGACCTGGTGTGGAAGTCGAGGCCCCGATTTCTCCTCCTCACCATTTGGTCGGGAGCAGGCGAGTGGCCTCTTTTGAGCCTTTTCTTGGATTGAAACAGCAAGTAGACAGAGTGCTCTTTGAGGCTGTAACTGCAGGAGAGAGAGTGAGGGACAGGCCAGCATCCATGCCAGTGCTGCCCCTCTTTGGGGGCCGCAGGTGGAGTGATGGAGCCTCTCAGAGCCTTATCTCAGGCTCCCGTGCCTGCCACCTCTAGGTGAGTGCGGCTGTTCCTATTTCACGGGCTCAGGAGCCCTGGTCACGTAGCTTTGTGTGCTACAGAGTGGGGGCCTCCCCACAGCTGTCCCGTCCCCACACCCACCTGCAGTGGGCAGAGGTGGCCTTTGTGTGTAGTCTCAGCAGCTAAGGACCCTGGTTGCACTTCTGCCAGCTGCCCCTGGAACTGACACTCAGGCATGGTGACAGCATCTTCTGAACAGGGAAGCCGGGGCATCTTCTAGCATTGGCTGGTTCTGTGGGAGCCCAGCAGCTGGTCTCATCAGATGGGCCACAGACGTTAGGGCTGGGCCTCTGGGCAGAGGAGGAAATGGGGCCGGGATAGGAGCATGCTGGCCGAGGTCTGCATGGGACAGTTTTTTGGGTTGTGGAGGTTGGTTCTCACCCAGGCAAGAAAACTACCGAGATGACAATGCCCTGTCCATGAAGTCTGTTTCCCAGCAGCCCTTTGAGCTGGGGGTTGTTTTCAGTCCAGCTTCACAGATGAGGAGACTGAGACTGAGAGTTCAGGGTCTCATCCAGGTCACGCAGGCCTCTGACTAGAGCCTGTTCTTGAGGCCTCCTTGTGCCTGGCAGCTGCCACAGGAGCTCAGTTCTGGGAGGCCCTGGGTCATGGGGCTGACTCTGGGCTCACCAGCCACCAGGCTGTGACCTGAGAGTCTGCTGACCGATGCTTTCCGGGGGCTGTGGAGTAGCCAGGCACAGAACTGAGTTGTCTCAGCAAGATGCAGAGACACAATTTGGGGAGAGCATGTCCTTGAATTAGTCCAGCAGAGTCACAGCCACTGCCTCATGCACAGAGCATCCTAAACGTCCTTCTAGAAGCTGTGAGCTTTGTACCTCTGTCCAGCCCCACCCCCACCTCTGTGTAAATCCATGCCTCAGTTTCCTCACCTGGAAAATGGGTAATCATTAATAATCTACCTTTCAGGGTTAAGTGTGCTGGTAGGTCCCGTGCCCTGGACACAGCACCTGGGGGGTGCTGTGTAGACCGTAGGCTATGATTTATAACTTCAGGAGTCTTGTCTGCGTAGATAAGCATTTGTCCTCTTACCCAGTTTCTTTAACTGGTGCTTACCTGTGCCAAGCACAAATACAAGCTCCGATAATCCTCACAGCAGCCCAGTGAGGTGGATGCTGTTTTATCTACTTTGCTGATGAAAACCTGAGGCAGAGTGGGGAAGCGGCTTGCCCGAGGTCATCCAGCTGGGCAGCGGCTGCGCTGGGACCACACGTCAGGCAGGTGGGCTGCAGGGTCTGCGCTGTGGGCATCTTTGTTGCTGCCTCTGTGGTCAGGCCGTTCCCCAGCACGGCTGCTCTTGTGGGTTGCAAGGGCAGGGCTGGGTTGCAGTGGGGCCCTTAGTGTTGCAGAAGGCTCACCTGCCCCACCTGGGCAGCCCTTGGTGAGTGGCTTCTCACCTGTCAGGTGCAAGCCTAATAGCTGGAACCTTCTCTCAGCATAAGACGTTCTGTGGCGTGTGGTCACTAAGACACTCCTGCACAGGTGTCTCTGAAGCACTTAGCTGTTCTGTTCACATGACTGAGAGGTGCTGGTACCAAGATAAGGCCCCGGAAATGACAGGGCAAAGGGCCAAAGGGGTGACGGAGTTGCCTGAAGCGTTTCATTCCTTTGGAACAAAGTTCGAAAGTTGCTTCAGGGTGAAGGAAGCGGAGTGTGTGGAGTCAGCAGGCAGCGCAGAAGTTGCAGACTTGGCGTGGGGGGAAGATAGTGAGCAGGGAAGAGCGAGGCCAGTGGGGAAGATGGTGAGTGAGGAGGAGCGAGGCCAGTGGGGAAGATGTTGAGTGAGGAGGAGCGAGGCCAGCGGGGAGGATGGTGAGCAGGGAAGAGTGAGGCCAGCAGGGAGGATGGTGAGCAGGGAAGAGCGAGACCAGTGCTGCCATTTCCTTCTGGGTGACCCTCTCTAGGCTTCGGTTTCCTCAAGTGTCAAATCAATGAGGTGGACCAGAGCGCCTGCAGCTCTGGCTTCCTACCCTGCGTGATTCTAGAACCTGTGTAACTCCAGCATGGCTGGAAATGGAGCCGGTGAATGGTGGGTTGTCAAATAATAAGGCAGGGAGCAGAGCCCAGTGGGAGGGTCCAAGGAGTTCTGAGTGCCCAGCGGTGTCTGCAGGGACCACAGATGGCCTCAAGGCCTCCCCAGATGTGGTGCCTTGCACAACTCTAGGGGGTGCCATGGAGTCGGGCACCTCACAATTTGTGTGGCTCCACAAGGCAGCCTTGAGCTGGTCTGGGGTACTTAGAAGGAGCTCCGAACTCACTAAGCTCATTGCTAGCGTATGTAATTCTTTTGGTTTAAGGCGATTAAAATGCAGATACCTCCCTGCATTTACATGTTATCTGCATTCCTACCTTAGTTTAGTGTTTTCCAAACTTTGGTCACTTGAGGTCCACTGTCACAACTGGTTTTCACAGCCTGGACTGTTATTAACATCATGTTTTTCCTCAAGTCTGAATTTTTAAAGCTTATTTTAAGTGAGAACCCACTATCATTGCCTGTAAAGGAAGACCTGTGCCACCTGTAAGTAGGTGACACTGTCTGGCTAGAATTGACTAAGATTGTATTTGGCTTTCATTGAATTTGTCTTGACGTCCGACAATGCCCTGAATTTGGAGCCCTAAGTTCAGTGCCATTATTCAAAAGGGGAGGTTGACAGGTGTTAAGTGTTAGAGAGCTATCAGCACCAAACTGAGGCTTGCTTTTTGAGGTAATCGTAATCAGAGGTTGGGGGAGTATTGAAGGTGGAATAATCTTGTGATTACATGTATCACCCCTCCCCCATTATTCTGTGTGTGCCACATTTGGGGAACCCCTGCTTTAGTTGGAGTGTTTTTCAGACTCTTTCCTGAGAACAGATTTGGATGAGGGTTTTGCAGAGATTCTTAATCTGAAATCCAGGAAATACCAAGGGCACTGTGAATTTGTTGAGAAAAAGATTATGTCTTTATTTTCTTTAACTTCAGGTTTAAATTGAGCATTTCCTTTTGTTATGAATGTAGAAAGCAGACCACAGTGTCCTTAGCAGTGCCTCTGAGACAGAGTATCATCATAAGAAATGACAATTGTCGAAACATCGTTTGCCGTCAGCCTGACTTGTAAATTACAACAGTTACCAGACCTTCTCTAGACGTTGTATTTAAAGAGTCAATGAAGAAGAACAGAGAACACTGTTGTAGTTCATAGTTTCTGTCATTGGTTTCCTTAGTCATTCTGTATATTTGTTCATGCGTATAAAAACATTACTTCTACAAGCAGTACACGGATTTTCCCAGAATTATCAAAGTGGTTCAAGAAACACAAAGAGTTACCCATGTGGGTTTGAGACAGACTGTGCACTTGGGCAGGAGGGACCCTGTGTGTCTCCCCGCAGCACCCTCATCGTGTCCCTCTCGTCCACAGCGTTCTCCCAGATGGTGATCAGCTTCTACTATGGGGGCAAGCTGGTGGGCCAGGCCACCACCACCTGCCCCGAGGGCTGCCGCCTGTCCCTGAGCCAGCCTGGGCTACCTGGCACCAAGCTGTATGGGCCCGAGGGCCTGGAGCTGGTGCGCTTCCCACCGGCCGACGCCATCCCCAGCGAGCGACAGAGGCAGGTGACGCGGAAGCTGTTCGGGCACCTGGAGCGCGGGGTGCTGCTGCACAGCAGCCGGCAGGGCGTGTTCGTCAAGCGGCTGTGCCAGGGCCGCGTGTTCTGCAGCGGCAACGCCGTGGTGTGCAAGGGCAGGCCCAACAAGCTGGAGCGCGACGAGGTGGTCCAGGTCTTCGACACCAGCCAGTTCTTCCGAGGTCTGTACCGTCGTCACCTTGCTGCCCCCATGTCTTAGAGATCACGCCTCCTATCCGTGTGCCATTTGCAGCTCAGGGTGGCCCTGTGGTCTCACAGAGGGATGTGGAGGAGCGAGGGGCATGGTGTGGCAAGGAGGGGCTTCTTTGAATGGCACTGTGTCCTCTCCCACTGAGCGATCCTGGGGTGCGTCTCTGTGCTTCAACTTCCCCATGTGTACAGTGGGGGTGCAGAATCAGTACCCTCCTCAGGTGATTGTCGGGAGGGTAAAGGAACTTAACCTCATGTTCTTTGGAGTATGTTCTGTGGACAGACCCTGAGCGCTGGCTAGAGATACAGAGTCTGAGGCCCTGCTCCAACCACAGGATCCGAAACAGTGTCTTAGTAAGGTCTCTGGAGACCTGTGTGCAGGTCATGAGATACGCTGACTTTCCGCACACTAAGTGCTCAGGATGGCAGCTGCATGCACTAAGTGCTGCCCATCAGCTTTCATTGTTCTATGAGGAGGATGTGTAGGATCCCAGCCTGGGTGTCTTCTGGAGGGCTAGGATGGCGGCTCCCTTCTCCACGTCCCCATGCTCTCTGCTCCTCTCCCTGCAGCAGCCCGAGCTAGTGTCAGGTCTCAGCTGCCACTGGCCTGAGAACTCCCAGAGGAGGGGCCTGGAAGGGCAGGTGTGGCGGCGTGTGTGGGCTCAGGTGCATAAGCCCTGAGGAATCCCTCTAATGAGGGGGTGTGAGGCCGGGGTTATCACCCCTGAGCAGGCAGCACGGCACGGCATGGAGGGGCGTCCTGCCACGTAGATTCCTGGGGCTGCCTCACATCCTCTGACTCCATGGGTCTGAGGCAGGGCCCAAGATTCTGCATTTCTACTGAACTCCCAGGGAAGGCAACTGCTGCTGGTCCACTGGCCCCACTTTGAGACCCTTTCACTTGGCTGTCGGAGAATCGGGTGAGGGCCGCAGCCCTCCCTGGTGTCATCAGGTGGTGGTTGCAAACTCAGTTGCCTCCAGGGGCCAGGCAGGTAAGAGCAATGCACGAATTCTCGAGAGATAAGAGGGAGCATTGAGCAGCTGTGCCCATGGAGAGGCGTTCAACTCAGGCCTTAAAATCCCGGCAACAACCTGGAATGGCCAAACCAACAGCTCCTTGCTTGGAATTTGGCCCAAGGGCCACCAGTTTGAGATCCCATGGTGCCCTGGCCTACCTGCTGCAGCACCCCTGCTAAGCCCCGAATCTCCTGATCCCCCAGCCCCTGCTAAGCCCTGGGCCTCCTGATCCCCCAGCCCTGCTGCTGCGGGAGTTGGAGGTCATCTCGGCCTTGCTTGCCAACACCCTCCGCCTGTGTCATTCCAGAGCTGCAGCAGTTTTATAACAGCCAGGGCCGGCTTCCCGACGGCAGGGTGGTGCTGTGCTTTGGGGAAGAGTTTCCGGATATGGCCCCCTTGCGCTCCAAACTCATTCTCGTGCAGGTAAGTATGGGCAGGTTTTGTTTTTTTTTCAAGATGGAGTCTTGCTCTGTTGCCCAAGCTGGAGTGCAATGGCATGACCTTGGCTCACTGCAACCTCCACCTCCCGGGTTCAAGCGATTCTCCTGCCTCAGCCTCCCGAGTTGCTGGAACTACAGGCCCGTGCCACCATGCTCAGCTAATTTTTTGTATTTTTAGTTGAGATGGGGTTTCACCAAGTTGGCCGGGATGGTCTCGACCTCGTGATCCGCCTGCCTCGGCCTCCCAAAGTGCTGGGATTACAGGCGTGAGCCACCGCTTCCCGGCCTTATGGGCACCTTTGAGCCCTGCATTCAGGTCTCCTGGCCCCCTCATGTAAGGATCAAGTTTTGGGCTGGAGAAGAGGTCACAAGGACGGAATTTCCACCTGTGTAGGAGGCAGGCCTGGGCAAGACCTTCAATATGGGGGAAACAGATTCTTGCCATTTCCGAGCCATCTTCTGGTGTCTGGGAGGCGCATAATCTGTGTGTGTGTGTGTTTTCTGCTTTTCTTTTTTGTTTTTTAAATCTAAGCCTCTTATCCAGAAAGATTCTACCTGTTCAGTTGCCTGAAGGTCTAAGTGACAGATTAGGGCACTGTCAGCCGTTATTTCATGTGGTCAAAGGAATTAATCTTTAATGGTGGGATTCCGGGTGCTGGCTGTCCCAGCTGGGACAGTACTGGGAAGTATGGAACAGTGTTGGCAGGAGTACTGCTTACCCTTTCTTGGCATTCTAGCTCATTCAGTTGGGACTCACGTGGCACTGGGGTCATCAGAGGACCTGGCTAGGGTCAAAGACAGTGCGCATCCCCTTTGGAGCCTCCGCCTCCACCTCTGACTTTCTGTACCTCCCATCTAGATTGAGCAGCTCTATGTCCGGCAGCTGGCAGAAGAGGCTGGGAAGAGCTGTGGAGCCGGCTCCGTGATGCAGACCCCCGAGGAGCCGCCGCCAGACCAGGTCTTCCGGATGTTTCCAGATATTTGTGCCTCACACCAGAGACCGTTTTTCAGAGAAAACCAACAGATCACTGTCTAAGTGTGTCGCTTGGGCGCCCCACCCCGGCTGCGTCCTGCATCCATCTCCCTATTGCAGTGGCCTGCATCATGATTAAAGGATGTGGATCCCCCTGTCTGGGGTGGGATGCCTTACTTTGCACTTAACTTAGTGAGGGCATTCTCGGAGGAGTAGACGTTTAATACAAAGTGGCGGCATAGCCCTGCTGAGATGTCAGTGGTGGCCTGGATGCTGTAACCCCAACGTGTGGCTAAACATTTTATTTTCTACATTTTTCCCTTCATTATCATTAGTTGCTGTGATTCTTTCTGCATTTTTGGTTAACTATCATTTCCAAAGACTTGTCATTCAGTAATATTAGCAGATAGCTGCTTCGAATAAAGGAATTTGGAGTTTAAAAATCAACTCGTGAAAACAAGGTTGTTTTTGTCTTTATCTTTTGTTAGAATTATAGATTTATGATTTCATAGGCTTGATTCTATATGAAATATCTTTTTACTTTTATGCATTTTAATAAGATTTAAAAATTTTTAGATACAAACCCCCCTTTAATGAGTGCAAGAAAAACTCTTG
Source organism: Mandrillus leucophaeus (assembly GCF_000951045.1). Lineage (NCBI taxonomy): Eukaryota > Metazoa > Chordata > Mammalia > Primates > Cercopithecidae > Mandrillus > Mandrillus leucophaeus. The sequence continues at coordinate 3,062,394 of NW_012098098.1, forward strand.
ACTTGTTAGAAGAAAGTATATTCTTTCTAGAATTCGGTGCAGGAATATGTCTTCATATCCAGGCAAACGGGTATATTTTTATATTCAGACAATCCTTCTCCTCTGGGGCTTTGTTGCCAGGAAGATTAGAACTAAATTTATTTTTTTTTCATTTCTGTAATGAAATCATCCCAGATATCTCTTGTCTTCTTTCCAAATGTTTTTCACATATGTTTAAAATATTTCTACTTTGAATTGTCGGATTTTCCATGTCCTTCTTTCTCCTTTGTGCCCAGCCTGAGTCAGCACCATCCCACATTCAGAATCTCCCAGTGAAAGGGCAGGAAGGGGCCTCACCTGTCAGCCTTCATTTTGAGAAGGTGGAAGGTGTTGGGGTTTGGGAGACAGCTCATCCGATCTCCCAAGTCTCATGTGACATGGTGGATTTGTGACCGTGAGAGTTTCCGGTTTAAAATATGAAAAACCAGTTTCCTTTTCCCCACGCCATGCCTGTGGAGGTGACAGTCAGACCCAGAGGTCCTTTAGATGTGGATGAGCTCACAGGTGAATCGAGGAGAAGACCAGGGGACGTGCCTTTTCCGTTTTGTCCAACAAAGCATTATATTTTTAAGAATGCCAGACCTGTTTGCTGAAGTGTTCGTAAGATAACAATAGGCTTGAATCTCCAATTCAAATGAATGTCAAAGCACATATCTTTAATATGCTGAATGAATATTTATTTTTGTACCCATTTACAGTATATTGATCTCTTTTATTCTTTGTTAAAATAAAATGCTCTTTTTTAAAACTGCTGTGTACTGTATTTTTTTCCTCACTGTCAAATACGATGCAATTCTCACCAGATTCTGGGTTCTGTAAAGGGGGAGTTACGGCTGCAACGTGCAGGTTTAATTCAGTGCGCTGGACTAAAACAATATTGCACTGGGATTTTAAGGATTTTTTTTTTTTTTTTTTTTTTTGAGACAATGTCTTGTACCTAGGCTGGAGTGCAGCGGTACGATCTCGGCTCACTGCAACTTCCGCTTCCCAGGTTCAAGCGATTCTTTTTTTTTTTTTTTCTTTTGAGACGGTCTCGCTCTGTCACCCAGGCTGGAGTTCAGTGGCCTGATCTCAGCTCACTGCAAGCTCCGCCTCCTGGGTTCATGCCATTCTCCTGCCTCAGCCTCCTGAGTAGCTGGGACTACAGGCGCCTGCCACCGCACCCAGCTAGTTTTTTGTATTTTTTAGTAGAGACGGGGTTTCAATCTCCTGACCTCGTGATCCGCCCGTCTTGGCCTCCCAAAGTGCTGGGATTACAGGCTTGAGCCACCGTGCCCTGCCTCAAGCGATTCTTATGCCTCAGCCTCCCAAGTAGCTGGGATTACAGGCATGTGCTACCACATCTGCCATATATATATATATTTTAGTTAGAGTTGGGATTTCACCATTTTGCCCAGGCTGGTCTTGAACTTCTGGCCTCGTGATCTGCCCCAACCTCTCCCCTGGCCTCCCAAAGTGCTGGGTTTACAGGTGTGAGCCACCTCACCCAACTCCTGTTTTAAGGATCTTTTTTTTCCCCCAACATATCCCTAAAACAACAGCAAAAAGATAGGGAGACTTGGACGGATGGTATGGAATAAAAACATTCTCCAGTGTTTTTATTCTGAATGAGGGCCTGTTTGGGTTTCTGTGAGCTGACGGATGAGTGTGTGGAAGAGTGTGGAGGAGGTGGGGTCTTGTGCTGATTTCACTCTCCTGGAGGCAGCTGGGGGTGATATGTACGAGGCCTCCCTGGTCGGGTCGGCCACACGTGGCTGGGGTGTGTGTCCTATTTAAGCACATCTCGCTGTGCTAGGCCCTGAGGAGACAGCGAGGACATGAGGGACCGAAGCTGGCAGTCACAGAGATGACTTCCAACCTAGTGGGGCATTGCCATCCATCAACACAACAAAACCCATCAATTCGGGGAGATGCGGGGCCGGCCAACCCAGGTGGAGAGACGTTCCCCAGCACGTCTCATCCGCAAGGCCATGTCTGGTCTCTCCTCTGCCCTCATACGAGCCCAGTGAGACTGGGCCTGTTTTTCATTTCTAGCTTACAGATGAGGAAACTGAGGCACAGGCTCATACGTGTCTGACTGAGAGCCATCTATGTCCCAAGAGGACAGCTTAGCCTGAGAGGCTTCATGACCAGATCTTGCTGCCATCCTTGAACTGGGGGGCTTGCTAACACGCCACGCAAAAGGTCAGCAGCTGGGTCCGTCACTCACTGTCTTAGGGGTCTTTGCCATGAGTCACACTCACGTCCGCACACTGCAAGCAGGAATTTTGTTTACAAGCAAGCTCTTCTCCGTCCTGTGGATTCAGGGCCAAATGTGGAAAGTTGATGTTGTCTGTTGTCTCCCCAGAGGTCAACGCTGTCGTGCAGACAGTCGACAAATCCTTCCTAGTCCACTTCTTGTAGCAAGCTCGGGGAGAGGCGGGAGTGGGGAGCGTTTTCATTTGCAGAGGAGGAAATTTGGGGACAGGATGCTTCTGTAAGAACTGTGGTTTCTAGAGAATGCTGTGAGGGCCCTGGATGTGAACTGACTTGAGATGCTGACCCCGCACTGGCCAGTTAGCTCTGGGCCCTGAAGGGAAGCTGGTGGGGACGGGCTGATGGGACATCCTGACAAACAAACCATCTCCACTCTTGGTATTTTAAAAATGTTTTAAGAAGTTAAGATATTTCAACAATTCCTTTCTGAGTGATTGCCACTTAGTTCTTTAACTTTTGCAAAATCCCACTTTGGGAGGCCAAGACGGGTGGGTCACTTGAGGTCAGGAGTTCGAAACCAGCCTGGCCAACATGATGAAGCTCTGTCTCTACTTAAAAAAAAAAAACAAAAAAAAAAACCAAAAATTAGCCAGGCATGGTGGCAGGCACCTGTAATCCCAGCTACTTGGGAGGTTGAGACAAGACTCGCTTGAACCCAGGGGGTGGAGGTTGCAGTGAGCCGAGATCACGCCACTGCATGCCAGCCTGGGTGATAGAGTGAGACTCCGTCTCAAAAAAACATATGCAAAATCCATCTGGGACACAACATTTTTGCTTGCTGTCGTAATGTCCAGAAGCCTAGAAATGATGACCCCTGGGTCCCAGCATCCTCAGGATCCGCTGAGTCCTAGAAATCCTGAGAAAATCCTCCTGAAAGGGCTTCACCGGGCAGCCATCCATGCCTGCCACAGAGACACTTTCTCCCCACAAAGAAGTAACTGTGGGAATCAGGAAGAAATGGCTGCTGTGCGTGATTCAGACTCTCCATAATAGAAAGTTTTGCAATCCAATTACTCAGAAATGCTTAGAAATTCTAAAGAACAATCTATAATTAATGACTGTAATTTTAACAACCCAGTGGGCTGAGAGTGGGGGGTGGCAGTTTCTCAGTGGAAAATCTAGCTGCTTTTACTACACGTAGGAGGAGAATGACAAATGTCCTGGCCCCAGGGCACACCTGATCTCAGGCATTCCCTTCAAGCACACCATTCATTAACCTGTTAAAAGGCCTTGCTCATGGTAAGAAGCCCATTTAAACCAGCATTTCCCAAACTTATTTGACTCGATGTTTTGCCTTGCAGTGTGTCTGTGGATGAGAGGTGCCCACAAGTGTTCATCTTTTATCACAATCCAACTGGAACATCTCAGGAGTTGAGAAGAGCGTGTACATTATTTCTTTCCTATTTTCTCTGGGCTACTTTTCAGTCTGGATGGAGTCTGCCAGGGATGGGGATGGGCTTCAGTCTCCTCTTTTTATGTAACAAACTATTCCTAAACTTAGTGGTACAAAAAGCACTTTATTTTGTGGGTCAAAATTTAGACGGGGTACAGTGGTGTTTGGCTTTGCTCTGCTCTGCAATGTCTGGAATCTTAGCTGGGAACAGCCGAGAGTGACTTGAAGGCCCGCGGATAGAACCGCCTAGAAGCTTTTTCATTCACATGTCTGGTGCTTGCTCTGGAAGGAGGTGAGGCTGGGCACAGTTGGGACACTGTGAGAATGTTGACTTGTGGCTTCTCTATGGAGCCTGGGTTTCCTCACAGTATGGCAGTGTCAGGGCAGTCCCATGGACAAAGGGGAAGCTGAACGGCTGTTTGTGACCCAGCCATCGCTGAACTGGACAAACAAGCCCTCCCAGGTTCAAGAGGAATGGGCAGAAACACCACCTCTTGAGGAAGAAGCGTCCAGGAATTTGCAGCCATGCTTTCAACCTGCCATGGGAGCCCCGAAGCTTCTCCTTTGCTGCCATCCCGCCTGCCTTTTATCCCCCTGGCCTCTCCTTGGGCATCCTGGCTCCTTTCTGCCCCTATTCCTTGGGTCCCAGGCAGATGGGCCTTTTCCGCACTTTGTCTTGGGAGTGTGGCAGTGGACTCTGCCTACTTGAGAATGGAGGCTTTTTCTTGTCCATTTTGATGACCTCTCAGAGCAGGACTCTGACATGTTACTGGGTTCCAAAGACCCCTCCCTGCCAGGGCCAGCATGCAGCACAGGGTGCTTTTGAGTTCCAGTGAACTGGCTTCTCTGGCTGGAGCCTAGGGCGAAGTTTCCCCTTATCCACCCATTCTTCATCCCTCAGGGCACACAGGTCACCTTTCCTCACCTTCTGTCTTCTTGTCCCCACCTCTAAGGCTCAGCCAAAGTTTCTTCATAAGAGCAAGAAAGATAATGAAACAGCCCACCATGGGTTACGGTTTTTGTGGGGCCAGGAATGCCCAGTTTGAACCTCCAGTTCCACCACCTGTAGCCGAGTGAAAGAGGCTGGGTTATTCAGATGCCCCAAGCCTCAGTTTCCCCACTTGTTGTGAGGCTTGAGTGCTCTAACACATCAAGGCATCCCAGAACAGCGCTTGGCAGAGACTCACAGTTTATCAGTGTGAGCTGTCGTTATTGGAAAGTGGGGTGGAGTCGGGTTTGGATTCCCCCAGGAGCAGAGACAGAAACAAAAGGATTCAAGGTAAGCGACCTATGGGAGGTGATCTCAGAAGCGCTGGGAGGGGAAGGGGACCTGCGGCTCTAATGATGACCCTGTGCTACAGGAGGCCTGGGATTTCTGAGGAATGCTGAGGCCCAAGCCCTGCAGAGCCAGGCCCAGGTTGTTAATGACTTGGCACTTTCCTCTTGCCTTGTGTGCAGGGGTGGGCTCAGGCGACCGGAGAAGTCTCAGACATCGTGGCAGGTGCTGGCAGGGGGAGTCACAGCTGCATAAACTGGGTTGGGGTGGGCGGGGTGGGGTGGGTGAGGGGTTGCATTTGCTGCGGAGAGGGTTTGTCAGGACTTTCAAGGAAAACGTGTGTAGTGGCCGGAACCACAAATGATCCAGGGTTTGCGTTCCAGCTCAGGGATCATTAGCTGTGTGTGTTACTTTTTTCTTTTTTTTTTTTGAGACGGAGTCTCGCTCTGTCGCCCAGGCTGGAGTGCAGTGGCCGGATCTCAGCTCACTGCAAGCTCCACCTCCCGGGTTCACGCCATTCTCCTGCCTCAGCCTCCGGAGTAGCTGGGACTACAGGCACCCGCCACCTCGCCCGGCTAGTTTTTTTTGGTATTTTTTAGGAGAGACGGGGTTTCTCCGTGTTAGCCAGGATGGTCTCGATCTCCTGACCTTGTGATCCACCCGTCTCGGCCTCCCAAAGTGCTGGAATTACAGGCGTGAGCCACCACGCCCGGCCAGCTGTGTGTGTTACTTAAACGTTCTGTTCCTCAGTTTCTTTATCTGTAAAAAAGGGGCAATAATGTTACCTCTTGGGAGGATTAAATGACTTAATAAGTATGGGGAGCTTAGAACAGTGCCTGGCACGCAGTACATACGAAGAAAGTGGATTTGCACGTATCATTAATGCCTCCCTCCCTTTCTTTCTTCATCATTTATTTATTATTAAATAGTTATAATTACAATAATTTATGTCAATGGACTATAATGTCAACAATTAAACAACTATAGGTAAGTATTTAATAATTAGCAATTATAAAATAATGTGATGCTAAATTAACTATAGAATTATATAGTGATAGAGTTGTTTGGTTATCTTTAATTATAAACGTAGTTATTTAATTTCACAGTTACATGAATTATGGAAGTGAGGGTCTGATGGTATAACCATACAATTATTAGTCAACTTACCATAGTGGTATACATGTTTATCACACAGTTACTAAATAATTACAATGGAATGACTTTTTTGCTCTCTGTGCGTGTGCAACGGCAAGGATGGCCGCATCCCAGCTCTCTCCAGTCCCTGGCCCAGCGCCTGGCATTCGGTGGTGCTCTGTACATGCTTGCAGAGTGAGCAGCGGTGAGTGGACGCAGCGGGGTCGGGCTCTGGCAGTGAAGGTGGCCATGAACAGGAAGGGCCACAAGAGCACACAGACGTGAATGACATGGGGCTCCAGGAGGGGCAGGAAGGACTACAGAAACAGTATCCCCCAAGCAACCTGCCACAGAAGAAGTGCTACAGAAATGGGACTTCCCTTCCCATCCTCTTCTCCTGATAAAAAATGGAAAACATAAGAGCGAGATCATAGGGCTTCTGTGAGGTCGAATGAGTGAACAAAAGTCTTGCAGGAGAAATCACTGTGAGAATCTCCCTCCTCTGTCTTCCAAGAGAACGTGGTTGTGAGCCTGCTCCTCCCTTCCTGGAGGGGTTGCTTCCTGCTGGGGAGAGGCTAAGTTGAACTCTAGGATCGAGAAAGGGAAAGAGGCAGAGAAAGGTGAGAAGGTGCTCCCATGGAGCGTCCGGGCAGTAGCGGGCTGGCCCGAAGGAGGTGCGGATGAGGAGAAAGGCTGTTTACAGATGTGGTGGCTTCTCCATGTGCATTCACCTCCTGGGTCTCAACTCGTGCAGACGGAGGGTCGGAGTTCATCTGAGGTTACATGTGTTTGCTGAGCTATGCTTTTTCAAGAGGCCATTCCTCTGAGACTGAGCCCCACGGCTCCTGGCTTTATACGAGTTACAAGCATCTACCAAGGCCTGGTACATGATAGTTATCTCCCTGTCCTTTTTTCTAAATAATAAGGGCCAGAGGGAGTTAGAAACAAAAAGGAAACCTGAAAACAAAAATCTCTCAGAAGGGACTCTGGCTGTTTTTCTTTTTTTTTAATTTTTAATTTTTTATTAATGCTCATCTTCCCTGAAGAGGCTATTTTCTTGACGAGCTTCTGGAGAGGAAAATCACAGTGCGTGTGAGCAGCTCCAGATGTGAGCTCCCCATTCAGCGTTTCCCTTCCTGTAGCATCTGCGGAGCCTTCCTTCTGGCCTCTCTGCCCTCCGCGTCTGAAAGGAGACATTGAGCAATCCAGGCCAGTTCGAAATCCTAAGCCCAGAAATAAAGTGACTGTTGCTTTTGTGTCCTTGCACGTTTGCCCCGGCTCTCAGCAGAGGCAGAAGGTGATGTTTGGAGGAAGCAGATGGCCCAGTCTACTGTACATTTCAGAACATTTCAACTGCAAGGCTGGCTGGGGCTATTGCATCACTGAGCCAGATAGGGCTGCAGGGCAGAGGCAGGGACCCCTGGGGGTGGAACTGCTGGGTGGCAGGATGGGGTGGGGGAACTGAAGGTGGTGTTTGGAGAGGAGGGGGAGAAGCGGGAGACAGTTTGGGGAATGTGCCTGAATTCCCACCAGGTTCAGTGTGGGCTGTTGCAAAGGGTGCACACGGGCTGAGAAGTCGGCTAGACCTGGATTCCAATCCCGACTCCTTACTGACGAGCTGTGTGACCTTGGAAAATGACTTCTCTCTGAATTTCAGTATCCTTGACTATACATGATGGATTCTTCCCACATCACATGGATGTTGTGGGGACTCATTGTCCTGACCTCCTGGGGTGTTTGTGAGGATTAAATGAGACCATGCATGTGACATGCTTAGACAAGCGCCCTGCACACCGTAAGCCCTGGGTGCGTGTTAGCTGTTGGGAGGATTCTCGCGACCGTGATGATGGGAGAACTCAGCACAGCCCTGGAGGGAGGAGTGTTGGTTCTCAACAACTGTGGCCGTTCGGGGTTGTTGGCTTGTACTCGCTCTTCGTAGAGGCCCCTCGCTGCTGGCTCAGGGCTGCTCCCGGGTGCAGTTTCGGTGGCAAGGCATTCAATCGTGCGGGCTGACTCGGGCGTGGTGAAAGCCAGCGGGCCCTCTGGACCCCGGCCTTGGTCCTCAGCCCTATTGGGTGTCCCCTCTGCCCCAGGATTGGTTGGCCCATGGGGAGGGGCTCTTTGCTAAGGATGGTCTCCCTGGCGCAGCAACAGAGGGACGCTTAACCCACGCCACCACCTTCGTTCGACTGCCGGCATACCTGAGTGTTTGAGTCAGCCTCTCCTTGTGCCCCAGTGACATGGGCAGCAAATGTGGGAGGCTGCCCAGTGGCTGGGGATTCGATCAGACGGGGTGAAGAGATTTTTCGAAGGCCCTCTTCACCAACATAGCTTACGACAGTGCTAGAGCGCCTGCCTGAGCAGACCATGCTCTCAGCTTGTTTTGCTGAACACCTTCCTATCGTCCCAACATCCACCTGCTCTCCCAGGGAGACTGACCTCTTCCAGGGACCATGAGCAGCTTCCCCAGCAGGTGCCCAGCGGGAGACCAGAGGGAGGGAGGAGAGAGAGGCCAGAGCGCCTACTCCCCTGTTTTCTACCCGAGTCTCTCTGAGTCAACAATGCTCCCCCTGAGGCACCGGCCCCCACACCGCCCTCCTCCTGGACTCCGGCAGCCATGCTCTCGCCTGGCCCCTCTAGGTCCCCTGACTTTGGTGACAGCTCCTCCTTGTTCCTGCTCTGTCTCCTTGGGTTCCCTTAGACCAGGCCTCAGCAAATCTGGCTTGCAGACCAAATCTGGCCATGGAGCTGCAACGACAGAATTCAGCGACTACAGCAGAGGCCGTGCGACCCTCCAGGCCGAAGATACTCACTATCTGCCTCTTTCCAGCTTTCCAGAGAAAGTCTGTGACCTCTGTGTGAGGCCCACCCACACCCATGAGCTTAGTCCCTTTGCAAACCCCTTGCTTGAGTTAACCTCGGTCAAGTGTGCCAATGGCTGTCTGGGACCTACCCGGCACACATTCCATTCCATTCTCGTTCTCTCCATTTTGCAGATGGAGAAATGGAGGCACAGAGAGGCTAAATAACTTCGATGAGATTAGCCACACAAACAGCAGGGGGAGGTCAGTTCCAGAGTCAAAGGCATGTGCCACCAGCACCCCCTGGCACCTACTGGCCTGAGCTGCTCTTGTTCACTCTCGGGACGTTCGTGCCAAGGAAGTCCCCGTCCACAGCCAGGACGCCCAGGGCAGTGCTCACGGCAGCAGGGGCAGCACTCAAATCAGCGTCCCTACTTCGCTTCTGTGCCCGGGTCCCCCTTGATTGACACACGTCCTGTCATCTATTCTGGTCTCTGAAGGGCTTTTGTGTGCCTCTTCTGTGCTGCATGAGGCACTGATTTTTATGGCCTGTCCTTTGCAGAGGAAGCTTCTCTCATGAATTTCTCAATTTTTGTGGCAAAGAGGGTCCCCGAAGCCTGGACATGTCAACGACACTCCTCTCTTTTCCAAACCTCTCTACGCATCGCCACCAGGAAGCGGGGCAGCAGGCTGAGGCAGGGACCCTCATTCTGCCCCTTACAATGTGAGCAAGGGAAAGTCCCAGAGCAGATCCCAGAGCACTGCTGGGCCCTTCCCTCATCCGTAAAGGAGCTCGTCCCTCCCGGGGCCAGAGGGGCTGGCATGCAGTAAGCGTCTAGCAGGTGCAATGACACATTCCTCTTGTGATCATTTAATGCCCTCACTAAGGATGCTGTGCAGCTGTGTCCACCAGTAGGCGGTTCTCAACCAGGGGTGGTTTGGCCCTTGGGACATCTGGCCATATCTGGAGACATTTTTGGTTGCCATGATGGAAAGCAGGTGCTACTGGCATCTAGCGGGTCAAGGCCAGGGACGCCGCTCGACACCCCATAGTGCAAAGGATGGCCCTCACCTGCCCAGCTAGAAGGATCCAAGCCCGAAAGTCAGAAGTGCTGGGTTGGAGGAAGGCCGGAGTGGCCGTCTGTCTTTGTGGAGGGAGGGTCTGTGTCTGTCTTGCTCACTGTCACATCTCCAACACGCAGGACGGGTTCCATAAATGGTTCCTGACACATGGGCGTGTGCTGGCTGCCCACCGGAGCTGGTCAACATGGTTCCCACTTCTAAGGCAAGCAGTGACCTGTGCTGGAGCTGACGCGGGCTTCAGGGGCTCAGAGGATGGGGAGGAGGGCTCCATAGAGTGGGGGATCAGCTCGTCCCTGATGGATGAGGAGGGTGCAGGTGTGGCCACCTGGGGCTGGGGCTGGGGCTGGGACATTGGGTTTGGGGTCGGTGGGAGATGGGGGTGTTCAGTGCCTCCAGGGTGGCAGACGGAGCTACTCTGAAGGTCTCCAGATGCTAATGGAGGCTTTTGCGCAGCCACTAGGAAAACAGTGACTCCAGACAGCTGTGCCTGCTCAGCCCGGGCAAGGCCGCGAGACTCAGCTGAGGAGCAGCTTCACTCAGGGCGAGCCTGCTCTTCCAAAGGCCCGGGTGAAGGTGGGGACTTGGGCCTTTCTGAAACCTAAGGTCGTTCCTTCAAGGGTTCCTTTCATTTCCTGATTCTGATGTCGGCTGAGATCCTTTCTCTTCCTCACAGGCAGGAAAACCTGTAGGGCCCAGAGGTCAACAACAACTGCCCTCTGGGATGGCTGCCTGCCGCCCCAGCCTGGAGCGGGAAGGGCAGCAGCACCGGGAGGCGGGAGGCAGGCAGTGGGTTTGGGTGAGGGAGCTCTGCCCGCCTTTGCTGTGCCTGTGCTGCTTCAGGCAAGTCCCTTCACCTCCCTGAGTCTCAGTTTCCTTGTCTGACAGATAGGGTGGGAAGACACAATGTGATGTTTTCTTGCTAAAGGGCCTCAGCTGCTGCCTGGGGCAAACACCTCCTCCCGCGTCTTCCGCTTGGCCGGGCTGGCGCCTAAGGCTCGCCTCTGTCCCACCGAGAGGAGACGCTGGTGGGAAGGCAGTCTGACCTTGCTGACGTCAGCCCAATCTTGACTTCTAGGGTAAGCACCCCTGCTTTTCTCTACACTCTTACTGCCAACTAGTCCCTAAACACGTGCCTGTTATCTTGAGTGTTATATCAACAGGGGTAGACAGTACACACTCCTTTGTGTCTGAGTTCCTTTGGTCAGCCCTAGGCGGGGAGAGCCCCCCATTGCTGCCTGTAGCTAGAGTTGCTTCTTCGCTGTCACTGCTGCATTCTATGGTGGGACTGTGCCATGACTGACCCACTCTCCCATGGAGGGGCACCTGCTTGGTGTCCAGATTTTGGCTGTCACTGTGGGACCTGCAGTGAGTGGTCGTGTACAGGTGCACTTGGTTCAGAGCGGGATTTCTGAGTCACAGGTGTGTGTACATTCAGCGTGATGACCTGCTGACCTGCTGACAACCTGGGTTTTGTAGAAGGGTCATCCTCTTACAGAGACTCTTAGAGAGTTCAAGGAAACAACCTGTGACTATGTGACGTTTCATGGCACGAAGGACGTTACAGATGTGACCTTGAGCTGGGGAGAGTAGCCTAGATTATTCGGGTTGGCCCTGTCAATCGAGAGGGCCTGTTTCCCGTGGGTCGCCCTGGTGCACATGGTCATGGGCAGCACGAGGGTTTCCGTGGCTCTGTATCCTCACCAACGCTTGGTACTTTCAGTCGTTTATGTTTTAGTCATCCTGGCAGATGTAGTGGTGCTCATTTCGGTTTAAATTTACACTTCTCCGATGACTGGTGGGGTTGGGCTCCTTGTGTGTTTCTTGGTGAAGTGCAGCTTTAGGCTGTCCAGCTTCTGCACTGCATTTCATCGTTCCCTGGCGGACATGTGGGTGTTCTTGGGGATCGGGAAGGGAGCCCACACCGTGCTGCAGAGCTGGCATCTGCTCGAGTGGCTGGTGCCTGCAGCTAAGTATTTTGAACATCCCCCTGCCTACTCTGCGTGGGCCCTCTTGGTAAATAGAAGCTATGGTGGAAACCAGGAGAAGGTCTAAGTCTCAGACATGACAGCAGGTCCTACATGGGACTCCAAAGGATTCCACGAGGGAACCTGGCCATCCCTTAGCCTGGCACTGATTCCCGCTGCTCCCCCCAGGTCTTCCTGGCGGTTTCTAACACCAGCCCAGGCTCCTCACCACATAGGCCCATCCCTACCCAGCCTGGACCGAGGTTCCTGCCATCCCCTCCTCATCCAGCTGCAGTTGCGGTTCGCTGCATCTGTGCTCCCTAGACGAGGCAGCCTTGTTTGGGAGGCTGGGCAGTGCTGATCCCAGAGCCGTACTCTTCCCAGAGTGATTTCACAGAAACATGATATTTAAACTGGGCCTTGAGGTTAAGAAAAAGAGGAGAGTGTGAGGTGGGGAAGGCAAGCATGACCTCCGAGGCCCACAGGGCATGCTGTGTCTGGGAGACGGCTGTGCTGTGCAGGCGTGGTGAGGGCTGTGATGGTGAGGTCGGGTACGAGCCACAGTGGGGAATGGCCCTGAGTGCCAGACTGTGTGTTAGGTTTATTCTCCGGCAATGGGACGCCATCAGAGGTACAGGTATGAGAGGGCTCTGGGTTGACGTGGGTGAACTTAGGCTCTGACACTGTCTAGCAAGCTGAGCATGTGTGGGTCACCTGGCTTTCCGGAGCCTCAGTTTCCTCATTTGCAAAACAGGGATGATGGTAGTAGTTTCCATGGTTTCACGTGCTTGTGTGGGGCTCTTGGGTGAGTGCCTACACCTGACTCACACGGGGCTCTCGATGAATTCTCAATAAATTCTATGACTACGTCAGGGCAGGGGCTAGAGGGTCGGGGGTATGTTCTGGAGATGTCCTGGCAGTGTGTGGCGGACGGGTGAGATAAAGGAGAGACTGGGGCTGGGAACATATGGGAACTCTGAGTGTCCAGGCCACCCGCTAAAGGGTCAGGGAATCCAGGCTCAGAGCTGGGATGCGGGGCCCACAGCGGGTGCTCCTGCATTTGCCCTCCCCAGCTCATGGTCTAGGAAAAGGAGACAGGGGAGGGCTCCTTTTCCAATCTCAGGGCCACAGAGGGATTTGGATGGAGGGCAGGTAGGGTTTGATCCAGGACTCAAAGAACTGCGAGGAGCTAGGATGACAGGGAGGGAGTGGGCATGGCAGAGTGAGAAGGACCAAGTCAGAGAGCACGTGGTGTGAGGGGAACGATGAGGGTTAGAGGACGCCGTGCCAGGAGGGCAGTGAGAAACAGGCCAGGCCACTATGGTGACAGTCTTGATCTTTCCTTCCTGAACTTTGTCTTAATTCAGCAACTCAGATGGCATCGCAGAACTCACTGGTGGCACCTCAGTAAGCTCCGTGCCACTTGGCAATCACGAATAAAGCTGCTGTGAACATCTGTGTGCAGGTGTTGGTGTGGACATATGCTTTCAACTCATTTGGGTAAACACTTGGGAGCACGGTTGCCGGATCGTATGGGAAGAGTGTGTTTAGTTTTCAAGAAACTGACAGGCTGTCTTTTAAAATGGCGGTGCCAGCTTGCATCCTCATCTAGGAGCAATGGATGACAGCTCCTGTTGCTAAGAAGCTTTACGTTCAACCCTGGATCTGTTTTGATTCAGTCAGGTGAGGCCAGTCTTGCTTCAGTCAGGTGAGGCCAGTCTTGCCTCTGACAGCAGGGTGGCAGAATATTGACGTGGCCGAGAGCTCGCGCTTTGCTGTTTGCTGCCGTGTGAACGTGAACTAGTCATTCGGTGCGCCCACCCCAAGCCTTGTTTTCCATCTGTGGACAGAACATGAGGATGGGATTTAACTCGTGGGGATGCTGGTAGAACACATGGGTCATGGAGCGGCAGCTGGGGGAGAGGAAGCCCTGGATAAACATTAGCCACCATTGTAACTGATAGTGGGTTTTGTAGAAGGGTCATCCTCTTACAGAGACTCCTACCGAGTTCAAGGAAACAACCTGTGACTATGTGACCTTTCATGGCATGAAGGATGTTACAGATGTGACCTTGAGTCGGGGAGAGTAGCCTAGATTATCTGGGTTGGTCCTGTCAATTGAGAAAAAGGACAAGTCTCTATCACTTTAAGGAGGTTTATTTGACAAAGTTAAAGAGGTGCATCCGTGACATAGCCTCAGGAAGTCCTGACAACATTGCCCAAGGTGGTCGGGCACAGCCTGGTTTTATACATTTTAGGGAGACACAAAACATCAATCCATATATGTAAGAAGGACACCGGTTCCATCCAGAAAGGCGTGGGCAGCTCGAAGCAGGAAAGGGGCTTCCAGGTCACAGGTAGGTGAGACAACGGGTTGCATTCTTTTGAGTTTCTGATAAGCGAGGCAATCAGAATACTCATCGAATAGAAAGGAAGGGAGATTTGCCCTGAGCAGTTCCCAGTTTGAAGGGGTCCAAGAGATTTTCCTTTCATAGCCCCACTTCGTAGTCGTCAGTCATCGTAGTCATCATCATTGCAGGAGTCCTTATGAGAGGGAGGCAGGAGGGTCAGCGTCAGCAAGGACATGGTTGTTGGAGGCGGAGGTCAGGGCGATGCGACTGCTGGCTTTGAAGATGGCTGTGAGCCAGGGACTGCAGGTGGCCTCCAAAGGCTGGAGAAGCGAGGAAACAGATTCTCCCCTAAAGCCTCCAGAAAGGAACCGTTCTGCCCACACTTTGACTTCTCAAAACTGTAAAAGAATAAATGTGTGTTGTTTCAAGCCACTAAATTTGTGGTCATTTGTTACAGCCACCATACGAATCTCACACAGAACCTCAGTGAGCAGGTGAGAAAACAGAGGCCCAGAGCGTGGGTGCCTGGAACCCAAGGCTCCACTGAGGGTGTGTGCCACCCCCGCATCCCCTGACTCTCCTTCTTCTCAGCTGGCTTCTCTTTTGTCCTTCCCATCAGTCCAGAGCACCGACTTTCTCAAAGGGGAGCTGTACTCTGCCCCAAGTACTTTGGGGACCCTGGGGTGAAAACCCCAAGGCTGAAAATAGCTCTGCACCTTGCTTGGTTACGTTTCTGCTTCTCCCCCTCTGTGAGGTCGATGGCTCACAAAGCCACTTCCTCCTGACTCGCTTCTGCCACCCTCGTCTTGCCTGGCATCTGCCTTCCTCCCGTGGCTGTTTCATGGGTTCTCTCTCCGTTTTCCCAAGCTCTCAGCCATCCTGGGGTTGTCCTTTGGTCTCTTTCTTTGGAAAAATTCCCAACACGTTCCCAGGTTGGGCAGCAGTTAGGGATTTCTGGGGTAGACGTTTTTCGTCTTTCTTTTTTTTCTTTTCACTACTATGATCTTCCTCGTTTTGAGGTTAAAGTCGGCGTTTCCTTTCTCTGGGTGTGAGATTCGACCATGATGCTGTCACAGCCAAGACGATATTTCCTCTCAAACCACTGTGAGTGCAGGGGTTTCACAAGAAATTTTCCTTCCCGTCCATCGTGTTTTTGGGCTTGAACGAAAGGTTATTTGTAGTTGGAAAGTCTGAACGACATCATCAGACACGTCGTCTTCGGTTGTGTGGGAAGAAAAGAATTAGTTCAAACGAGGCTTACAATTTCGGTTGCATTTCAAATGGGATTGCTTTAAAAACGCCAAGCACAGAACAGCCTGTGCCTAGAAACCCAAACGGAGTGGATGCTGACCGCGTGTCCAGCCCACGCCCGGACACAGAGCAGGCACACGAGCGATGTTTGTCAAATGAACAACCAATGGGTGAATGCGTGAGTGGGTGAGCCACACATTCTGAAGTGACCAGAATGTTCTGGAACTGATCACCATCTTCCGCTAATGCTGACTCGTGTTCTGACTTTGAACCTTTCATCAGGTGAGAGCTAATTACCTCGAGGGGCTCCTGGTGACCGTAACTCTTGCTGAATGGGGACCAAGAGGCGCTTCAGTGTAATTAGTTCCAGTTCCATAACCCCAAGGTCCCTGGGCGGTGGCACATTTCCAACACGGGGCCCGCTCCAGGTCTTGAAGACATAGACACAGGCACCACTAACGCTTTGGCTCATGGATTATGCCAGCGATCAAAAGGCTGTGTGGAGGATCTGGTGTACAGGGAAGATAAATGTGTTTATTCTGTCTCATGCCCCTTCTTGAGCCAATCACTGTCAAGGGGGATGGGGGACCTTAGAGAGTGATGGGGAGTCATAGCTGGGTGTGAGGATGGGGACCCCTCCCCTCAAGTCATATAGAGGAGGACTGGACATCTGCACAAAATCAGGGCTCTGTGAGCAAGGAAGAAAGGGGGAACGTCCTAGGGGCAACTGAGCATCTTCCTCATTAGGACAGCAACTCAAGGTTGTTGAGAACCTGTGAACACACCATGCCACCTAACCCTCCCAACATCTTGCAAGAGCATCATTCCCACTGTTTAGATAAAGAAACTGAGGCCAGGCACAGTGGCTCAATGCCTGTAATCCCAGAACTTTGGGAGGCCAAGGTGGGCGGATCACTTGAGCCCAGGAGTTCAAGACCAGCTTGTGCAACCTAGGGAGACCTCATTCCCACAAAAAAAATTTAAAAAATTAGCCAGACATGGTGGTGTGCACCTGTAATTCCAGCTACTTGGGAGGCTGAGGCAGGAGGATCGCTTGAGCCCTGGAGTTCAAGGCTGCAGTGAGCTGTGATTGCACCATTGCACTTCAGCCTGGATGATACAGGGAGACCCTGTCCAAAAAAAAAAAAAGAGAAGAGAAGAAAAGACACGAAACGAAACAGAGACTCAGGGACCAGGCTCAGGTGGCAGTTCAGGATTCTCTTAGAAGTTGGCCACTAATGGGAACACTGTTGCTTCACCTCCGACATGCATTCTCCCTTTCTTCCTTGCTCATAGAGCTCTAATCTTGTTCAGCTATCGAGTCCTCCTCTGTATGGTTCAGTGGGAGGAGTCCCCATCCTCACTACCAGCTATGAATCTTTTATCCCTCTCTAAGGTCCCCCACCCTCTTGACAGTGATTGGCTCAGGAAGGGGCATGGGACTGAATAACAGCCAATGAGCTGAGAGGAAAAAGACCTGCTGGGGCTTCCAGGAAGGTCCCTCCTTCCTTGCCACGTGGCGTGTCCAGAGGATGGGATGGAAATGAGGCCCCCATCTTGCTGCCAGCCAAGGATGGCGCTGACACGTGGAGATGGGAGTGGCAGAGCCTGAAGTGCCAGCCCTAGGCTGCCTTGATTTAGGACTCTCTGTTTGTGGGGCAGACATTCCTTTGAGTTGGAGTCAAGGAATCTGACTCCGCTCCTGGCAGCCCGAGGCGTCCTGAGGGACATTATCGGACTTCTCTTCCTCACCTCTTTCCCACCCCTTCCTTGCCAATTAGAAAAGCTTGAGGACTCTAGAACCTTCCGTTCCCACCCTGGCCCCATCATTTACGGAAATGGCCCCACCCCTCTGTTCCTCCACTTGTTCAGCTGTAAAATGGGACTCTCCTGCCTTGCCTACTTGGCTGTGTTGCTGGAGTGAAAACGAGGTATCACATGAAAAGTAAGGCACTTTCAGAATGCCCCTGGGCTGGAAAGAGTGAGAGAGGGTGAGCCACCTTTCCTATCATGCCATTTCTGGCGTTGCCACAGAACCCAGCACCCCACAGAGAATGGCACCTTGATGGATGGGCAGTGCTGTTTGCTCTGGGGTGTCTTCCTAATTCTCCTTTGACGGGTCTGCGTAGTTTTTGTGCTGGTTAATTGTGTTTGGTGATGATAATGCCAAGCCTTCCTTAATCCTCCTGGGGAGAGGGATGACCAGAGCCGGTGGGCCATTTGCAGAACACGCCTTTGGTGACAGCATTGCAGGGCCTTGCATGCATTGTCCCAACCCTGAATCAGCTAGAGGTGTTTGTTGTAAACAGCAAATGCCAACTGTGGTTAAGGAGCATGGGACCTCATAGGAGGATGTGGGGTGGGTAGACGCCAGGCCCTGCTCCCTTGCTTCTTGGGTACTAGTTACAGAGTTAACACCAGGTGTGGGGGCACCTGGGGAGCCTGGGTCACATGACTGCACTCTAGCTGCAAAGGAGGCTGGAAACATGAGTGTCTGGCATGTCCTACTCCCCTCTCACGGGAGAGAAAATCCTGTAAACAGCAGAGGGGCTCTGAGGCTGGGGTGCCCACATCAGTGACAAATATCCACTACAGTGTAGCGATGGACACTGACTGAGTAAATGAAAATGGCCTGTAATTCACCCCCCTCCCCCTGATATCTTTGTTCAGTTGTTTCAGTGGCCTATCCAGTGTCTGAGAGTGTACGGGTCGGAAGGGGACTGAGAGCAAGGACTTTCAGCATTTTTCTCTTGGTAACTTGCTTTTAAACACTGAAATTTGTGGCCAATCATCTGAAAGATTATATGCCTGAAAATAACAGCAAATAAATCAGTGAGAAGACATTGAGTGATGACTACAGTTTGACAGTCTCTCCCTATGTCCAAAAGAATGCTTAAAGCCCTTGTCACCTTTCATCCCTGTCACTGGCTGAGCAGGTGTCTCTGGCCCTCGCTGTAGGCTCTTGCACACTCCTTGTATTGGCTTCTCATAGCTGCTGTAATAGATAAGCACAAATTTGTGAATAATACACATTTAGTCTCTTTCACCGCTGGAGGCCAGAAGTGCAACGTCAGTCCTAGGGGGCTCAGATCAAGATGTGGGCTTTGTTCCTCCTAGAGGCTCTAGGGGAGAATCTGTTTTCTTGCTTCTTCCACCTTCTACAAGCCACCTGCACTCCTTGGCTTGTGGGCCCTCCCTCTACTTTCAAAGCCAGTGATGCCAGGTGAGTCCCTCCCACATCCCACCTCTCTGACTCTCTTCTGCCTCTTCTCCACTTATAAGGACCCTGTGATGACAGTGGGTCCACCCAGATAATCCAGGATAAACTCCCTCTTTTAAGGTTAGCAACCTTGATTCCATCTGCAACCTTAATTCCCCCTTGCTGTGTAACCTAACCTGTCTATAAGTTCCGGGGTTAGGACATGGAGGTCTTGAGGATGGGACACCATTATTCTGCCTGCTACCGGCCACAAGGCAAATCTTTCCCAAGTTCTAGGATGTACAGAATCTTTCCTTCCATCCTCTGTCTTGTAGCTACCTATGCCTTGTTCCACTACAGAATGTTCAGCTCATTGTTTTGTCTTATAATACTTGGTTAATTATTTAACAATTCCACAGATGTTTGCTAACCACCCACATGCCAAGCCTGGGTCCACATCAATGAGTAAAACATGGAGTTTCTGTCCAGCCCTGCTCTCTGTCTCCTGGGTAACAGTGACCACTTTTGGAGCACTGCCTGGATCATCTCTTTTAGTCGCAAACAGTGCTGTGAGGTCATCATTATTGTCATTCCCATTTTACAGATGAGGAAGCAGAGGCACAGAGAGGTTAAGCAGCTTGCTACTCACCAGCACAGTCCAAATCCAGGGCTCCTGAGCATAACCATCATTCCTCGACACTATGCTCACTGCAGAACTTATTGCTCTTACAGGACAACATTGACCTTGACAGTGGTCAAGATTCGGTAGACCTCCACCAAAGGGGAGCTGTGGGTTAGCCTGGCACACTGCTCTGTTTGGGGAGGACAGCTCTCAGCAACCAGTCCTGGCCTCTGTCTATGGAGATTTGGAAACTGGAGTCCAGAAGGTCACTAAGTTAAAGGACACATAGCTTGAGCTAGAATCCAGGTGTCCAGAATCTGGTAGCTTTTTCCTTCGGGAGCCATGGAATCCTGTGGTTGACAGTGACTTCAGAGCATCAAGCTCAGTTTTCCCACCCAGAGTAGGAACCCCAGCTACAGCACCGTCGACTCATGGTCACTCAGCGTCCTTAAGTGCCCAGTGTGGCTTAACTCAGGCTGGTTGTGGACCCAGCCCAGAGTGACTGCAGCACGGCAGCCCTTCCTGCCATGGCCGCACCACCAATGTCCACAGTGAAGCTCGGCCACTTGCCCCTGGCCACGCATTAGGGAGCTTCAAAAAAGATCAGTGCCTGCACCAACCCAGGCTGGAATTTGAATCTCTAGAGATGAGGCCTGGGTATCCGAATTTTTTGAAAGCATATAGACCTTGTTTTTTAGCACTGTTTTACAGAAAAATTGAGAAAATAATACAAATGGTTCCCATCTACCAGCCTTCAGTTACCCCTGTTATTAACATCTTACATTAACATGGTGCATTCGTTCTAATTAATTAACCAATAATGATACATGATCATTAACTGAAATCCACACTTAATTCCAATTCCCTCAGATTTCCCCCCATGTCTGTTTCTGTCCCAGGATCCCATCCGGGATTCCACGTGATAGTCATTGGGTTTCCACGGGCTCCTCTTGGCTGACAGTTTCTGGGACTTTGCCTGTCTGTGATGATGCTGATGGTTTTGAGGATTGCTCAGGTAGAATATTTTGCAGAAGATCCCTCAGTTTGAGCTTTTCTGATGTTTTTCTCATGGTTAAACTGGGGTTACCGGTTTTTGGGAGGTAAATCTCAGATTAAAGTGCTATTCTCATCACTTCCTATCCATGGTCCATGCCGTCCATGTAACTTACCAAGGGGGACGTTGGCTGTTGGGTTCTCCACTGGAAGTTTACTCTCTTCCTCCTTCCCATACTGCACTCTGGAAGAAAACCAAAGCCCAGACTCACTAAAGCCATTAAAGGACTTTCCTGAGGTAACAGAACCGGGGAATAGTGAGTGGCTTAGGCCCTGACCTCTCTCCCTTGGGAAACTGTGCTCTCCGGACCATCTGGTCTATCCAGGAGAGAAGCAGCTGAGGCAGCCTCTGTGGCCCTTCAAGCCCTGGCCTTCAAGGAGTTTTGACACAGCCAAGGTGCCCTTCATCTAGCAGCTATGCAAGACATTCGCTAGAAAGTGGATCTGTGCCATCTTTTCAAAAGTCAAGGAGCGTGGGTTGTGTGCTCTGTAAAGGTCTGCGTGGGCTGGCCCTGCTCACCCACCCCATCCCCTGAGCCCTGGCTGTCTCCTGCTTCCCCTTGCTCTCCTGGCTCCAGGCACACTGGCTTTTTTCCACTTTCTCCAGCATGTCACGTCCCCTTCCATCTACCCGGGAGCCTTTGCACGTGCCATTTCCTCTGCCTGGAATCCACTCTCTTTCCTCCTGTACTGGCTAACTCCTGCTTCCTTCAGAGTCTACCTGAAGTAGGGTCTACCACTTTAGGAAAACCTTTCCTGACCACCCTCCAGATTAGGGCTGCCCCCATTGCATATGCGCAGGGCTTGCCACCTCAACATGCATATACTTCTGTGTGGGAGCTTTTCCTTTTTTTTTTTTTTTTTTT
>NW_012098098.1:3085191-3088758 GCF_000951045.1 Mandrillus leucophaeus
GGGTCTCTCCATGTGCTCTCCCCAGCAGCATAAATGGACTTCTTCCACAGTGGCTCAGGACACCAAGAGAACATGTTCTAGGAGGCAGGAAGAAGCAGCTGGTAGATTTTTAAGTCTCAGGCCTGGAAATGGACACAGCAGCACTTCTACCTATGCTGCTGGTCAAAGCAGGCACAGAGCCCACTGGATTGAAGAAAGAGACACAGACCCCCACCTTTAATGGGCTGAGTGTCAGAGAACTTGTGGCCAGCATTAATCCGCCACACTGGTCATTTGTGGGGTTGAATTCTTGAAGGATGGGAGAGTTCTATTGTACAGAGAGCTGCTTTTTCCATTGCAGAGAGACTTGGAAGGTGAAAAGTTGATCTTTTCTGTGGAGTGGTTTCCTGTCTCCCTTTAGTCCACAAATTTGTCTGGGTCTGAACAGCTATTTGGAGTCTTGCCTCCCCCGAGAACTTTGTTGGTAAACTACAATCTCTTTCTTGGGTCGAATGCAGGACCCCTGTGCTCTTAGATTGCACACTTTAGCTCCACTTTGTGGGCTACTGGGATCAGCAGGTCCATCCTGTAGGTGAGCCCTGTCCAAAGGTCCCCGGCCACCAAGGGCAGAGCCAGGACTCAAAGGTGACTGTGAGTCTGTGTGAGTCCCACAACTGCAATGATAAGCATTTGGGGCTGTGTTTCCTCTCACACTGGTTGTTAGCTGTCAAGTGATATGTTTTTTAGAAACACAGTTCACTCATTATTCACTCACTCACTCACTCACTTATATTCATTCATCCACCCACACATTCATCATCCATGCATCCACCTACTCAACCATCCATCCACTCATCTACCCATTCATCAGCTCCCCACTTCCCCATGCATCCTCCATCCATGTATGGAGCCAAGCACCTACAGGCTCAGGGCACAGGGTCAAAGGAGCCCACTGTCTTGGTGACCCCTCACGATTCTTGCCCATCTCCCATTTGGAGCCTCTGGTCTTTAGGAATTGGCTGTCCCTCTCCTGATCTCTCTGTGGCTGCCCTGTGCTGGGGGCAGATGATGGCTCAAGGTTGGATCCTCACATTTGCATTTTCTACCCTTTTGGTCTCAGTGTTGCAGTGGAAACTTTTCTGGAAGTCTTAAAAAAACTGAAGAAAAAAAACCATACAGGAAATTGTGTCTTGTGTTCTTTGTAGCGAATCTTGTGCTAATTTTGAACCCAGCTTTATTTTTCTTTATTTTTTAACACCAAATCTTGAGTGTGAAGATAGAAGCTTCCTCCAGTGAAGCAGCAGCCCCAGTGCTGGGCCTGCAGTGGAGACCGGGGATGAGAGAAGCCCCTAGAGTGGGCTGGCGAGGATACAGTGCATGGAGAGCACCTGGGGCAGGGCCGGCGCCAACAGCATAACACATGCTGCTGCTCCTCTCCCGCAGGGCCCCACAGATATGGCTGGAAGCAGCCCAACGTCAGGGCAGGTGAATGGCATGAGCACGCATGCTGGGCATAGCTGGGTACAACTACGAGGAGGCATGACCAGCTATAAGTGCCACTTGGTGACAGGTGGCCTGGCTGGAATCCTGGCTCTGCCACCCACAAGCTGTGGGACTGTGGGCCAGTGGCCCCATCTCTCTGTGCCCCACCTTATTCATCTGTACAGCAGGATGATACTGACAGTACCTGCTTCTCAGGGCTGTTATGAAGGTGAAAGGGACACATCCAAGGGCTGTTGTCAGAGGCTGTGAATTCTTTGCTACTTTGGGCTGCTGCCCAGGCAGCAAAGGAGATGCAGGTAGCCAGAGAAGGCTGCCAAGTGAGAACAGGCAGGGTATCCAGCTGGCACTGGGTGGGGGGTTAAAGATGGGGAGGATGGGTGGCCAGCAGTAACTGAGATAGAGCCCCCAAGTCCAAGAGTGCCCGTGTGTGCTCAGATGTGTTGGTGGCATCGCCAGGAGGGAATTTCAGGTCACTTTCTGTCATCTCCTTGGGCTGTGCAGGTCCATCCTGGGTCTTCTTATGGGACCACATCTACTCCCACGATGTAGCTGCCACCCTTGGCTGACAACTTCCAAGTCCATGTCTTTAGCACCAGTACAATGAATTCTAGAACCATCTAAGGAATACCCTCTGAACTGCTCTGCCCAGACAGCCTGCAGGCACCTCACACTCAAAACGTCTTAACCCAAATTCATCCTTGCAACCCTCTCCCCTCACCCCAAAGCTCCTCCTCCTCCTCCTGGCTCCTAGTTCTCCAGTGAGGACAGCTATGAAGTTAGGAACCCACATGCTGCCTAGCTGCCCTGCTCCCCCCGGGCCACCACCATCTCTCCCCTGGGTTATTCCCATAGTAGGGTAACTGGTTTCCCTGCAAACATTTGGCCACCCTTCTTGGCTGCTTCCTACACCTCCGACAGAGCTATCTTCAGCCACGTGGGGAGATCACATCAGAGCCCCCAACTTAATGTTCTCTTATCCCCGATATTGTGGCCACGAGCCCCATGTGGCTATTTAAGTTTAAATTAATTAAAATGAAATCATGACAGCTTCCCAGCTGGCCTCCAGGTCTTCAGGCTGGCTGCCGTGCTCCATTATCCACCTGAGAACCACAGGGAACATCCTAGAACCTGGCTTTTGTGGGGCCAGTACCCACCTCTCACCCTCAGTGGCCTCAGCACGCCACGGTTCGTAGGGGCACTCACCTACCAGGGCAGCCTCCTCCTGCCTCCCTTCTGCATGCTTCCCTCTCAGCCCTGCTCCTGCCCCCTCCCTTTCCTTGCACTGCCTGCCTCCATGCTGGCCTCCTCCCTCCTCCCCGTGCTGGTCCACACCTGCTCCCCTCCAAGGCCCCAGGGTGACATATTGCTGACTGCTTTAGGAAAACAGCTTCCTCCTCTGCACGCATCAGGTCTTTGCTCTTTGTGTTGAGGTCATGGTGCTGGGCTCACCCAGGCTTGGGGAACCTGGCAGGACTGCAGATGGATCACCAGGCTAATGAAGCTGGAACTCCAGGTCTCCCTTCTTGCCTGCTCCCTTACAGGGCACGTGTGGCACATTTTGTACTTTTATCCTGAAGAGGGACCCTATTTAGGTTGTTTAAGCAGCAAGCTCACAAACTTACACCCACTCTGGGCTGGACTTGGCCCTGATGATGCCAGTCTTCTCATCTGTGAAATAGGAGTAAGAAGACAGCCTTGCAGGATGGTTCTGACTAGCAAAGAAGGACACAGCCAGCCAGTTCTCAGCAAAACGCCCAGCCCGTGGTGGGGAAACACCTCAATGTTGCATAATATTGTTTGATTGACAGAGAAAACAGGTGTTCAGTAAATCCTAGTTATTATGACTAATGTCCTAATACCCATTGATGGGCATGCTGACTTCACCCTCTCCAACCTGGCGAGGTGGGCATTAATGCCCCATTTTACAGACGAAACTGAGGCTGACAGAGGAGAAATGATTTTGCGTGTCAGGTAGCTGCTGCCCACGGGTGGAGCCAGGTCCGGGTGGCTCACGAAACTGTGTCCCTTTCTGGGATGGTGCTGTCCCCCTAGTGAGACCATCCAGAGTGCACTCTGCGTGTAGAA
>NW_012098098.1:3090298-3093072 GCF_000951045.1 Mandrillus leucophaeus
TTTTTTTTTTTTTTTTTTGAGATGGAGTCTCGCTCTGTCACCCAGGCTGGAGTGCAGTGGCGCGATCTCGGCTCACTGCAACCTCTGTCCCCTGGGTTCAAGCCATTCTTCTGCCTCAACCTCCCGAGTAGCTGGGACTACAGGTGTGTACCATCACGCCAGGCTAATTTTTATATTTTTAGTAGAGATGGGGTTTCACCATACTGGCCAGGCTGGTCTCCAACTCCTGACCTCATGATCTGCCTGCCTCAGCCTCCCATGGTGCTGGGATTACAAGCTTGTGCCATGGTGCCTGGCAGGAGCTTTTCTTTTCTTTTATTCCTTTTATTTTTTTAGAGACAGGGTGTTTCTCTGTCACTCAGGCTGGAGTGCAGTGGTGATCACAGCTCACTGCAGCCTCAAACTCCTGGCCTCAAGCAATCCTCCTGCCACAGCCTCCCAAGTAGCTGAGACTACAGGTATGCACCACCACGCCTGTTATTTTTTGTTTGTTATGTTTGTAGAGATGGGATCTCACTATGTTGCCCAGGCTGGTCTTGAACTCCTGGCCTCAAGCGATTCTCCCACCATGGCCTCCCAAACTGCCGGGATTGCTGGTGTGAGCCACGCTTGAACAAGTTTTTCTTTTTAATTAGCATGTTTCCTCTATAAGGCAATAAGTTCAAGAAGGATCAGACTGTGTCTGTCTGTGTTTACTGCTGTATCCCTAGAGCCTATGTCTTAGAGCACCTGGAACATAGGAGGTGCTCAGCTCAGTAGATGTCTGTTGAGTAAAACAAGTGAATGAGGAAGACTTGGGCCTTAGCTGCCCTGGACACTATAGAAGGATAATCTTCACCATTAGAATTCATATTATCTTGTCTTTTAATTTTTTCCATTTTTCCTTCCTTTAGGGGGCATTTAGGAGTACATTTCAATGGGGATGAAATGAAATTTTTAAGTCAATTAATTTGGGATTTTTAATCTTATACCCATGTCTTAGCCTCATGGATCTGGGTTTTATCAAGCCAGAGTGAGAGTTAAAGTAGAAGGGCCTGACCCTTGTTGATTTTGGAGCTCTATGACTCAGAGTCACAGTGTCTCAGAGACGACATATGGTCCATGGCTCTTTAGGCAGAAGAGTTAGTGTGTTAGTTCTCTACTGCTGCGAAACCAACTGCCCCAAGCTCTGTGGCATAAATGATAACCATTTATTCTATCTCATAGCTTTGTGGTCAGCAGTTTAGGCAGGGCTCAGCTGACTGGTTGTTCTGCTTCCCTGGCATTGACAGGGGTCCCTCAGTGGGACTCAGCTGGTTGATGGCCTGCTCTGGATGGACCAAGGTGGCTTCACTGATGGGGATGATGGGAAGGCTGTCAGCTCTCTGTCTCCACATCACCTTGGGTCTCTCCATGTGCTCTCCCCAGCAGCATAAATGGACTTCTTCCACAGTGGCTCAGGACACCAAGAGAACATGTTCTAGGAGGCAGGAAGAAGCAGCTGGTAGATTTTTAAGTCTCAGGCCTGGAAATGGACACAGCAGCACTTCTACCTATGCTGCTGGTCAAAGCAGGCACAGAGCCCACTGGATTGAAGAAAGAGACACAGACCCCCACCTTTAATGGGCTGAGTGTCAGAGAACTTGTGGCCAGCATTAATCCGCCACACTGGTCATTTGTGGGGTTGAATTCTTGAAGGATGGGAGAGTTCTATTGTACAGAGAGCTGCTTTTTCCATTGCAGAGAGACTTGGAAGGTGAAAAGTTGATCTTTTCTGTGGAGTGGTTTCCTGTCTCCCTTTAGTCCACAAATTTGTCTGGGTCTGAACAGCTATTTGGAGTCTTGCCTCCCCCGAGAACTTTGTTGGTAAACTACAATCTCTTTCTTGGGTCGAATGCAGGACCCCTGTGCTCTTAGATTGCACACTTTAGCTCCACTTTGTGGGCTACTGGGATCAGCAGGTCCATCCTGTAGGTGAGCCCTGTCCAAAGGTCCCCGGCCACCAAGGGCAGAGCCAGGACTCAAAGGTGACTGTGAGTCTGTGTGAGTCCCACAACTGCAATGATAAGCATTTGGGGCTGTGTTTCCTCTCACACTGGTTGTTAGCTGTCAAGTGATATGTTTTTTAGAAACACAGTTCACTCATTATTCACTCACTCACTCACTCACTTATATTCATTCATCCACCCACACATTCATCATCCATGCATCCACCTACTCAACCATCCATCCACTCATCTACCCATTCATCAGCTCCCCACTTCCCCATGCATCCTCCATCCATGTATGGAGCCAAGCACCTACAGGCTCAGGGCACAGGGTCAAAGGAGCCCACTGTCTTGGTGACCCCTCACGATTCTTGCCCATCTCCCATTTGGAGCCTCTGGTCTTTAGGAATTGGCTGTCCCTCTCCTGATCTCTCTGTGGCTGCCCTGTGCTGGGGGCAGATGATGGCTCAAGGTTGGATCCTCACATTTGCATTTTCTACCCTTTTGGTCTCAGTGTTGCAGTGGAAACTTTTCTGGAAGTCTTAAAAAAACTGAAGAAAAAAAACCATACAGGAAATTGTGTCTTGTGTTCTTTGTAGCGAATCTTGTGCTAATTTTGAACCCAGCTTTATTTTTCTTTATTTTTTAACACCAAATCTTGAGTGTGAAGATAGAAGCTTCCTCCAGTGAAGCAGCAGCCCCAGTGCTGGGCCTGCAGTGGAGACCGGGGA
The DNA here is from genome assembly GCF_000951045.1 of Mandrillus leucophaeus. Lineage (NCBI taxonomy): Eukaryota > Metazoa > Chordata > Mammalia > Primates > Cercopithecidae > Mandrillus > Mandrillus leucophaeus. Next base: position 3,092,997 of record NW_012098098.1, read on the forward strand.
TGAGAGAAGCCCCTAGAGTGGGCTGGCGAGGATACAGTGCATGGAGAGCACCTGGGGCAGGGCCGGCGCCAACAGC
>NW_012098098.1:3097437-3099084 GCF_000951045.1 Mandrillus leucophaeus
CGAGGTGGGCATTAATGCCCCATTTTACAGACGAAACTGAGGCTGACAGAGGAGAAATGATTTTGCGTGTCAGGTAGCTGCTGCCCACGGGTGGAGCCAGGTCCGGGTGGCTCACGAAACTGTGTCCCTTTCTGGGATGGTGCTGTCCCCCTAGTGAGACCATCCAGAGTGCACTCTGCGTGTAGAACATTCCCGTCTCACACGGAGACGCGGCGCCTGTGGCCTGCTCTGGCTCCTGTCCCTGGCTCTTCTCGTTTCTATTTCAGCTCTTTTCATTCCTACTTTCGTTTCATCTCAGATCCCTACCTTGACACTCACTTAAGAGAAGAGTGAAGTTTCGGGGACTCCGCACCTCAAGGTAGTTCCACCGCGCGAGGTGCTGTGTTCGCAGTATTACTCATGCACCTTTCTGATAAGAAAAGTGAAAACGCGAAGTTGAAAACTGAAGACGCCCAGCAACTTCCTGAATCCAGCTCTCCACGTCCTGCCCTATGGGACAGACAACTCCCAAAGAGGAATCGTTGGTGGAAGTCCCATGTTTCGTTGGCCTTGGAAGGGGGAACTGGTCAAGGCAGGTTCGGTTTCAGGATCTCACCTCACCTGGGAGCGGGGAGGTGATGGTCCCCCAGCAGGGCAGTCAGGCCGCCCGGGCCTGGAGGCCGGAATCCACGCTGCGCTTGGCCAGGGTGGTCCATCCCTGTCTCTGCCACCTGTGTCGGGCAGCCTGACGCAGTGTCTTCCTGAGCAGCTGTCGGTGTTGCCGTGTGGTAGCCACGCTGTTGCAACAGGCGCTGCTGAGGTTTCTGAGGCCCCTCCGGCCAGAAGCTGGCCCAGGTGCTGTGGGCAAGACATGTGCGAGCGACTGAATTAGACTCCTTGGGAAAAAAAAAAAAAAAAAAAAAACCACCACGTACACAAACACCATCCTGCCTTTTTTTTTTTTTTCAGGGCTCATTTCTGGACCCACACCCCATAACCAACATGGAAGCCTGGATTTGGCCCTGGGTCAGGCTAGCTCCACAGGGAAGGGTCCAGTCTCCCCTGGGAGATATCCCGACTTCGGGTCCTGCTTTCTCTACTATAAATGGAGGCCAGCCATGCCCCTCGGTGGGCCTCAGTTTCCTCACCTGTACAGTGGGGAAATCCATAGGACCTACGTCCCGGGAGGGCACTGAGGACCGAGGGAATGAATGCCTGTCCAGTGCTCACGATCGTGACAAGCACGGCGTGGAATAAATCCGGAATAAATGCTTACTGGGTGAGGGAGGACAGGGAAGATTTCTAAAATCCCCCTGACTTAAGATCTGATTCACCCATTTAAAAAACCGTACTGGTAAATAATTTGAAATGTAGAGGAAAGTTATAAGGAATCGCACAAAGAATACTCCCAAACGTTTTGCCCAGATTCGCCTGTTTTCTGTGACAACTTTGAGATAGAATTCACACACCATACTATTGACCCATCACAAGTATACAATTCAATGGCCTTTCATAGTCAGAGTTGTGCAACTGTCACCAGAGTCAATTTTAGAACGTTTTCATCACTCTCCTCCCACAAAAAAACCCTCACATCCCTTGGCTGTCACTCTGCACCTATTAATATTTTTTTAAGTGTTGAGACTTTTTTTTTTTTTTTTTTTTTTTTTT
>NW_012098098.1:3099134-3113491 GCF_000951045.1 Mandrillus leucophaeus
TTTGAGATGGAGTCTCACTCTGTTGCCCAGGCTGGAGTACAGTGGCATAATCTCGGCTCACAGCAACCTCCACCTCCTGGGTTCAAGCGATTCTCCTGACTCAGCCTCCCGAGTAGCTGGGATTATAGGTGCCTGCCATCATGCCCAGCTAATTTTTGTATTTTTAGTAGAGACAGGGTGTCACCATGTTGGTCAGGCTGGTCTCGAACTCCTGACCTCGTGATCCACCCGCCTTGGCCTCCCGAAGTGCTGGGATTACAGGCATGAGCCACCACACCCAGCAAATGTGAAGACTTGTATGCATCTTCTTGACCTGTGGTCTTCGGCATTTGAGTCTTAGGGGCCCTTTAAAATATTGAGATAGGCCAGGCACAGCGGCTCATGCCTGAAATCGCACAACTTTAGGAGGCTGAGGTGAAAGGATTGCTTGAGGCCAGGAGTTTGGGACCAGCCTGGGCAACATAGTGAGACCTCCATCTCAGCAAAAAAGTAAAAATAAAAAATATTAGCCAGGCATAGAGGTGAGCATCTGTAGTTCTAGCTACCTGGGAGGCCGAGGCAGGAGGATCTCTTGAGCTCAAGAGTTCAAGGATATAGTGAGCTGTGATTGTGCCACCGCACTCCAGCCTGAGCGATAGAGTGAGACCCTGTTTCTAAAAAATAAAATCCATATTAACATACTGTGCAAAGACCTCATATTCATTTATTCATTCAACAAATGTTTGTTGAGCACCTGTTTTATGCCAAGTCCAATACTAGGAGCTGTGGTTGCAACAGAGCGCAAAACAGAACTGGCCCTGCCAGTCACCCGGGGCAGGGAATCCCCCCACCCCACTCCCTGCAATAATCAAGTGTAGAGAAGAATTAGCAAATCACAGCTGGGAAGGGGCTGCTGGAAAACGCAGCAGAGGCCTTGACCTTGCCTGGTGAGTGCAGGCAGGCTTCCTGGCAGAGGGGCGTCTGTGGCTGAGGAAGCAGGTAGGACCGGCTGGTCAGAGACGACAGCACACGGGGAGCTGCAGAGCAGGCAGGAGCGTGCTCCATGGGGGAGCTAGGAGGAGGCCAGTTCTTAACTGGAGGGTGGAGAAGGAGGGCCAACGACGAGCACACAGAGGCCGAGGGGTGTGCAGCGTCGGTCAGCACACATGGGGCTTTTCCTCCCTCTCTGTGGACCAGGAACCTCCTTAGTTATCACACGCCGTGCTGAATTCTCTAACATGCTTTGGCCAACAATGTGTCCCTAATCACAGCAGCTTCTCATTTAGAATGTGTTCTCATTTAGGATGTGTTCAGACCACATCTGGGTATATGTGTTCGAGCCTCTGTGATGTGAACTCCACGTGAGGACTTCCCGGGTGCCTCAGGAACCCATGTGCTACCAGTTAGATGCCCTTGTTTTAGACCCCTTATGACAGCATTTTATAAACTCTGTTCCGAAGGATACTGACCCATTTGCAACTCAGCCAAAAAAATGAAAGTTATGTAACCAAACAAGCTTAGAAAATACCCCATTTCTTTCTGGACGTTTCACAATGCACAGGAGCATATTAAAGGCTCTGATAAGTCCTGCAGCAAAGAACCCAGTGCTTCCCAAATGGGGTAGTTCAGGGAACCTTTTTGTTCCATTACTCCCATGAAGTTTACAGAACTAGTGCTATGTGGAAAATGCTTTGAAAAACATGGATAATTCTGCAGGTGATCTGCCTGAGTGTGGAATGCAGATATCCAGCCAGAGTCTGTAACTTCAGACACGGTGTGGAAGGCCAATGTGAAAGGAGGAATGGTAGAATGGCTTTAAAAGGGTTCCCTCTAATTACTCTTGGGGAGGAAAGTAGGAGCCACTGACACCTGGGAACTGTCCTGGAGCTCCTGGCCGGGCTGGATCATTCTCCTGTTTGATATAAACCATCTCCCAGAACACCAGCTGCACAGAAGGTCATTCTGGGATCACAGTAGTGAGACGAAGACAGGCCACAGTGTCACCCACAAACACCAATTATTCCCCTTTCCCCACTCAAATGAAGAATGGCTGTTTCTTGACCAATCTCAGCTTTATGCTGGTGCAGGTCTCCCCTGTCTTAAAGGTGACAGTGATTGAAGCACCCACCCGGAGAATCGCTCCCTTTCTTTCGCCTCCTGCTCTACTGAGCCCCACTTCCCTAGACCCTCCCCTTCCCACCATCCATCCAAACCCCAAGCCCTGCAGGGGCTCTTCCCAACACCCTCTCACCGAAAAGTTCCTATGGGGAGTGTCCACCCTCATTGCAGGGAGGAATAAACCTGGCCCTTCAACCAAAGGCCTCCAGGGCAGCTTGGCTGGAGGGCACGACACTCTCAAAAATATGTAATTCTCTGAACAAAACATACTTCTGTTTCTTTACGAATGAAGCATCTTTTTGAAAGTGTGTGGCACTTATTTTGCAAAGATATTCATTATGATAAGGCTTGATTCCAGGTAACTCTTTTCAAAGTGAGTCGCAGACCAGGAAGTCCAATGTAACGAGTGATGGGAAGATGTATTTTACACCTTGCCCCTCAAGTCCAAACTTGAACCCAGGTCTCTCTGAACCAGAGTGGAGCTTCCTTCCATTACAGCCCCATATCTGCTGTGAGGGAGCTAGGGGACCTGGGAGAGTGGCCACCCTGCACACTATGTGTTACTGGGTGAGGATTCACACATTTGTGGCTGAGGGGAAGACGTTCACGTTGGATGGTTGTAATTTCCAATCCAGGCCCCACCCCTCTATCACTGTGAGTGACTGTCAGTGAGTTTCTCTGCATTCCTGAACCTCAATTTTCTCATCTATGAAGTGGGGGTGCCAATAGTACCTACAAATCGGGTTTAAGGATTTGAGTAGACAACATATGTAAAGTGTTTAGCCAGTACTCTGTCAGCAAATGGTGGCCGCCACTGTCACTGTTGTCACTGGTATTGTAGTGGTCAAGGTCAGCGCATCAACCTTTGGTCAGTGTTCTTTCTAGGTTAGAGGACTTTTGACCCCGGGTGTCCATTAGGATCACCTGGGGGACTCAAAAACAATGGACTCCTGGACTGGCCCCAAGATTAGGGAACAACTGGTCCTGGCTGGCAGGGCTGAGAGCTGCTGCTCCAGACCTGGTGCTGGGGAAAAGGAGGCGACTTCCCCACTGCGTGAATCTACACCTCTGCCCAGTGAGCAAGGGAGAAATGGCTCTGATGACTGCCTGCTGACCCAGGCCCAGTCTTACTGACCAGGGCCATCGTGAGAGGTGCGCCAGGCCGGCTGCTGCCATAGCTGCTCGAAGCCTGGGGACTGGACATCAGGGAAGTGGTGGGTCGGCACCAACCCCCACATCACTCTCTCAGAGATAAAAGTAGCTGCCATCTGCAGGGTGCTTCCAACGTGCCAGACACTGCTGAGCACTGTGTATGCATGCGTTCATTTCACACCCACAACCCTGGCAGGCGCACAAGCCAGCTTCCAACTGCTGCAGCAACAAATTGCTGAAACTCGGTGTCTTTGTGATATTTATTTATTTATTTATTTAGAGACAGAGTCTCTGTTGGTCAGGCTGGAGTGCAGTGGTGCAGTCTCAGCTCACTGCAACTTCCACCTCCTGGATTCAAGTGATTCTCCTGTGTCAGCCGTCTGAGTAGCTGGGATTACAGGCGTGTGCCACTGCGCCCAGCTAAATTTTGTATTTTTTCGTAAAGACAGGGTTTCACCATGTTGCCCAGGCTGGTCTCGAATCCTGACCTCAAGTGGTCCACCCACCTTGGCTTCTCAAAGTGCTGGGATTACAGGCCACAGCAAGCGAGCCATCGTGCCTGGCCAAAACTTGGTGTCTTAGAATAACACAAAGGCATCTTAGAGTGCTGGAGGTCATGTCTAACGTGGGTCTCACTGGGCTAAAATCCAAGCGTGGGCAGTGCTGGTTCCCTCTGGAGGCTCCAGAGGAGAACTCATTTTCTTGCCTTTTCCAGCTTCCAGAGGCCACCTGCACTCCTTGGCCCCTGTCCCCTTCTTCCATCTGTCAGCTGGTTGAGTCCTGACATGGCCCTCCAGCCCTCTCCTCTCCTACTTTCAAGAGGCTTTGTGATTTCATTGGGTCCAGTTGAAAAGTCCAGGATAATTTATTTTAAAATCTGCTGATTAGCCACTTTCATTCCACCCTCAACTGTCGTTCCCCACTGCCAGGTCACCCGACATAGTTACAGGCTCTGGGGGTTGGGCTGTGGACATTTGGGGGACTAACGCCTCCACATCTGTTCTCATTGTTTCCATTTCACAGAGGAAGACACTGAGGCTCAGATTGATTAAATGGTGGCTTGACCAAGACCCCACAGTGAGCGAGGGCTCCAGTGAGATCCAGGGTCCCCTTGAGTGCAGGTCTGAGGACCACCCTCCCCTTCCTCTGCTCATTCTCTGCAGCCCTCCTTTGGACTCTCCACTTCCACATTCTCATTCTCCATGACACCAGAGCTCATCCTATTCCTGTAGCCTGAGCAGATGCAGAAACCACACCCGAAGCTGAGGTGGGGGCCCGCCCGCTCCTCACCGGGTTCCCAGGCCCTCGCCTGGCAGATGGGCTTGGGCCCCACCCCTCACCGCACCCTTTCCCAGCCAGTTTCTGTTCATTTAATGGGACCTGTTGCGCATTGAGCCGAGCCCAGCTGGGAATACAGTGAGAGATAAATATCAGAAACTGGAAACTGTAAGACTCCGGAACCCAACTGGAATGGTTCTTGATGTCTTTCATTTTTAACAGAAGAGATTACCTAATGAGATGCCCTCACACTCTTCATGGCTGGTTTTCTGCCTGTAGTGCCATGTAGGGTGGGTTTGTTTTGGGTGAGTTGTAAGATACAGAAGGAGCGAGCTATTTTATTATAGAATAAAATCTTTAGGCCAGGCATGGTGGCTCATGCCAGTAATCCCAGCACTTTGGGAGGTCAAGGCAGGAGGATCACTTGAGGACAGGAGTTTGAGACCAGCCTGGGCAACATAGTGAGACCCTGTCCCTACAAAAAATTTAAAAATTAGTCGGGTGAGGTGACGCAAGCCTCTAGTCCTAGCCACTCAGGAGGCTGAGGCAGGAGGATCACTTGAGCCCAGGAGTTTGAGTGCAGGGAGCTATGCTTGCCCCACTGCACTATAGCCTGGGTGACAGAGTGAGATCTTATCTAAAAAAAAAAAGTAAAATCTTTAATGAGGTGTTGTTTTCATTGAAGGTGACATGTCTTTGTACGAGCCTGTCTTAGAATCAGGAAAATAACTAGAATAGAATCTACGGTGCCTGCCTGCCTCTGTAGTAAGGACACACAGGGCTGAAGGGATGAGGCATTTTTCAGGTGTCCTGCAAGAATGTCTCCCCCGCCACCATCCCCGCCTCCGCTGCCTGCTCTAGGTGTCCAGCGAGGCTCTGGGCAAGAAGGCTGTTTAGGGAGCAGGAGTCTCCCGTTCCCGAGAATCCATGTGGCCCATCTGGGACTGGACAAGAGGAGTGGGACCCTCCTTGCCCGGGCATAGTACTCCCTGGGCTGGCTGGGTTCCAGCAAACAGTGGTGAGAAAACCCGAAACCCTGGTGGGGTGTATCAGGAGGAAGGGAAACTGATCTTTTTCGTTGCCTCCCCTCACTCAGCCATTGGTTTGGTTTGAACACATTTTCTCCCTTCATTTTTTTTAAATCATAAAAATAATACAGCAACCGCATTATATAAAATTTGAAAAAGGGAAAAAAGAACTGCTCCCCACATTCCTCCCACACTAACCCAACAGCTCTCGGTCTTCATTCAGGTGCCAGACATATTTTGAACTTATTATATCATGCCCGTTTTCCTCATTGCTACAAAATCTGGTAACTGTCATTCAGCGGGCTTGGGGAGCAGAGTGCCATTGCCCACGAAACAGCCCCATGTGGATGGCCACTCAGGCCGCTTGTAAATGTCTGGTTTTCAGGACCAATGCTGCCAGTGTCTGAGTGTGGATTTCTGCTTCTGTTTAATCCCTCTGTTAGGATAATGCCCAGGAGTGGCGTTATGGAGTGGCCAATACGATTTGGCCCCTGATCACCTCTCCAGCGCCTCCCCCTATCCCTTGCACCCCCCACTCCACTACAACCATAGGGCTCCTTGTTGTCCACAAACATGTTAAGTGTGGTCCTACCTCAGGCCTTTGTACTGCGCCCCCTTCCTCCCAGAACACTTCCATTTATTCACACCACTTTCCCTTTGCTTTGTCCAGGGATCTGCTCAAACATCACCTCCTCAGAGAGGGCTCCCCTCTCTTTCTCTGGCGTGTCTGACTTTATTTTTCTTGAGAGTACTTGTCATTGCTTGACACTGATATAGCTCGTGGCCCCTTGCAGGTGGTGAGTGCCATGCGGGCAGGGTCTATGCCTTGCACACTGGTGCATCTCCAGCTCCCACGTGTGCCTGGCACAGAGGGCATGCTCAGTAAACACCTGCACGTGCCCAGCACACAGAACGTGCTCAGTAAGTACCTGCATGTGCCCAGCACACAGAACGTGCTCAGTAAGTACTTGCTGAGTGACTATTTAAATGCATAGGGTGTTATGGCCATTTCAGGTCTCTGCATATGGATCACTAACTTGGTGATGGGAGCTGTGGCCACATCCCAACGTTTGTCAGTGCCTAGCTCCTACAAGGGTACCAGGGATGCAGGGGTGATTTCAGTTGGGGATTTCCCCCGGAGAGTCGTTTTGATGCATTCATGCCTCCCAAATCACCCCCATAAGCACCTCTGCATGTCCAGGGTGATATGGATGACCAGGCGAAGGAAATTTGACTTTATCCCTGCTGGCAATTGGCACAGTCTCTTAGAGACTGTGGGTGTTTCCACCTCTGCTGACCAGGGGTACAAGTGCCGGTCCTGACTGGTGTCTCGGCTGGGCATGAGACTCTGATGAAGACTCGTGTGTGAAGGGCACGAGGGCAGCACAAGTGAAGGTGGGGCAGGGGCTACTCATGGTGAAGCCAACGCTTTCTAACCAGGGGTGTCTGATTTAATTCATGCACCATTCCCATGGAGTTGGTGAACATCATCATCCCCATCTTATAGCTGGGGAAACTGAGGCTCAAAGGGGCGGAGGGCCTTGCACAGTCAGGCCATGGTGAGTGGTGGAGCGGATGGCAGGGAACTCCCCTGCATTCTCCTGATGCTCCTGGAACAGCCCACCCGCCGCTGCTTGGCTGGGCCTGTGGGATGGTCACCCAAGCAGAGATTGTATTCCTGAACTTAAAATAATACCCAAGCCTTGTCCCCAGGGCTTCCAACTCTGTAGGTCTCAGCTAGGTCCTGAAGTCTGTAGCTTCATAAACTCAACAGGTGATCCTGACGCACGTGGCCAGAAGAGTCTTGGAGAAACCACCGTGCTAGAAGAATCAAACCTCCCCTTGGCCTCATCTTCCCCAAATTCTAACCACATGGTGAAGACATCTGACGGTGAATGTACCGGCACCTGTGTAAGCTGCAGTTCCTTCCCCACACGAGTAGGAACCGGTACCAGGAAATCCTACTTTCGCTGGCGCTAATTAAAGAAAGGAGATAAAAGCCCTATGGAATCTTAGATCTGGAAGGACACCTGGAAATCATGCTGTGCTCTTTTTTTTTTAAAATAATTTTTAATATAGATGTTATTTTTTCAGGTCAGTTTCAGCTTCACAGCAAGATTGAACAGAAAGCACAGAGGCTTCCCACCCACCCACACATGCAGCCTGCCCACCCCCGCCGCACGGCCTCCCCCCACCAACCACGTCCCACACCACAGTGGGACATTGATTACAATGTATGAACTTACATAGACACTTCATTATCACCCAGGGTCCACCGTGGACATTCGGGTTCACTTTTGGTGTTAGACATTCTGTAGGTTTGGATGAGTGTGTAATGGCACTCACCCACCATCGCAATCTCAGGCAGAAAGAATTGTTCCACTCCTCTACACGCTCTCTGCCCACCTGTTCATCCCTCCCTCCCCAGGGCTCTGTTTTTTAAACTAGGAAACCCAGTTGCAGAAAGATGTAACAAGGCGCAGGATAAACATGGCAGCCTCTCAGAGCATCCATTTTAATAAAAGATTGCAGTCATATAATTGGTCATTAAAATGTTTTTTTACTAAAATCAAAAGTCAAGATTTTCAAAGTGCAGAATATATGGGAATTTTAGTTTTTTAAACTTTGGCCCCAAAATGTGATTTTATTTGAAATATAGAGGTATAACCATGGCAAAATACATTGTCTTTAAGAATTTTTGGATGAATAATTGGGAACATTTTTAACATTAGTTATTAGAGGATCTTAGGGATTACTGTCATTTTTAAATCTCCTATTTTACGTTCAGGGATTCATGTGCAGGTTGGTTACACAGGCAAACTTGTGTCATGAGGGTTTATTGTACGGATTAAATTGTCACCCAAGTACTAAGCCTAGTACCCACTAGTTCCTTTTCCTGATCCCCCACCCTCAGGCCCCATTGTGTGTTGTTTCCCTCTATGTGTCCATGTGTTCTCATCATTTAGCTCCCACTTATAAGTGAGAACATGTGGTATTTGGTTTTCTGTTCCTACATTAATTTGCTAAGGATGATGGCCTCCAGCTCCATCCATGTTCTTGCAAAGAAATGATCTTGTTCTGTTTATGGCTGCATAGTATTCCATGGTATATGCCGAGATTTTAAACATAAGACCAGAAACTTCAAAGAAATTTGGGCCTTCTAGAGCGGTATGCTGGTAGAAATTTAACAACTGGCTCTCCAGAAAAAAAAAGCACTTGTCAGTTTCCATCTCATAAATATTCCCACAGCGGCTGATTTCAAGCCACTATCGTGATGTCATTGAACGTCGAAAGTGCCCTGGGAAGGTCTGGACACAATCAGCTCTCACAGTTAGTGAAGCTGCCTCTAGCACATCACGGGCCTTGCTGACTTCTGGGGGCAGCGACTTTAGATTTCTCTGTAGAATATAAAAAGCTTGGGTCTGGAGAGTTCTGGCGAGGTGGGAAAATCAGTTATGGGTCTCTCAGGGAATCGGTAATAGGCCAGTATTAGAATCTGGCTCCTTAACTGCAGAGAAGTGAGTTCTTTGTCCACAAGCTGAGTCCTAAATTGTAAATAGTGACTGAAAAACTTACCTGTCCATATAATAATAAGTACAAATTGTTATAAATAAAATGACACCATGGGCTCCATGGCCACACAGATCGTAACAGTAAACAAGCTCTCTCTTCAAGCGATTTGACCTGCTAATGAATTCCCTCATTCATTCACTCATTCAGTTATTTGTGAGCTAATTAAGAAAATGTTTACTGAGCACCAACGTTAGGTCAGGCATTGCTTTAGGCACTGGGGATGAGGAAGCCAGCGAGATGGTTCCCTGAGTGGGGGTCCTACGTGCTCATGGCTTCAAGAGAACATTAAAGGAAGCTGCAATGCAAAGCAAGAGCTGAATGCAGCTTTCTGGACATTTCTGCAGGCCTCTCTCAGGCTCTTCTTGGGTTGTATCAGTTGTCTAGTGACCCCGCCCAGGCAGCGAGCGTCTCAGGGCAGGGCTGGGCCTTGTTTCCTAACTACACACCCAGAGCAGGAATCTGCACAGAACCGTGCACAGCGGATGCTGGAGTGAAAGAGGGTGATGCCCCCGCACCAGAGGGGATTCTAATTTGGTTTCTATGCAGTGACGATAGATTTACATGAACACATCTACCCTCGGGTCTGGTTTTCTTTCTGTCAACAACATCACACAGTTTTACATTGAATGACCAACGGAAAAGTCCAACGGTAAAGTCTGGTTACTGGCAAAGAAGCTAAGGTGGCCACTGGAAGGTTTGAACCAAAGGCAACATCAGGGTAAAACATGGAGTTTGGAATCTGACCAATATGGGTTCAAATCCCATCGCTGCCACTCACTCACTGTGTGGCCTGTGGCAATCCCCTCTCTGAGCCTCAGTTTCCCCATCTGTGTAATGGGGATAAAATGGTTTACCTCCCAAGGTTGCTGTGAGGATTGGAAATGAGGTATTTAAGTACCTAGCCTCTGTCTGGCACTGAGAGGCACACAGTAAGTATTAAACAGGTAATTAAGGCTGTAGACATCAAGTCTAGCAGGAAATCTCAGCATGCTGCAGGAAAAGGGACCCTGGAGATGAGGAAACTGGGAATAGAAAGTGGAAGTAACTTGCCAGAGTCACCCAGCATGGGAGCTTCCACACTGAAACCTAGCCTGGGGCGGATGACCATCGGTTTCACGGAGCTGTGCTGGGGAGGCGTGGAGGGCATTACCTGAACTTCTGCTTCAGGATGGTTTACTCCCCTTCACAAACAGAGCAACGGCCCTGCAGGGTGATGACGTGACAGCCAAGAAAGTGCTTTGCAAAACGTCAAGTGCTGTGCATTCCTATCATGAGTCACGTGCCTATGCCAGGGAGCGAGCTCAGTGCTTTGGGTACATTGTCTCATTTGGTCCTGCCAAAAGTCCTGAGAGGGACCTATTGTTATCATCCCCATTTTGTAGACAGGACCAGAGAGGTGAAGTCATTTGCCAAAGAACACACAGCTGGAAACGGTCAGAGCTGATACCTGAACCTGGATCCAGCCGACCCCAAGTTCTGATCTTTGTTTATCACACTGAGCTGCCTCTTTGGAGTGTCCTGGCTCCGTGAGCTGGGAGGTCAGCAAATGTTTGTGGCTGGATAAGGTGGCTGGTGGGTGTGTTCACCAAGGCCGCTGCTGTTCCTGGTTGCCATGCTGAGTGGTCCAGCCATCTGGGTCTTCTGGAAGTTTCAGCAGGGCTCTCCAGTGTGCTCTGGCCGTGCAAGTCAGCCCAGGTCAGAAAATGAAACTGGCCAGCTTCCCTTTCAAATATGAGACAGAAGTTGAGTGCTGGCCACCTCTTGCAAGGAGCCCCAGGGGTCAAAGGCAAAATACTCTCCTGGCTCTTGAACTCCATCCTGTCCCACATCCCCTGGGCCCCACCAACGCCCCCTTACTTCCCAAGTCATTGAGCTTGAGTGGTCCTGTGGGAGGACAACAGGGCAGAGTTTTGGATCCACTTTGGAAACACCTGGGTCCTGAGGGCATTTTGTGGAAAACTCATATCCACCCACCTCCGGGTCTTCAGCAGAGTTAAGAACAGACAGGGTCTCTCAGAGCCTTAATTTTCCTCCCAGCACCCTTGGGTTGGGGGCCGATGGGCAGAGGAGCAGGTCAGAGGAGTTCACGCTGCAGCCGCGTCTTTAGGATTTCCATCAAGGGTTGCTCAGGGATCATTCCGGTGGGAAAAAAAGAGGGTGTGGTTTGAAGTTGCATTTAAATTGCACTTTGAGTAAAAATCAAGGAAACGTGAATTGTATTTTGTGAAGTACACGGAGGGCGCTGATTGAGGTGGAGGGTGGGGGCTACACCCACCGCTTGGCACCTCCCTGAGCTTCTCAAAGGCCAGAGTTATCCAGAAACGGAGGGACTGAGCTCTCTTTCTCTCTGTAGATGCGCCAGCCTGGCAGGTGCGACCCCGGGGTTTCGCCAGATGCCCTGTGTGACGTGGCCATGTGGGATATTCACCAGAAGGGGTTCCTGGTGTGGGGATCAAGTTGAGCTGGAAGCCAGCTGTGTTGCTCTTCCAGACATGGGTGTCGTCCTGGAGGAAGGGCCCCCCTTCCTAAGTCAGGCATAGGCAACGCGTGGGGTTCAGCTTCTGTCTCCTGTGCCGGAGACAGAAACAGGACCAAACAGACTTCCAGGATGAGGGCGTTTATCATTTCACACAACAGGAAGTTTGGGCAGGCTTCCCGGTTGCCGACTCCACGGCTCAGAGACGTCCTCCAGGACCCAGGTTCTTGCCGTCTCTCTGCTCTGCCATCCTTGACGTTAGCCTTGTCCTTAATCTGGCCACAAGGTGGTGGCAGCAGCTCTAGGGGTTACATTTGGGCAACAGAACCTGGAGGAAGAAGAGAGACCACCTCTCCCGGGCATCCTTCTGAGGGAAGAAACGTCCCAGAAGCCCCCCCCGCCCCACGCAAACCCGGCAACTTTGTCTCACATTTCATTGGTCAGGACTGGGTCACATGCCCATTCCTGAACCAATCACATGCAAAGAATGGGATCACATGATTGGTTCAGATTAATAGCCGCGAGTGGACTGGAAGCGGAGCGTCAGGCTGCTTGTCCTCTGGCCTAAAAGACCAGGATTCTATGGGCCTTGCTGGGCTCTCGCCTTCAAAAACCCAGGCCTCCTAATTCTCCCCAGAAACAGCTGCATTGGAGACCCCAAGTCTCGGGACCCCACCCCTGCTCCCTGCGCTGTGACTGGTCAGCCTTTAACCTGTGCCTCGGCGGCCGCTGGCTTTGCGGTGCTTCCTCTACAGGTACTGACGCCTCCGAACACCCAGTCTGTCATTGTCCCGGGGGCGTCCTGGCTTTGGTTCTGTTGACACCTCAGTGCTGAGAAGGCACCTTAGTCGTGCCTTTCTCTCCCTGTCCCATTCTCTCTCTTGGGCCCCCTGCCTCGAGAGGCCCAGGTTTTATATCTTTGCTGCCATAAACCTCTGGTCCCTGAAGCTTTCCTCCCAACCTCAGCGGGTCCCCACCTCTCCACTAAGGTCAAGTTCAGTCTTGGGGACGTGGTGAGTAGAACTCTTTGCTTCCTCTAACCATCTGTCTTTTCTCCCGACCCCACCACTTTTTATTTTGAAAACTTTTCCAAATTGGAGAGAAGAATGATGATGAAAGATTTACTCACTACCCGCGTTTGACAGCTGTTACCATTTCACCATATTTGCTTTTAGTATCTATGCTGAAATATTTGTTGGGGCAGGCACGGTGGCTCACGCCTGCCCCTCAGTACTTGGGAGGCTGAAGCTGGCAAATTGCTTGAGCTCAGGAGTTCAAGCCCAGCCTGGGCAACATATTGAGACTCTGTCTCTATACATTTTTTCTTTTTTTAATAGCCAGGCGTGATGGCTCACATCTGTGGTTTCAGCTATTCGGGAGGCCAAAGCAGGATGATAACAAGGCAGGATGAGCCCAGGAGGTCAAGGGGTCAAGGCTGTAGTGAGCCATGATCATGCCACTGCACTCCAACCTGGGGATAGAGCGAAACCCTGTCTCTAAAAAAAATAAATAAATACATTAAAAAAATTTGCTGACTCACTTGAAGGTAAATGGCAGGCATGTAGATAGACCACATGTAGGCCTTAGCAGTGTCTGCTAAGAATAAAAGCTTTCTCCACAATCCCAATGGTATTGTCACACAAAAGAAATGTGATATCATCTTTAATATCCAGTCCCTGTGAAAATCCCCCAATGATACACCTGTCATTGGGATTCATTTGAATCTGAAAAGAAAGTTAATTTCTTGTAGCCTCTGAGGGGTTAATAAGGTTGCTCTAAAATGACCAAAAAATACACTGACAAACACATGCAGTTGTCACAGCCAGAGCCTTTTCCGCATTCTCTTCTCTGTCCCCACTTACATCTCTCAAAGTGAGTTTTTTTTTCCCTCTTAGGTCATACTCAGGGCAGAAATCAGATGACATTTTAATCTGCAACTCAAGCGCCTCGTCCTGGGAAGGCTCCCGGTTCTTGGCATGGGATTCTGTGTCTCTGAGCGCCCAGCAGCAGCTCGAGAGTGGGCTCCGCTCCTCCTCCTTCACGTTAACTGGCTCAACTTTTCTTGACTTTTAATAATACCCTGCCGACTGGCTGCCTTCTGCCTTGTCTGTGCACGGACGCTGGATCCACAGTTCCTCTGAGCTAGGCTTCTTGGTGAGTCGTGTGGACTAACCCTTTTCAGGAAAGTGGTTGCTGGGTCTGTGGCTACAAAAAAGTGGAGGCCTCAGACAGACAGCAGACACATCTGTTTCCAAGCAAGTGACAGCAACAGCAATTTTGTTTTTCTTATGCTCATGAGGTCCTGTGGTACAATGTTGAATAATTGTTAAGACAGCTAATATTTATCAGGCACTTGTATCTGCCTCGATGGGGTAGTGTGGTAGACTGACTAATGACCTAATGTCTCCTCTAAGATTCCCATGTCCTGGTCCTTGGACCCTGTGAATATGACCTTAGGTGGCAGGAAAAAAAAAAAAAAGTCTTTGCAGATGTGGTTAAATTTAGGATTTTGACATGGGGAAATTCTCGTGGATTATCTGGGTAGGCTCTAAATGCAATCTCAAGTGGGCAACGTAGTGAGACTCTGTCTCTACAAAAAATTACCGGAGTGTGGTGGCACACCCCTGTAGTCCCATCTACCTGGGAGGCCAAGGTGGGAGGATTACCTGAGCCCAGGAGATTGAGGCTACAGTGGGCTGTGATTGTATCACTGTACTGCAGCCTGGGCAACAGAGCAAGACCCTGTCTCAAAA
>NW_012098098.1:3113541-3155034 GCF_000951045.1 Mandrillus leucophaeus
ACAGAGAAGAGGTAAAGGTGATGTAGCCACAGTGGTGGAGATTGGAATGACAAAGCTGTGAGCCAAGTGAGGCCGGCAGCCAGCAGAAACTGGAGGGGCAAGAAAGTGGATTCCCTCCTAGAGCCTCCGCAGGAAGCATGGCGTCACTGACGCCTGCATTTTGGCCCAGCAGAATTGCTTTCAGCCTTCTGGCTTCTAGAACTGTGAGAGAATACATTTCTGTTGTAAGCCAGTAAATTTTGTAATTTGTAACAACAGCCACAGGAAACGAAGATAGGTAGGTACAGTGAACGCCTCCCCATTTTTCAGAAAAAGAAACTGAGGCCTTTCCAGTGAGTGGTAGGGTGGGCTGATGTTGGAGCCCAGGCTTTGGCCCTCTTGTCTTCTATCTTCTGTCTCAACCCTAATGGAAAAGAAGATCTTGCACTGCCAGCCATGAGGGGCTGCGGGAAGCCGAGCGATGCTCTGTCTTCTCATTTAGCGGGGCAGGGGGCAGGGGGCAGGGATGAGGTGCTCGGTTGTCTCTCAGTAGAGAATGGAGAAGAGCTGATCTTTATGTAAATTCCCTCATGCAAATATCCCTGAGGGAGTTTGCTTACCGGTCGGTTCCTTCACACTGTAGAGCAGATTGCTTGAGAACAAGAAAGTCGGTCAGGTACCCCTCAGGGGGTTTGAGGTAGAAAGAAGGGGGACAGGAAGAAGACCACCAAAGACAGATTTTAAGTACTTTACAATTTTTTCCTTCATGGAGACAGAGTTGAGCCCTTCCAAATAAATAAAAGCTGATTGGTGAACAGGTCCATTCACTCAACAAAGTAGGACAATCCGTGATTAG
This sequence comes from Mandrillus leucophaeus, assembly GCF_000951045.1. Taxonomy (NCBI): domain Eukaryota; kingdom Metazoa; phylum Chordata; class Mammalia; order Primates; family Cercopithecidae; genus Mandrillus; species Mandrillus leucophaeus. The sequence goes on from NW_012098098.1 coordinate 3,114,377, forward strand.
GATTCAGAGCAGTGGCTCACGCCTGTAATCCCAGCACTTTGGGAGCCCTAGGCAGGTAGATCACTTGAGGTTAGGAGTTCGAGACCAGCCTGGCCAACATGGGGAAACCCAGTCTCTACTAAAAATACAAAAAGTAGCCAGACGTAGTGGCACGTGCCAGTAATCCCAGCTACTCGGGAAGCTGAGGCAGGAGAGTGGCTCGAACCCAAGAGGTGGAGGTTGCAGTGGACCAAGATCATGCCATTGCTCTCCAGCCTGGGCGACAGAGTGAGACTCCATCTCAAAGAAAAAAAAAAGGATTCAGAATAAAGCAAGGAGTTAGGAAATGTGATCATTGCCGCTATTCTTATTTGTGTGAGTTAGGTTAGGCTGAGGGATGCTGCAGGAGTGAATCTCAAAGGTTAACACAGCAGGAGTTCGTGGACTACACAAGCTGCATGTGATAATAGTGGGCTGGAGAGGGTGGGAGGCAGTGGAGGGGGCTCTCCTTCACCATCAGGAGCTCACAGCCCCCTCAGCTGATACAGCCGAGAGGACAGAGGCTGGAGAATCACACGTGACCTTTTTATTGCCTCCTTCTGAAAGAGACCCCCGTCAACTCTTCTCCCATTTTATCAACCAGATCTAGCCACACGCTCCCTGTCTAGCAGCTTGGGGCCCGGGAAGCCTAAGGGAGCAAAAGGAATATGTGGTGAGCGTTTCTGTGTCTGCCACTTTATGACTAATAAATATTTGTTGAATCTATTGAGGTACAGAGTAATTTCGGTTACATTTCTTTTATCAATAGTAAATAGAGAAGAAAGCCATTTCTGCTCCAAGGAGCTCTTGGTGCAGTGGGGAGACAGCACTTTAACGTTAGAACAGTGTGCGAAGCTGTTGCGAATTTCCAGGTATAGATGTCTTTTCTATCACTCAGTGAATCTCAGTTATGCTTCTTGAGCAGAGTTCATCACCATAGATAGACCCAGCAGTTCCCAGATTAAACAATGAGGCATCCTAGCAGTAAACTTGACCTGTGAGGGAAGAAAAGGATATGAACAAGGGTTGGCTCAGTTTGGCTCTTGCCTGTCCATCAAGTTCCCAAGCAGACTGGGGCCAAGTACTCTAGACTGTAAGTGCCATGTGGGCAGGGGTTTTGCTTTCATACTTCTCTGTAGACCATGGTTCTTGGCATGGTCAGCTTTCTAGATGTCACTGTAGGTTCCAGTGTTGATCCAGTAATCTCTGCTACAGTGTGTTGGACTTTTAGGATTGGAATGGTTCAACCAATTGACTCAATCAATCAAGCATCTGTCTATCCATCACTTCATCTGTTCATTCATTTATTCATATATTGATTCACTTGTCTATCCATTCCTTACTCCTCCTTTACTTCTTTAACTATCCATCTGTTATTTGTCCACCCATCCACCCATTCATCCATCCACTTATCCAGTTACCAACCTACCCATCCATCCATCCATCCATCCATCCGTCCATCCATCCATCCATCCATCCATTTTCATATCCATCAAAAAACATTTGTTGAGCATAAGTCTGGGATGTAGTTTGGGGTTTAGGAGAGGGGAACACAGACACAGCTGCAATGGCAGGGGGCAGGGGAAATCCAGGTTAGGGGGCCAGAGTCTCTGCATGGAAGGTCACTACAGGTCAAAGCCCAGTCCAGCATGGGGAAGTCAAGACTGAGCAAAGCTAAGAGGAATTTAGGAACAGGGGAAGGTTGAATGTCTGTGCTGGCAGCTGCTCAGTGCAGAAGCTCTGATAGCAGAGGTAGGCTTTAGTACATCAGGGAACAGCTACACTTCCATGTGAGTGGGGAGCCCATGAACTAGGTAAGAAGCAGAAAGCAGAGCCCCAGACAAGGGGACTAGCTATAACAAGTAATAAAGAAACTAAAGTCACCATTAATTGGAGCATGAAGTGGAGAAAAAGTCTCGGGAACAAGGTAGAAGGAAGCCCAGGAAACCAAGGTCATAGCTAGTGCCCAAGGTCAATCTGATGAGTAGCCCAGACACCAATGCTGAGAGTCCAGAGGCCTGGGCTGAATGGAGCCCAAGTCCTGGGAGAAGCAGCCAGGATGGCTCTGCCAAGAGGGTCAAATGCCACCCCAGCTGTGAGCAGACAAGAGCAAAGAGGTTGAGGACCAGGCTGGGCATAACAGGGCTGGGCAAGATTGTGAACGAGCAGGAATGGGTACCAGGTGCTTATAATTCCACTTGGCCATTTTAATTCAATCACACACATATTTGATGAGTCCTTGTTATGTGCTGGGCACTTGAGACACAACTGCAGATAGAACACAGTCCCTGACTTCTGGGAGCTTACAGTCCAGTGGTGAGGCAGATAAACTGAAAATTACGGTTAGGTGGCTAAGAGTTGGGCGCTGTGGGACATCAGTGGTGGCATCTGACCCAGCAGGAGGGGCTGGAAGGGCTCAGGTGGAGGCAGCCTGGGGAAGGGACGTGGGGATGAGTAGGAAGAGACTTGTCTACAGAGGACAAAGCAGGTGCAAACTGGAGATTCAAAACACTCTTGTGCAAATGCATAAATAAACTTCGGTGTAAGGCAATGCCTCTCTTGCGCTGCGACTTGCACTTGGGTGCCCTGGAGGTTTTTGGAAAGTGCAGGTTCTGATTCAGCAGAACTATGGTAGAGCCTGGGATTCTGCATTTCCAGCCAGCTCTCAGGGAATCTCGGTGGTGCTGGTTGCAGACCACACTTTGAGTACCAAGGGTGTGAAATAGTCTTGTTACAACTTGATATGGAATTACATTGGAAGTTTTGCATGGGCTTTAAAAACAGACCAAGAATAAAGTGGTTCCTGAGGGTGGCTGGTCCTGTGATGCAGGAAAGATGAAAAGCAAACCTGAGATGATGGGCAGGTGGCCCCCAGGGGTCCTGATTTGGATACAGGACTGACCTTGCATGTTCTCACGCCTACCATGTGCCTGACTGTGCAGCACGGGTTGCTATGATGCCACTTTAAAATGATGTCTGGGTTCCTCTTACACATTCAACAGTATTCTACTGGGGGATTTATGGTTCAAAAATGATGTAATAATTAGGCAAGGCACAGTGGCTTACACCTGTAATCTCAGCACTTTGAGGGGCTGAGGTGGGAGGACTGCTTGAGCCCAGGAGTTCGAGAACAGCCTGGGCAGTATAGTGAGACCTTGTCTCTATAAAAAATTTTAAAAATTAGCCGGACATGTTGGTGGTGCGCCTGTGGTTCTAGCTGGGCAGGAGGCTAACGCGGGAAGATAGCTTGAGATGGGAGGCAGAGGTTGCAGTGAGCCGTGACTGAGCCACTGCACGTCAGTCTGGGCAACAGAGTGAGACCCTGTCTCAAATAATAATAATAATGTAATAAGAGTCAGAATAAAGAATCAAGACAGTTTTTTCAGGATAAATGAGTGAGGTTGGAAAGAGTTTAGCGAAAGAGAAGAGACACCAAGTAGTGTAGGATAAGGATTTATTTAGTGGGGGTGTGTGTGGGGAGAGAGAGAGAGACACAGAGAGAGAGAGAAGGGGGAGGGCAGGAAGGAAACATGAGAATGTAAAGAGAGAGACGTCACACTTCTGTTAGAGGGATGGTCCATAATCAGTTCTGCTCCTTGAAGAAACTACCTAAAATATGAACGTTTCTGCTGCCCGAAGGCAGCTTTTGCTGGCTGGATCACTTCATTTTTTTTTTTTTTTTGTATTCTTATTTACCTTTGTGGTTGGAATCTGGTCCGTGGCATGCTGATAATAACCCTCAGAACTAACTTTTCTTTTCATGATCATGTTAACTCATTTTCACCTCCTCCTGAAAGGTGGTTGTCGGGGCTCTTACCTGTGAATTTAGGCAGCAGATCCCTTGCAGGGGAGCTCAGGTGTCATCCTGAGCCCTTGTGAAGTTCTGTGATTTGGGCCCCTCCTGGCTTGGGCAGCTGCATTTGTTTCCTCGTTGGGCCTATTTGTCACTGTCCCCCCCACTGTGCATCTGGAAGTCAGTTGTCAAAAAATTCCAACCATCCAGAAAGTAGCCATGAAAACCAAAATGAAGACAAAAATCCCCAAGATCCACATACAGGACTTGAGGACCAGGTATTCAAGCCCACGTCTTGAGGTCAGGATGAAGAGCTCCCATCCCCTTCATCGGTCTTAGTTTCCATGCTGGTTTAACCTCCGTGGCTATCAGTGTTTGCAGGCCGTAGCAGAGACTGCTGCCAGAGACTGGCGAGCTGAGAGCTGCTGAGAAAAGGGCAGTCTCTGCATTCCAGAGAGGGATGGAGACAGAGACCTCGGGCATTCAGTCAGCTGCAAATGGCTTTCTGCACTTTGATAGGTCCTCCCTGCCTGTTAATTTCCCAAACATGGCTGGGGCAAAAGGACAGAAGGGGGACTTTTCACTTCTTAATATAATTGCAAAAGTGGTGAGGTTATGGCTGATGTTTTCATTTTTTGTTTCAAAAATATTTCGAATGGAAAAAGTTTTCTTCTCTGGGGCAGTGGAAAGGGGCTTTGCCTCCTCCCTCCCCACGCACCCGGTCCCTCTGCTCCCGAAGCACCTGGTTCGTGCTGTCCAGGGTTGGCATGTGCTGCTTCCGCTGGCTGGGGATGCTGTCCCCCAGCATCTTGATATGGAATTACAACTTGATACGGAATTACATTGGAAGTTTTGCATGGGCTTTAAAAACAGACCAAGAATAAAGTGGTTCCTGAGGTTGGCTGGTCCCGTGATGCAGGAAAGATGAAAAGCAAACCTGAGATGATGGGCAGGTGGCCCCCAGGGGTCCTGATTTGGAAACAGGACTGACCTTGCATGCTCTCACGCCTGCCATGCGCCTGACTGTGCAGCAGAACAGTCCCAAGGGCTGCTGGTTGCCCATTTTTGTGGCCACACCTTTGGGTGAGTCAGATCTCTCTGCTCAGATGTTGCCTCTGGTGGGGCATGGGTGTGGGTGGGGGGCTTACCCATCCACAATGGACAGCCCTCCATCCCCCTCCACGCCCTTCACCCATTTCTCTTCTTCCCAGCACCCCCAGCCCTCTCTGGAGGGATTCTTTGCTGCTGTGGGACCTCCCTACCACCAATCCTGAGCGTCCAGAGCGCTGGGCTCTGCTTCTGTTCACTGTGGCCTCCCCAGGCCTAGGATGATGCGTGGCAGGGGGAAGGTGGCCAAATGGAGGCTGCAGTGCTCCACATGCGTTTCAGCACTGCAATGCCGAGGTCTCCTGAGAAGCTGTGTGTTGCTCCAGTTAGGGGTGGCCACCACGTTAAGACCACATGCTTCCTGGGTTCAGATCCTAGTCAGGGTTGCTTTTTGGGGTTCCTTAATATGCCTGTGCCTCAGTGTCTTTATCTGTGTAATGGGGACAAGACCAGGACCTATCACATGGTGTTATGAGGATTAAATGAATTAGTATATGTGTCAGAGGCGTTTGAACCAGAGCAACTGCATCTCGAAAAGAGGCTCTGTAAAATAAGGCTGAGACCTGCTAGGCTGCATTCCCAGACAGTTAGACATTCTAAGTCACAGGATGAGATAGGAGGTCGGCACAAGATACAGGTCATAAAGACCTTGCTTATAAAACAGCTTGCAGTAAAGAAGCAGCCAAATCCCACCACAATCAAGATGGTGATGAGAGTAACCTCTGGCCATCCTCACTGCTGCACTCCTGCCAGCTCCGTGACAGTTTACAAATGCCATGGCAGCATCAGGAAGTTACCCAATATGGTTTAAAAAGGAGAGGCATGAATAATCTACCCCTTGTTTAGCATATCATCAAGAAACAACCTCAAAAATGGGCAACCAGCAGCCCTTGAGACTGTTCTGTCTATGGAGTGGACCTTCTTTATTCCTTTACTTTCCTAACAAACTTGCTTTCACTTTACTCTATGGACTCACCTCCAATTCATTCGTTCATTCATTCATTCTTTTCTTTCCTTTTTCTTTTTTTTTTTTTTTTTGAGACAGAGTCTCACTCTGTCACCCAGGCTGGAGTACAGTGGCGTGATCTTGGCTCATTGCAACCTCTGCCTCCCAGGTTCACCCTCCCGAGTAGCTGGGACTACAGGCGCGTGCCACTACATCTGGCTAATTTTTTTATTTTTAGTAGAGATGGGTTTTTGTCATGTTGGCCAGGCTGGTCTCAAACTCTTGACCTCAAGTGATCCGCCCACCCTAGCCTTCCAAAGTGTTGGGATTACAGGCGTGAGCCATGGAATTCTGTCTTGCATGAGATCCAAGAACCGTCTCTTGAGGTCTGGATCCGGACCCCTTTCTAGTAACATGCGCAAAACACTTAGCACGACCCCGGGACGTGCTACTTCTGGAATCATTCCTACAACGACTGAAACTGCCTTTGCAAAAATTATAGCTGGGGAAATTATAACAGGGAAAGAGGTTAGACCTAACCAACTCCATCTTGCTTCTAACCTTTAAGCTGTCCTTGTTCATTCCTGGGTGGAGGCCGAACTAACCTTGGAAAGGAATTTAGTTTCTAGTTTGACTCTGAAACAAAATTGATAATAGCCCTTTCCCTCAAGAAAACCCCTTCTTGTCTGGGGACCAGTCTGCCTTTGTAGGACTAATAAATTAGCTACAAAATTAGAAATTATGATTTAGGGGCCCTGCAGCCTCTGGCTGCAAGAGTCTGAACCTCCCTAAATTGCTCCTGGGAATGATGTCACTATTGTAAAACCTAAGAGAAGTGTTTGAGATATTTTGCACCCAAACCAGTAATCTGACTCAGCCAGTTCTGTGATCCCACCCAGGAACAGAAGAGAGCAAGAAAACCTCACTTCAACCCCCAATCGTTCCATCTCCAACTCTACCAACCAATAATCCCCACATCCCAAGCTCCTACCCGCCAAATTATCTTTAAAAACTCTGATCCCCAAAGGCTCAGGGAGACTGATTTGAGTAATAATAAAGCTCCAGTCTCCTGCACAGCCGACTCTGCGTGATTTACTCTTTCTCCACTGCAATTCCCCGTCTTGATAAATCAGGTCTGTCTAGGCAGCGGGCAAGGGACCCTGTTGGGTGGTTACACTATGACTACTACTAGGACCATTGGCAGTACTACTGATGCACTGAGTTGTTGCTGCTGCACATACTGCCAGGATCACTCTTGACAGCGCCACTGCAGCTACAAGGACTGCACCTGGGGCTTCTGTTACCGTTACCACCGCGACTTCTGCTGCTGTGATGATGCCACTGTGCTGCCACTATTCATTAATTACCACTGCGACAACTGCCGCTGTGATGATGTGCCTGTGCTGTCGCGATTTTCACTGTTCCTACTGCCTCTGTGACTACCGCCTCTATGACTGACACTATCGCTATGACTGTAGCCATTGTCCCTACTGCCTCTGTAACTACCCGCCTCTATGACTAACACTATCGCTACGACTGTAGCCATTGTCCCTACTGCCTCTGTAACTACCGCCTCTATGACTGACACTATTGCTACGACTGTAGCCATTGTTCCTACTGCCTCTGTGACTACCACCTCTATGACTGGCACTATCGCTATGACTGTAGCCATTGTTCCTACTGCCTCTGTGACTACCGCCTCTATGACTGATATTTCTCCTGCTCCTCCTATTACTCCCTGCACTGCTTCTATCACTGCCGCATTACTGCCTTGACTATATGATTACTGCTGCTAGTCTAGTGATTACTCCTGTGGTTATCACTATGATCATGGCAGGGACTGTTGCCTCTGCAATGGTGAGTGCTGTTGCTGCTGGTATTACTGCTACCTTTAGTACTGTAACTCACTTGTGGAGGAATGAAATACCCACCGAGCCCCCTTTTCAGTGGCATCCCCTGCAGAGTCCTGCCCTGAGTTTTCTCTGATGCCAGCCTTCCAGAGCCTCCATCAGTCATCCTGGAGTTCTGAGGTGGCGTCATTTAGGGACAGTGCTGTGGGGGCTTTGCCGGGCATGCAGGCTGACTTCACCTTAAGCCTGAGCCCAGCTTGATGGAAGTGGTGGTTCTATGTCCTCTGAGCTCAGGCTTGCTGAGCCTTTTGCGACCTCAGTGACCCCTGTTTCTGTGGATGCCATTTTGACCTTTGGTTGTGTGCTCAAGCTAACTGACAACTCCTTGGCCATAAAAACTCTCTGCCTTAAGTTGATGTTCAATGACAGCGTAGGTTTATTGAAAGCAAGCATGTTCATTATCTAGCACAAGGATTGAAATGTTATTCCTCTGAATAGCCAATATTTGGACAACGTTTTATAGGTAAAATATTCCTTTAAAGGGATATCTCTGAGTCATTTAATAGCACAGGCATCGGTGCCAGAAGGTCCTGGGTTGGAGACCCAGATCTGACATCTTATGACTGTGTGAGCTCAGCTGTGTCCTCCTCTCTCTAAGTCTCTGTTTCTCTATCCATAAAGTAGGGGTAAAAGTAGTCACCACCTCCTTCCTGGGATTCAGGCGAGGACTACATGAGATGATGCAGCTGGAACTCAGTGAGGGTCTCACGTCCTGTTTCCTACCTTGACTCTGTGACTGCCACAGAGCAGAGGCTGATACTGTTTATGGAATAAGTGAATTAAGACATGCGGAGCCACATCCCCAGGGCGGTGCTGGCAGAAGAGCGAAGTGGGTGAGGCTTTGCTTCCTCTCCCTCCTCTTACACTGTGTTCCCATGGCCCCCTCTCCCCACTCCTTAAGGCAGAACTGCCCTGGCGGTTCCCTCTGTCTCAGTCACACCCTGTTCAAGGAACAGGTATCAGCCGGTGACATCTAGATGCCACTGAAACCAGCAGATCCCCTCCTTTCGTGCAATGGTGGGTAGACCCTTTCTTTCTGTTAGGACTAACCATTTCTCAGTGAAAGGATTTCAGGCGAGCAGGTGAAGGGGATGGTTAAGCCTTAAAACATGCCAGTTGGAGGCTTCCAGCCTGGTGCACGCAAGGTCATCCTCCCTTGCCTTGGTGCTGTACAAATACACGACTGCAGGTGTGGTTTTAAAGGGAATCTCAGATCGGAGGTGCCCGTACCTTGGTCAATGTTTAACAGAGGGCTCCCGGCCAACCCCAGGGTGAGGGGTGAGGGGCTTGTTCAAGTTCCACTCTCATTGCAAGTTGAACTTACGGAAATGCCTCCTTTCTACAGCCACACCGTAAGCTTCCCTTCCTCCTTCCAACCTCTATATGACGGCACCCTGCAAGGGGCCAGCCTCTCTTCTGTCTCTCCATAACTCTCCCAGACACGAGTCACTACCAGCTAAGATGGCACTTTCATGTGAATGGGAAAAAGCCTTCCTTCCTGGGTGAATGCAGACTTGCAGGCCTCGGGGTTGGCGAGCTTACCGCCAGGGCTTTTGTACAAAGAAAAACGTGTCCCTACAAGGCAGCTCACAGCCTGGACTTTAGCCCCACTTGAGACAGAAGCACTTTGTGCAGTGCACAAACCACACCACTGTATGCTGCAGACCTTTTCAAATGCCTGATCCATTGGCCTTGAAAACTCAGTGGTGGAATCTCCCACCAGCCACGCAGTTATGTTTCCCCAAAATACCAGGGTTGCTAAACTAGTTGGAAAACAAAGTCACAAAGAAAAACAATGATCTAGAGTTAAATACCCTCAAACCAAAGTTGTAGAGAGCAGCTGCTCCCCAAACAAACCAAATTTGTAAATTTGAAAAACCCGCTCCTGTAGACAAATCTCTTGATTCGTGGTCTTTGAAAGCTCAGCAAACATTGCTTCTGTGCTGCCATCTTTTGAGTCTGGTTGTCCCATGAGTTTGATGTTGTGCTGTGCTTAAAAAATTCTTTCTAATGCTTCGCAGCTTGAGATTTAATATCCTGGTGACTCTCTTTGGTTTTCATTTTCACAGGCCTTAGCAGAATTTACTGAGGGGTTCGAAGGAACTTCTTCCTCTTTGATATTCCTGTATGGACAGGGTGAAGTGTAAAGAGATGTCCAACAACAGTGGTTTTAAAAAATTGGGGTGTTTCATTAAAAAAAAAAAAACCCTGGGAATCTCAAAACTGTAGCTGTGGTGGGATGCCTCTGGGTAAACATTCGAAATCCCTTCTTCACTTGAACATACCTCCTGGGCTTAAAACTCCTTCGCCCTCTGGGTTTCCTTCCCTCCATTGTCTGCAACATTGAGTCATTTGCAAAGACCCCTCCTGGTTCACCGTGGCCTCGCGATGGTCCACCCCTGCTGAACCCCCAACTGCTGCCTCAGCTCAGACTCCCTTCCCATCCGTCTTGCCTGTCTCTCTTCCGTGCACGTTGCTGTGTGAACAGTACTCTTCCATAAGACCATCTGTGTCCACACCTCATCCTTGTGATGATGTTGGCCATGGAATAGCGGGTGGTTGTTCAGGATAAAAATCACAGTGTTCGGATTGGAGGCTTCCAAATCCAATCCTCCAACCACCACCTGTCGTGGCTGCTGATGACCTTGGATGACTGGCTTAACTTTGGGTCTCACATTCATTCCTCATCCATAAAATGGAAAGAATAGAAGCAGCCACATTCAAGAGTTGATCGGATGCAGAATGGCTATAACAGTTTGGCACAGAGTAAATGTGCTCAATTAAATTAAAAGGTAGCAGTCACATTTATTACTGCTTCTCACTTTTGTATGACATTCAGTATCTGATCTAGTGTCTTATGTGTACTGGGTAAGTCAATAATAGTTTCCCTTTATTGTGTTTCAAGGAAAAATGCATCCAAACGTAAGAAGCACACACAAGGGATGTATGAGTATTGCAACAACATTGAGACAATAGAGAAATGTACAAAGTGAAAAATGGAAGCTTCTCCCTTCTCATTTCCATGCTAGCAGTAACCTATGCTAATGGTGTTCTAAGCATCCTTCCCAGACACACATGGTTGGTTTGTTTTGACAAAAATACGATTCCACTGAATGTATGTCCTGCCCCTTGCCACATGTAGATCTGGGCGTGAGGAATGTTTACTTTCTTTCTTTCTTCTTCTTTTTTTTTTTTTTTGAGACGGAGTCTTGCTCTGTGGCCCGGGCTGCTGGCTGGAGTGCAGTGGCACGATCTTGGCTCACTGCAAGCTCTGCCTCCTGAGTTCACGCCATTCTCCTGCCTCAGCCTCCAGCCTCCCGAGTAACTGGGACTACAGGCTCCCGCCACCATGCCCGGCTAATTTTTTGTATTTTTAGTACAGATGGGGTTTCACCATGTTAGCCAGGATGGTCTTGATTTCCTGACCTCGTGATCCGCCCGCCTTGGCCTCCCGAAGTGCTGGGATTATAGGCGTGAGCCACCACGCCCGGCCCGAGGAATGTTGACTTTCACAGGGGCTGTGTTTTCACCACGATGTGGAGCTGAAAGTGATCTGTGGAAGGGCCCTTGTGTCTTGGATTCCTGCCCTGTGGGACAGCAAGATGCCGTACTTTTGAGGTTGCTTTCAAATGGTGACTTGTTTTCTTATCAGAGGAAAGAAAATGGGGAAGATGCCCACCTGAGTATCTTTCAGCAAATACTGGGCCTGAGGTCCTGAGGCTGGGGACGGGCGTTTGCTGCTTTGGGCAGACGTCCAGAATTCCTCAGTGGGACACCCTGGTTCAACACAGGAGAGTGGAACCTTTGTCTCTGCTTTCTCTTTAGTGCCACAAGCAAGAGCAGTTCTGACCGAGAATAATTTTGAGAGAACGAGCTTCTGCATGGGTATACAAACAGTTATTTTGCAAAAGGGCAAAACTGAAAAAAACAGTTGTTTTAAGGAGCATTGCAGTTATAGAAATGTGTCGCCTAAAATCCTTTGTAACGGTTTGTGGGAATACTCCCAGCCACACTCTGAGAGGACTCTGGGTGAGAGTTTCCAAGGGGGATGTAAAAACCAACCCAGCCCTGCAAGCGTGCCCGGCCTACCCCACAATGTCACAACACACAGTGCTGAGTGCCCGAGGTGGGGCCCACGGGGACCCAGCCTGGCACTGCCCCTTCGTGTTAGGAGGGACAAGCCGAGGATTCATTCTCAGGGCAGCGGATGCCTCTGCCTGACCCCTTGGTTCCAGTACATTCTTTCAAATGCTGGATTCCGAAAGGAAAGCTTTGCACTTGATTAAGAAGAAAAAAGAAGTCCACCCACCACTTCCTCAATTGTCACGGCTCCCTCACCACTGGGAATGATGAAGATTAAGTAAAAATAGACGCAGTCATGATTTGCTACTTAGCGAGGGATACCAGGGCCGCGCTTAAGCCGGCGCCCCACATGTCCAGGCTCGTCCCACTGGTCCCCACTCCTGCTCCTGCGTCTGCACCACCCACTCTTTTTTTGTTTGTTTGTTTGTTTTTTGTTTTTTTTTGAGATGGAGTCTCGCTCTGTCGCCCGGGCTGGAGTGCAGTGGCCGGATCTCAGCTCACTGCAAGCTCCGCCTCCCAGGTTTGCGCCATTCTCCTGCCTCAGCCTCCTGAGTAGCTGGGACTACAGGCGCCCGCCACCTCGCCCAGCTAGTTTTTGTATTTTTTAGTAGAGACGAGGTTTCAACGTGTTAGCCAGGATGGTCTCGATCTCCTGACCTCGTGATCCGCCCGTCTCGGCCTCCCAAAGTGCTGGGATTACAGGCTTGAGCCACCGCACCCAGCCTTGCACCACCCACTCTTTCCCGGCCTGAATCCCTGCTCAGAGACACTCTGACAGCTCTCCTGGGCCTCCCTTTCTCCTTGCCCTTGGAAAAATGGAGATGCAGCTGCAGATGCCCCATCTCGGTGATGGGGTCATGGCAGGGGAAGACGGTCAGGGCCACGTTTTCGGGGAATCTCAGTGCCTTCACATTGGTTCTGTGATGGTTGGCTCAGAACATGTGCTCCTTCTTGATCTTATGGAAATGCCACCAGTTACCTGCCAACTTGGTGTCCTGCCACACTGTTGGTCACCAAGATCAAGCAAGGGCTGGGAAGCCAAGCGAGCAGCAGACTGGAGGCCCAGGTGCTTGGCTACGCACAGGCTATGTGCCCTGGGCAGTGTGAGCAGCCTCTCGGGGCTTTCATTTCTGCATCTTTAAAATGGATGTAGGAATCCCAGCCCTCCTTAACTCACCCGGTGAGCTGGCAGCGGACCGTGCGCCAACAGCGACCGCAGCTGTATGTGTGCGCCAGGGCCTGTGTGTTGAGTTCCATCCACCCCTCGCTTGAACTGGGGAGCCCGAGGCACAGAGAGGAGAAAGAACTTGCCCCAGTGGGGAAATCAGAGCCAGGATTTCAACCCAGGCAGTTTAACGGGGGAGCCACGTGGTGGACCAGAACTTTCTGCATGGATAGACACATGCTATCATCTGCTTGTCCAACACATCTGAATTCTGAACTTTAATTTTAATTTAAATGTAAGCAACACGTGGCTTCCTGAAGGCACAGTGCAGTTGAGATCTCGTGCGGCACCGTCTGCCTGAACTTTCTGTGATGAATGGGAAATGACCCATGCCCGCGCTGTCCAAATGGAGCCACCAGCCGCCGTGACACCTGAGCGCGTGATCCTTCACACGGTGGGATTGTAATCAATTTAAATGCGCATGGCATAGCTGCAGGTAGCTGGTGGCTGCCGCTGGGTGGCTCCAGTCCCGCTCATTAAACAATGTGCACACCCATCTGAGAAGGGCTTGTCTGGCACTCACTGCGCTGTGTCCTGAAGATCCACTTACCTCTCTCTCTGTGTTTTTCATTTTGGTGTGCAGTTCCCAGCAGGGCATATGGTCCACGGGAGGGGCTGAAGAAGTGTTTGCCAATGAGCAGGCTGGATGCCTTGGTTTCAATACTCATTCACCAAATGTTGCATTGATAATTCTGCAGCTGCCAGGCACAGTGCTGGGTACTGGGCAGATATGAGCCATGAATCTCTGGAGGGGGACATGGATGACCAAACAGCTGAATAGGGAATTACAGCCTGAAAGGAAAATATAGGGTGGCATTGGGGATGCAGTGAGGTGCCCACTTCAGACAGATGCCCGGGGGCGTTTTCTGAGGATCCACCTGAGGGTCCATTTAGGGTGCAGCCTAGAGGATGGGAGGAAGGGAGGAGTGGGGTTGGAGGTTGGGGAAGAGCTGTTCAGGAATGTGAAACAGACAGTGCAAAGGCCCTAGGAGGGAAGGTGCTTGGTGTGTGCGAGGGAACCAGGAGGCCTGTGTGTCGGGAGGCGTGCTGCTGAGAGATGGGCTGGCTTGAGAGGGAATCAGGAGGCCTGTGTGTCGGGAGGTGTACTGAGAGATGGGCTGGCTTGAGAGGGAACCAGGAGGCCAGTGTGTTGGGAGGCATGGTGCTGAGAGATGGGCTGGCTTAAGAGGAAACCAGGAGGCCAGTGTGTTGGGAGGTGCGGTGCTGAGAGATGGGCTGGCTTGAGAGGGAATCAGGAGGCCCGTGTGTTGGGAGGTGTGGTACTGAGAGATGGACTGGCTTGAGAGGGAATCAGGAGGCCTGTGTGTCGGGAGGTGTGGTACTGAGAGGTGAGCTGGCTTGCTCCATTCACTTCCTATTAGGGCCTTTTGCACACCAGGGTTGGGAGCCTCACATTGTATGTATCACCTATATACATATTGTCCAGGTCTTCAGGGCATGCTGAGCTGTTTTAACGATATGATAGAAATCCTGGTTCCCATGGAAGACTCGTAAAGGATTGTCGTGTTACAGAGCGAGTCAGTTACCCAGCGGGGAAAGTGTGAAACCCACAGGCAGAAACTTCCCTGTAGCAAAATAATTCTTACATTTGACAGACATACATATGTAGCATTTACTGTGTGCTCAGTGTAGCTGTATGAACTCTAAATGAACCAGTTGAATCCTCCCAGCAGCCCTACAGGACGAAGTACCACCTTCATCATCATCATTGTCACCATAATCGCCTTCCTCATCACCACCATCGTCACAACCATCCCCATCACCCCCATCGTGACTGTCACCACCATCACCCTCACCGTCATCAACACCATCATCATCATCATTCCCATTTCACAGCTGGGGGAAGAGAGGCTCAGAGAAGATAGCTAAGTTGCCCGAGGTTCGTGTGACTGGCAGTATAATGCTGTCCGTCCTGCCCTGCAAAAAAGTCCCCACTCCAGAACTGTTAATGTGTTATCTGACGTGGAAAAGGGACTTTGCAGATGTCATTACGTTAAGGATCTTGAGAGGAGGAAATCGCTCTGGGTTATGTAGGTGGGCCATCACAAGGGTCTTTGTAAGAGGGAGGGAGGCAGCAGGTCAGAGTTAGAGATGGAGCTTGCGACGAGGTAGGTAGAGAGAGACTGGAAGATGCTGGCTTCGAAGGTAGAGGAAGAGGCCAAGAAATGTGGCGGCCTCTAGAAGCTGGGAAGGGCAAGAAGAGAGATTCTTCCCTCCGGGAGGAGCACAGCCCTGTGACACACTGACTAGCCCAGTGAGACCTGTGTCAGATTTCCAGCCTCCAGAACGGTCAGAGAATCTGCACGTGGTGTTCCAAGCTGCTAAACTTGTGGTCATATGTTACGGCAGCCATAGGAGCCGAATGCCGAATGCAGTCTTAAAAAAAGGAGAATGGCCGGGCACGGTGGCTCATGCCTGTAATCCCAGCACTTTGGGAGGCCGAGGCAGGAAGATCATTTGAGCTCAGGAGTTCAAGGCCAGCCTGGGCAATATAGTGAGATCTTGTCTCACTATACAAGGCTACATTACAAGAAAATGAAACTAGCCAGGCATAGTGGTGTGCACCTATACTCCCAGCTACTTGGGAGGCTGATGTGGGAGAATCCCTTCAGCCCAGGAGTTGGAGGCTGCAGTGAGCTATGATTGCATCAGTGCACTCCAGCCTGGGTGACAGAGCAAGACCCTATCTCAAAAAAAGAAAAAAAAAAAAGGTAAGGGAGTGACTTTCAACCTGAAACCTCCTTCATAGCCCCGTGCCCCTCCTGGAGTAGTGATGGACTCACTGTGGCGCCGTGCACAGCCCAGGACTTCCCTGAGGCTCCAGCTGTGTCTGAGCACAGCACAGGCAGACCCCAAACCCATGGCACCCACCCCTCGGCTGCTTATCCCGCTACGGGGGTATTTCTGGGGTGTGACTTGGGCTGGAGAAGGTGGTGGAGGGTCCATATTGCTGCACTAGTGTGCCGCTGACTTTTGAGCTATGATCTAGCAGGATCCAGGAAGAATGACTTTTGCCCCTGCCTGAACAAACCCACCGAAACACAGGAAAAGCCACCCCAATGGGCTTGGAATGTAGTCAGCCCAACCTGCTGCCTCTTCACGCCTGAAGACCCAGGTGTGCACTTATAAAGGGCTGAAATGAATGTTCCTAGGCTCCCAGCTGGTCAGGCCTGGATCTTTCACATAAAAAGGGGTGGGGGACAAAGACAGTGAGAAGCAGGGGACGGAGGGTGGAGAGAAAACACAAGGCCTCCCACAGTGCCTGGCCTGAGTTTGAGGGCCATGGGGTCCTGGGGTGCATTGTGGTAGGGGGAGCGGCTAGGGTGGGAGGATAACTTGGCAGCGGCACGCTCTCTGATTCTGCAAAGCCCCCAGGAGCCTAGATGGGCCTGTGAACACCAGGGGCCGAGGACCCCGGTGGGGTGGGAACCACCAGCAACAGGAAGAATCTGAAGGAGAGGAACTTGGCAGAAACCCGACTTCTCTAAAAATATTCAAAGCCCGTGGCCCACAGAGGCTAGATTGCGAGGCTCCTGGGCTCCAGCAGCCGTGTCTCTGACCGTTGAGACCTGGCGCGGTCCAGGCGTTGAGCAATAGAGCTGTGCCCGGTGTCATGCTCACCGCCCACCCCGCCCTGCCTGCTCCGCTTACACGGAGATGAGAGGAGAGGCAGCTGCTGGTGTGGCCGTGTGTGTATGTGTGGCCATGCATGTGTGAGTGTGACCTCTTGTGTCAGTGGGTGGGCCTGCCGCCGGCTCCTGCAGTCCCCTGTGGCCTCTTCTCCAAGGACAGGCAGGAGAGCCCTCCTGTGGACCCAGCACAGATCCTGGGCTGGCTGTGGTCCGGGAGGGCCAGAGCATAAGGGAATAAGTATAATTCATGGAGCGCTTGCTCTAGGCCCGGCCCTATGCTAAGCAGATCATAGCTGTAACCCAAGACCCTGTGAGATAAGAACTACTTTTGGCCCTATGTACAGAGTCTGAGATGAATTCAGAGAGGTCGAGTTGTTTGCCTGAGGCCACACAGTGATGGGTGAAGCTGGGGGAAGCCAGCCCACAGGGTGGTGCCCCTAATGCTCCACTCCATGGCCTCATTGAGGACAGACACCCCAGAGCCAACCCAGGGCCGGAGGCCCGCATTCCCCCACGCCCACCATTGACCTGGAAGGTGGGAGTTCTTGCCTCTACCCCTGGGCTGCCTGGGGCTTCTAAAGCCTTTGGCTGTTCTGCAAGGAGGTCTTCGAGGGTCTTAGTGTGGGGAAATTAGGGATGGCAAGCTGAGGGTGGGGGACGCTCTAAGGCCCCCAGATGAGAATCGTTCAGGCAGGACTGAGACATTCATCCTCTGTCTCAGACGTCTAAGATGTCTTGTCTGTCCCTTGTCTGAGACACAGCTGAGGTCTGGCTGTGTCTCTGAGGCCCTCAACTCCAGGAGGCATCAGAACTGGGCGAGAGCACAGGGCACCAAGAGCAAGCTCCAGATTCACAGGCGTTGCTGCTTCTCAGCCCCTTCTCCGCGCTGGTCAGGCCTCCCAGCCCACCGGAAGGGCAGCGGGGCGAGCTCTCTTTTCCTTCCTGGTGTCTGGCTCTGCAGCTGACGGTTGGCTCCTCCGCAGCCCCTGCTGCGCTTCCTCATCTGCAGAGCAGAGCTGCGTCGGGGGCACTGCTGCAGGCGGGGGACCTGGTCCTCCCTCAGCGGGGAGTCTGCTCCGTGTCCTCGCCTTCCCTGGACCCTGCTGCCATTCATTCTGGGGCTGTCCGGGGTGGTCACAGGCATAATGGGGTGGAAGGTGCGTGCTGCCCAGTCCCTGGTAGACCAGGTGGAAATGGAGGTGCCTAGCTTTGACGGGTCTGCCACTGGTGGCCCCGAACCTGGGTCCTGGATCCCAGCTGCAGGCTCACCTTCTAGCACCCTCCCATCCACTCTCCAGCCACAGGAACCTCCCCGTGCTTTGGTTTAGGGGCACAGGGACAAGAGCCTCTGCCTCTCGGACAGTCGTGAGGATTAAGGAATCCCTCATGTGGCATTCTTAGCCCTGTGCCCAGAACCATGTGGCTGGGATTGTCACCTGATCAAAGGCAGGGCGAAGGTGTGCTGAGCCCTGCCTTGGCCAGGAAGGGATGTCTAGAGTCAGCCCCATCACCCCATTTTGCAGATGAGGAAATCGCCCGAGGATGGATCTGACTTGTGGCTTCAATGGAGCCCTCATTCTCT
Organism: Mandrillus leucophaeus; assembly: GCF_000951045.1. Lineage (NCBI taxonomy): Eukaryota > Metazoa > Chordata > Mammalia > Primates > Cercopithecidae > Mandrillus > Mandrillus leucophaeus. Next base: position 3,132,694 of record NW_012098098.1, read on the forward strand.
TCTTCACTTACCCTCTCCATGAGGAGGAGGCCAGTGCCCATCAAGTGTTTCATTTGTAGCATGGATTCTTCTCGCAAGTATCTTTGCATTCGGCTCTGGTGAGGGCCAGTGGTGCCGCGTGAATGTCCCAACTCTTGCAACATCCTTGGGCGCATTTCTTCTTGTCTGTAGAAGTAAAAGAGTAGCACTCAGTGCCAAAGCCAGCAAACTGTTGGAACCTTGGAAATGCAGAGGGCATGAAGGCTGAGTCCTGGGCCCTGCAGTCAGAGGCCTGCATTCAAATCTTGACCCCTCACCCAGAGCTGTCTGTGCTTCCCTTAGCAGCAAGATGACTGACAGAACCTAGACAAAACCTTAGTTCCTTCAAAGGAGTGTTTTGCTTTCAGGGCCTTTGCTCAGTAACCCTGGGGTCGCTGGCTGAAGGCAGCATAGGCACTTCTCAACAAGCCCTTGAGTACATACCTGGGGAGACGGGGCCTCACTGGCAGGGGGTGGCCAGCCAGGCTGCCCTCACCACTTTCTCTCTGCCTTTTGTGGCAGCCCTGCAGTCCTGGCTCTGATGAGCTGGAGTCACAGCGTGCGGCCTTGGAAACAGCTCTTAGCCACTGGGAGTCTTGGTTTCCTTACCTGTAATATGAACACAGAGGCTCCAAGTTCCGAGCATGGTCAGACTTAGTCACGTTTTCACCCTGCAATGGAGGAATGTTTTCGAAACATTTTCTTTGACACCATGTCCGCCTAGGGAATACGCTGAGAAAATTAGACAACTGAATGATATTGACTGTTCTCATGAATTGCTCCAATAATTTGTTTTTTCCTTGACCTGCAGGTTAAAGTCAGCATTCATTGATCTGCTACATAAAGTAACATTTCTTCTAATTCCAAACGTAACATGGGCTCAATTTGGAAAACCTGGAAAACAGAGGCAAACAAATTTGGAGGGAAAAAGAAAAAAAAGAAAAAAAAAAACAACAAAAAAACCCAACAGTGTGGGGAAATTAAAAAAAAAAAAATCTCCAAACAAAAAGAAAATGAAAAGGAAAGTCAAACAAACATTTATCACCAGATATGAAGCCGTCATAAAACTCTTGTGTTTCTTGGAAACACTGTCCTGCTCCCAGTTTGGAGGGCCATAAAATCTCAGGGTATTGCCCTTGCAGATGCCCTCTGGGAGCCTGCTGGAGGAAAGTCTTCATTTTCTAGAACCTTCTCCTACCCCTTGGATATGTAGTGACCCATGAGGTGGTAGGTGTGGAGGGGCAGCCCTGGTCTTGCACCTCCAGCAGGTTGCATGTTCTGGACTCTGATGGCCCAGAGAGACCCCTCTTTCTGCAATTTTCTAGGCAACTTGCAAGAGTTCCTTAACCTCTGTGCACCTTACCTTGCTATCTGTGAAATGGGGAATCACTGGGAGTTGATAAATATGAAGTCATACACATGGTAGTTGTTACTGTGCGTCTAACCACACCCCAAGCATTTTTGGTTTTTTTTGAGACAGAGTCTCACTCTGTCACCCGGGCTGGAGTGCAGTGGTGCGATCTCAGCTCACTGTAGCCTCTGCCTCCAGGGTTCAAGCGATTCTCTTGCCTCAGCCTCCCGAGTAGCTGGGATTACAGGTGTGCACCACCATGCCCAGCTACTTTTGTATTTTTGGTAGAGATGGGATTTTCACCGTATTGGCCAGACTGGTCTTGAATTCCTGACCTCAAGTGATCCTCGGCCTTCCAAAGTACTGGGATTACAGGTGTGAGCCACCATGCCTGGCCCCCGAGCGTTCATTTAATAAAAAAAAACCATTGCTTTAAGAACAGAGCATGGGAGAAGTAGACAGAGAACTGGAATGGCATTAGCTTCCCAGAAACCCTCCTCCTGTCCCTTCAGATCACCACCCAGACCCCCATGGGGAGCCCCTATCCTAACTTCTAACAATGTAGATCAGTTTTGCCTGGTTTGGAAACCTGGGTAAATGGCATTGTTGTGTGGACTCTTACATCTGGCTTCTCTTACTGAATACCAAGTTTTGGAAATCATCCATGTTTTTACATGTAGATGTTCCCTGGAGCAGCTTCCACGACTTGCCTGGAGGCTGTCAGAAGGCAAAAGACACATGGGCCACGTCCAGTTTCATAGATTCTGCTGGTTTGTTTTTTTAAAAATAAAGAAATGCCAGACCAGAGATGCACACACAAACAGAAGGTCAGCATTCACAGGTGGACACCTTCCTCCAGTGTTGAGTGCCTGTGTGTGTGGATGCCTCCGTAAGTCCAACACTGAGACTCTGTGGGTTGGGGCAGCCCTGCTCTAGTGTGTGAGACTCTGGTCTTGTTAGCACTCGGTCCCTCCCAGCTGACAAACACTGCCAAGCACACTGCAGCGACGCTGCATCTGTCGATCAAATACATGAATGCACAAATGAATGAATGGGACTCAATCATCATAGGAGGAAGAGCAGAGGAAAGAAATGTTCTGATTTCCACACCCAGGGCTGTCCTCCAGGTCCAAGGAGCAGAGGATATCAGGTCATCATGTTGGATAAAGGACACCTGTCCCCTGGGGGCAGCTGCTATGGCCTCTGTTGCAGATATCTGTTCTACTTTCTCTTCCACTTTCTTTCTTATCCTTGCATTTCAAGTTGGGGTGCAAAGCAGGGTAGGGCCATAAAGATAGGGGATATTGTAGCAAAGAGCTTGGAGGCTGCTCTGTTGGCTTGGAGCTTAGTCCAGGGGCCCCTCAGCCCTGAGGTGCTGGGGATGGGGCCCGAGGTTCTCCCCATGCTTCTTGCTCCCATTCCCTGATGGCTATGCAGGAGTCCAGGAGGTCATCTGAGTGTGTGGCAGTGCAACGATGTTGGGGTGCAGGGATCCCTCCCTGCCCAGCACACTCTTGACACCCCTATGCCCCAGCGTCTACAGAGTCCCACCCCAGAGGCTCATGCCAGATCCGACGAGTGTTTGAGGTCACTGAGAAGATAGGGACAGCTGGAGCAGCAGCCCTCAGATGGCCTCCACCACCTCCTGGGACCCTTGGCCATGAGGATCCCACAGGCAGCAGCGCCCCCTGCTGGCTCATTGTGGACCCTCCCTCCCACCCGGCCCCGCTCTCCTCACCCCAGCTTCTTCCCAGCTCCTTCCCATCCATCCTCCTCTGGGACACCTAGGACCTTTGATTGCCACTAAGTCCATGCATTGCCTGTTGGGCTGCTGGATAAGCTGCAGAGTATCAGTGGGGTGGATGAATTTAAAACGGTGGCCTCGCACCATTGCACTCTTATACACATACACCCCACAATTCTCACCTGGGGTCCACTGGGGACGTGGATGATGGTGTTGTGCGTGCTGGGGAGTGTGGGAGCCGTCCAGCGCCCCTCAGTGAGGGGTGAGCTGTATGGTGGGCATACCCCGGTTATGCAGCAGCACAGATGAATTTTAAAAACAAAACATCAATTTAAAAAAGTAAAAAAGGGCCAGAATGAGAGGCCAATACAATACCAACACCTGTATTTACCAGAAATAAAATGCATGGATCATATGGATGGTTACAAAAAACATGACAGAGTCCACAGCAGACCAAGTAGTTGTGAGTTCCCAGTCTGAGGGTATCTTCCAGTCTGAGGGGCCGGGACTCCAAGGTTCCCACATCCAACAGACCTTCCTTCCAACACTCTTCATAGGGGTGCAAGGGGGCTCCCCTTCTCTCAAGCCTCCCCCTTTAATTGTTATTGGTAATCTACAAAACGGCAATTTCATGTCATTTAACCATACAGAGTGTGATGTGTTTCTAGAATGAAGAATGCAGCAGTGAATATGAATGATTAGATCCACATGTAAAAACGAGATGATTCCTCACACTCGATACTTAGTAAGAGAAGCCAGATACAAGAGTCCACACACCATGATGCGTTTATCCAGATTTCCAAACCAGTCGAAACGAATCTACATTGTTAGAAGTTAGGAGAGGGGCTCTCTTTGGGGGTCTGGGTACTGACTTCCAGGGGGCATGAGGAGGGTTCCTGGCGGAGGGGGAACAAAGCCGTTCTATTTCTCTATCCGGTGCTGTTACTGGTGCTTAGTGTGTGAAATTCATTGAGCCGTGCATTTAGGATTCATGCGTTTTTCTGTACCTGTGTCATTCTTCAATATGACGTTCAGAAATGCATGTTTCTAAAGCAACCACGTACAGTGCAAGGACACCTGAGAACAACTGGACACACATTCAGTGTGGGAGGACAGTTGTCCATGCTGGGTAGGGTCCAGGGAGCTTCCTTCTGCTGCCAGGCATCCCGGTCCCCTCCTCCAGCTCTCTCCTGAGCCCCTGCATTGCTGGAGGCCCAGTCTTGGCTGGCGGGAAAGGAGGAAAGTCCCCTCTAGTTTCTTTTTCTCGACACTGAAGGAGGTGACAGGTATTTGTTCCTGAAACTCATTGCTGAGCTAATTTTACACAGTGAGTGAGGCACTGCAGAGAGAAATGAAACGGTGGCTCGGGGGGTCTGATCTGGGCAGAATGGAAACCCTCACGGGGCAGCTGGGAGTAGTGAGGGAGAGGCTTCAGAGAAGGGGAACCCCCTTGCGTACCTATGAAGAGTGTTGGAAGGAAGGTCCGTTGGACATGGGAGCCTCGGAGTCCTGGAATGTCCACATTCACCCTCGGATGGGGAATTCACAACTACTTGGCCATTCACTGGGCCCTCTGAGCCTCAGTTTCCCCATTTCTAAGGGGATAGGGTGGATAAAATGATACCTAAAATTCCTGCCAGTGTGCAGGGGGTTGTGCCCATCTTCACCTCGCATCCTCTCTCTTTCTCTCTCATATTTCGTTCCAACTGCAGAAAAGGTTGAACAAGAAAGCATCACACCGTGTTTGGGTTTTCAGGAAAATGAAAACATACCCAGTAAGAGCATGCTAACTGCTTCATGAAAACATGCCACCGTAGGCACTGTGATGGCAAACAGAGGCTGTTTGGACTTCGAGGTCGCTGCACACTGAAGGAATATTTGGTGAGCCCACTGCTGCATCCTTTACATTCCATGACACCGTTAAAAAACAAATTCATGGCTGGGCGCGGTGGCTCAAGCCTGTAATCCCAGCACTTTGGGAGGCCGAGACAGGCGGATCACGAGGTCAGGAGATCGAGACCATCCTGGCTAACGCGGTGAAACCCCGTCTCTACTAAAAAATACAAAAAACTAGTCAGGCGAGGTGGCGGCGCCTGTAGTCCCAGCTACTCAGGAGGCTGAGGCAGGAAAATGGCATAAACCCGGGAGGCAGAGCTTGCAGTGAGCTGAGATCTGGCCACTGCACTCCAGCCTGGGCGACAGAGCGAGACTCCATTTCAAAAAAAAAATTCATTTTTATTGTAGCTGTTTTGTGACTTTTATAATCATCCAAAATGCTTTAAAAGCTCTTAACTGTGGCACATAAAAGATTTACAACGTCTGTAAGCAAACAGTTACATTTAGCCACAGCAGGGGGATTCTTCTTTTTCTTGGTGGCATAACTGATGTGAAAGATGAAAAGGAAAGACAGTGAATCTCTCTGAAACTCTTCCTTTAGCTGTTAGTCTTGCTGGCTCATACTGTACTATCAGAGGCCGCCCACCACGCTTGAAGGAGAAGGTAGTATTTCTGATCTTGTTTTTCCGAGGGAAGGAGTGGGGAGGCTCATGTGCTTTTTTCCCAGAGACAATGTTTAAACTAGAAAACACACTTGGGTTAACCAGAGCCCATGCGACGTCCTGTGTGAAGAGAATAATCTCCAGCCCCTCAAAATGCTGGGGAGGCCTGAGCAGTGTCAAGGTTGTGACTGATGTTATAGATCACGGAGCCTCGGCTGAATACGGGAGGGGATGAAGCTTGAAGGGTGGATGGGAGAGAAGTGAAGGGCCCGGTGGACTGGTGACCTCCGAGAGGCTGGAGAACTGATATTGTGCCCATGTTCGAGCCTAGGTACAAGAGGAAGAAATTGGGTTCTGAAGTCTGAGGATGTCTGAGTGAGGTATTCTGGAGATAGAGAAAAGACTTGTGGGTTATCGAAACAGAATAGGGACAAAGGTCAGTAAGATGAAGAAATTAAGACAGGGAGCACAAAATTCAGCTCTGAGCTTCCTAGCAGCCACTGCAAAAAGGAACACGAGGCGCTCCAATCTAAGAAAAATAAAATAATAGGTCATCTGATAGGTCTCGAGTTCACCTTGGATGACAGATGGAATTGGGAGGAGGGAGAGAGCTTGTTAGTGAGTATCTGAGTATTCACTGAGTGGAGAGAAACATCTAGAAGGCCAGTTCCTGCATAACCCTGCGGCTCATGTGTGAGAAACAGAAAAGCTGTTTGTTGCTATCACTGCAGACCTAGTAGACCATGGCAGGCATTGTGCAGGCTCTGGAAACCCTGAGTGGTTATTGGCTGTCTTCACTGCACCACAGCGATGTGGCGACTGGGAGACAGACCTTGCCATGCAAGTGCGGGTGACGGAACTGTGGGATTAGAGGCTGACACCAGTGGAACAAGCCCAGCTGGACCCCCTGCCCCAACTCAAGCCAGTTCAGGCTGGGGAAGTGGAGGAACCCAGCTGGCTAACGTGCCGGACCCAAGGGTGATTAGTAGCCAGGCTGGTGCACGTGGAGCTGCATGGTGATCGGCATGAGCACCACTTGTTGAGGACCTGCAGCATGCTGAGTACTCTATTGTGTCACCTCTTTAATCCTCACACCGATGAAGCTCTATTCTTATTTCCTGTCTCCAGCAGAGGAAACTGAGGCCTGAGAGGCTGAGTATGTGGCCTGAGTTCACATGGCTAGGAGGTGGCTGAGCTGGGATTGGAACACATGTCTCTCTGATTCCAGAGTCTTTTTTTTTTTTTTCCTGGACCCTTCTAAGGTTTGAACAGGCTGAGTGAGATGTCCCGAGTTGGGCAGTCCCTGGCTGGGAACAGAGCTGCCCGTGTCTGGGGTCTTGGGGAGGCTCCGTGCTGGCTGAGAGGCAGCTGGCTGGCTCACACCTGTGCTCAGAACCCCTGGGGCTTTCCTACAAACCCACTCCATCGCCTTCTGAGTTCACATCAGGGAGAGAGTGACTTAACGATGAACCTTCCCCAGGAGGCTGCAGGGTTTTAGAAAGGATCCTAAGGAGGGAGCTGCTAGCAGGTGGTTTTTGGCCTCAGACATTTAAGAAAGCCCCATGGCAGAGAGGACTGGAAGGAGGGAATGTTGATTTCACAGAATTCATGGTTCCTGCTCAAGACATCCTGGGCTAATCGAGTACCAGAGACCTAAGGGGTCCTCTTTTCCTTTCTAGGCTATTCTACATATTCAAATGGTCCTTTGCATTTATCCTGACAAATCCCATTGGGATGTGTCTGTCCCGCTATTGTGTTTGATGTCACAGTCTTGAATTTGCTTTAGTGTTGGAACAAGGCATATCCACCACCATGGCTCTCCTGACATGTGGGACTGGAGCATTCTCAACTGGGGGGTGCCATCTGGGGCACTGTGGGGGTATCTAGCAGCATCCCTGGCCTCCACCCACTAGATGCCAGTTGTACCCCCACCCCAGTTAGCATGACAATAAAAAATGTCCCCAGACATGGTCAATATCCCCTGGGATTTAAAATTCATTCCCCCAACACCTTGTTGAGCTTTTCCACCTGCTCTAGATTTTCTGGGCTTAATGGTATAGAGGGATTTGGGGCTCCACTACCAATAGCATGTCCTCGGGCAGATCTCTGAATTTCTCTGAGCCTCAATTTTCTTAACTGCAAAATGTTATCCCCCAAAATAATAGCAACAGAAGTAGTGACAGTCATGGAAGCCATGGGCTTTTGAACACCTGCTAGTGCCAGGCAGCATGACAGGGACATGCATCTCATGGAAACTTGGTGTCTTTGGCTACAAAGCCAGAGGTCTGTCCACTCTTCTAAGCTGGTGCCTTTCTGTGATGAGTAGGCATGAACTTTAGGAAGTGTCATACAAAGGACATCACACGAGTGATAGTTACAACCCTTTGGTTAAATCGCTGAAATGTGAGGCTTGTGCACTCTGCCATTTTGGTCTTTACGGACCAATCACTTAAAATGCTTGGCCCTTGGCAGTCATCAAGAAATGAGAAAAGAAATGGCCAGCTCTATCAGTGACCATAACCCTCATGCGCATGGGGCAGTCCTCGTTTCTGTCTGATGTTTTTCTATAATTACTAGTTTCACACTTAGAAATGCCTTGGGCTAGATGCAAAATTAAACAGTCATGCTGCCTAAGTGGCACTGACTTCCTCCCTTCTGTCCTTCTGTCTGTCCTTCCTCCCTTCTTTTTGTCCTTCTGTCCTCCCTTCCTTTGGCCAATCTACTTTCAAATGTGTCACTCATATGAAAGTCCCAGAGAGACGTATCCCAGAGTTAGGTCTGAGGAATAAATGAGTCCCTGTTCAGTGATGATGCTGTTTTTATTAGCTGAGAGCTTGTCATGTTCCCTTTTTGCTCCGTCAGGAAGCTCAGAAATAAGGTTTGTGTGCAGATGTGGTAGCTCTCCTTAGCCCAAGTTTCCTGGATCTTCACTTTCTCATCAACAGCTGGATGGTGGCTCATTTCTTATTTTTATTTTATTGAGTCAGAGTCTCACTCCGTCGCCCAGGCTGGAGTGCAGTGGCGTGATCTCGGCTCACTGCAGCCTCTGCCTCCCAGGTTCGAGTGATTCTCCCTCCTCAGCTTCCCAAGTAGCTGGGACTACAGGCGCGCCACCACACCCAGGTAGTTTTTGTATTCTTAGTAGAGATGAAGTTTCACTGTGTTTGTTGGTCAGGTTGGTCTCGAACTCCTGACCTCAGGTGATCCACCCACCTCGGCCTCCCAAAGTGCTAGGATTACAGGCGTGAGCCACCGCATCCGGCCCCATTTCTTGAATGATTCTGGGCCTGATTGCTTTCGGTCGTTTAACCATTTACCTATAGCCGCTCTTGCACAAGAAGCTGGCTTCAAAGCCTCCCTGCAGGAGGGCAGCTCATAAAAGAAAGACGAATGCACTTTCAGAACGTGGTCGGGGAGACTTGGTTACTCCTTAAAGCTTGAGGACACACACACAGGAGTCGCTGTTTGGAGTGGGTTCTGTGATGGGTAGCGCAGATGGGTGAAGAACAAAGTTCCGGCACCAGGCGTTGCACGAAAATGTGAAGCACATTGTCTGCTTCCGATAGGAAAGCACCAGCTCCTGTGTGACGGGGGCTGTTATTATCCCCATTTTACAGAGGAGGAAAGTAAGGGCTAGCTTGGGAGGCGCAAACCCCCTGCTTCCCACACAGTGAGCAAGTGGAAGAACCACGCTTCGCCCCAGCACTGCTGGTTTCAAAGGCCACGTTCCTAACACCTGCTGCCCACTGTCTCAACGTGGCCCTGTGGGATTGTAGTAACAGCCTGCGCTGACTGCCTGCTTCCGGTGTGCCAGCCCCTGGGCCGAGGACTGAAATGAACTCCCATGTGATCCTCACGACCAGTCAGAGTTGAAATAACAATGAGTTAGCTGGGCGCGGTGACTCACGCCTGTAATCCCAGCACTTTGGGAGGCCAAGGGTGATGGATCACCTGAGGTCAGGAGTTTGAGACCAGCCTGACCAACATGGAGAAACCCCGTCTCTACTAAAAATACAAAAAAAAGTAGCCGGGCGTGGTGGCGCATGCCTGTAATCCCAGCTACTCAGGAGGCTGAGGTAGGAGAATCGCTTGAACCTGGGAGGCGGAGATTGCGGTGAGCCGAGATGGCGCCATTGCATTCCAGCCTGGGCAACAAGAGCAAAACTCCGTCTCAAAAAAAAAGAAAGAAAAGAAATAGCGATGACTGTCTGTTGACATGTGGACATTGAACGTGGAGAAACACACTTGTCCGAGGTCCTGTGCTTAACAAGTGGCAGAGCCAGGACCGGGACTGGACTCAGAGAGGCTACGGCCTGTGCTCCGCATCACACAGGAGGCAGAGGCGGGGCTGGTTTACAGCCAGGTCTGTCTGGGTCCAGCAGAATAATTTCAAGGATGCCCAACCTGCAACAAACTCTCCAGGGAATGGTCAGGGCACATTTCTGACCTTTTGAATTGAGGTCACAGAATGAAAATGCCAGTGTTTGTCACAAAATGTCCCTTGTCATTGCTATCAGAGGCTGCAAATGCCTGGGGCAGCAAAGATCTAAATCAGAGAGTGCTTTCTTACACTCTGCGATTCTGTGTGAGAGGCCTTCAGCAGGGGCTGGACTTTCCTCCCAAGAAGGGAGTGTGGTGCTCTGTGGATCCTGTCAGGTGAGAAACCGAGACCCAGCAGGTGTGTGTGCGCACAGCGGAACCAGGTACAAGCGGAGATCCAGGTGCCAGCTGCTAAGAGGGGTATCGCTTCTCATTCATGGAAAGACACATGCTGGGGCCTGTCCCATCCCCTGTACGCAAACAGCCTCCCACATCTTCCAGGGTCTTGACGCTGGACTTACCTGGAGTCCTGGAATATGGTGATCCCATCTCCGCTGGACCTGAGTCAGAAGCTTGCTCTAGAGGAAGCAGAAAGTACATCTGGTTTTGGTTGGAGACGTTGCATCCATTCTAATACAGCCAAGAGTCAAACTGAAATACTGGCCCAGGCTGGGAGGATATTCTGCCGTTCCAGTTTTGCTTGGGGCTATTCATTTTGAGAAGACTAGAGAGTCAGTTCCAGTTTGTCTTTGGGGACTAAGTTTTTGTCATGTTGTTTCTACTTGTGGCTTATTGAGAACACATGCGGGTACAGTCGCTTTTGGGTTTTATTCTGTGCAGGGTTTCACAAATGGAAGCCATGGAAGACTGGTCTATTTATTTCACTCCATAGGCATTTAAGAGGACCCGCTGGGTGCTGGATGAGTGTCTGGGTACAGAGATAGAAAAAGACAATGTGAGACCACAGTCCAGCCAGTGAGTCTGGAGCAGAAAGTCTGTGGTAGGGGCCAGACAGGTGGAGCCAGTTGGTACTAGACCCTAGCACCAGGCTGGGCGTTGGAGCATCGGTCTCAGGCACTGAGGTTTGGAGACGCTGAGTGCGTTCTGGGGGTCAGCCTGTGGCACCCAGCCCCCGGCAGTGGCTCATGTTGGGATCCTGGTGGAACGAGCACCACCCCAGTGTCACTTCTTCAGAGGCGAAAGAGGAAGGGCCAGGATTTGGAATGAAAAATGAAAATCCTTGCCCTGCGAAATGGAAACAATAGCAGCTGTTTTCAATTTCCTGCCCAGTAGGCGAAATGCCCACTCCCTCGGTCTCATAAACACCTTTCTTTAGAATTTGGAAACACAGAGCGTGGGGGAAAGGCCAGCGTGGGGTGCTAGCACGTGGCTCTGGAGTCAGGTGTTACAGCGGCGGTACCATCAGAATGCTCAGGTCCGAACACGCACTGTCCCTGTGAGAACAACTCCCAGGGAAGCTGTTCTTTCTGCTTTTTCTCTCTCTTGCAATTCATAGTGAGTTCCTCTATGAGGCTGTAAGTTTCTGGAAGGTGGTTTCTGGAATGTTCGGCTCCCTAAGCCCACACGAGGCCCAAGACTAATCACGTAAGTAAGGACGGCAGCTGCCGCTTGGGATGCCACTGCATGCCTGTCAGTGCATCCTCGAGTTAGCGCTGTGATAACCAGCAGAGTAGGGGTGGCGTTCTCCATTTTGCCTGTGGGGAAACTGAGGCACTGAGCAGTGGCATCATTTGCCAAGGTTGTAAAATCAGGAGTGGCAAATCCCGGCAACAGAAGGAGTTTGTGATAGCTCCACACCATTGTGACGATGTTAATAACTGTTGAATTGTGACTTTAAAATGGCAAATGGTATGGCAGATAGATTATGTCTTGATTTGAAAATGCAGTAAAAGGGTACTGGTGTCCCCCAAGTGGCTCTCCTGCCCAAGAGAGCGGAGATACTGTCTTTCCACTGCCGTGAATGTCTAGCGGATGATGTGTTCAGTAAATGTCGGAAGGAAGAAAGACAGAGTAAGAGAGGAAGGAAAGAGGGATGGAGGGAAGGAGGAAGGAAGGAGAGAGGATGGAGGTAGGAGAGGGAGGGAGAGTGGGGGAAGAAAGGAGGGATGGAAGGAGGGAGGGAGGAAGGAAACCGATGGGAGTAGATTCAAGTCCCAGCTCAGCCATGAAATCTCCGGGTGGCCCTGAAGGCATGGCTTCTCTTTTACCTGTCTAAACACATTTTTAAATACCTAATTTTGGTTGGGGCCCCTGCCTTGAACTATGAAAAACATAAAATATGCAAAACGCACATTTACACCCTGTTAAAAATATGTCTGGGTGCTAGGTCTGGCTTCCTTTGTTGGCCAGAGTGAGGGCCTCATCCTAGGTATGATGGCGTGACCACTCTTTGCATAACCTATTTACTTCAGGGTTCTAAAACATGTGGGAGCCACTGAGTGTCCCCTAATGGTAGTTTTACATGGGGAGAGAGACCTGGTACTAGCTGTGTAACCTTCGTTAGGTCTTAGCCTTGCTGATTCACAGTCTCTGTGCCTCTCAGATAAGGAAGGTGAACTTAATAATGAAGGTGACCTCTGTGGAGTGTTCACCACACCCCAAGTTCCTGCTAAGCCAGCTCCATGCATTAATCCAGTTTAATGCTTGCAATCCAAAGAGCTTCATGTGATGATCAGGACATTTCACACGGGAGATGCCACTCGCCCAAGTTCACACAGCTGGGATATGCCAGAATCACATTTCGTCTCTTGGAGTTTTGACTCCCAAGCGTATGTTCTTTCACTTTAGCTTTTTTTATCGTGAAAATTTTCAAGTATTTGGAGAAGTTGAAAGATTAGTACAAGGATCACCTGTACAGCTACTATCTCACTTCAACAACTTGACGTTTGCTATATTTGTGCCTTCTCTCACTCTTTTGATGAAATATTTACCCCATTTTAGAGAACTGCCTTTCGATACCAGTTTTATTGAGGTGTAATTGACATATGATGAGCCATACATATTTAAAGTGTGCAATTTGATATGCTCTATATACACGTGTATCCTTGAAATCGTCGACACACTCAAGACAAGGAACAGACTCATTATCCCAAAAGTTCACTCAGGCCTGGCTTTTATCCCCCCACCTGCTCTTCCTTGTTGCACTCCACCTTCAGCCCCGGCAATCACGGGTCTGCTTTCTGTCACTGTGTGTCAGTTTGCTTTTTCTAGAATTCTATAAAAATGGAAATACATAGTTTGTATTTTTTTTTGGTGGTGATGGTGCTGGGGTGGGGAGGTGTCTGGCTTCTCTTACTGAACACAATTCGTCTGTGTTGCAGTGTGCTGTGGTCCAAATGTATCTCCCCCAAAATTCACACGTTGGAACTTAACCTCCAAGGTGATGGTACTAAGAAGTGGGGCCTTGGGAGGTGATCAGTCAGGAGGGCTCCACCCTGGGGGATTGAATTTGTGCCCGGATAGGCGGGCTTCAGGGCGTGAGTTAGTCCCTTTGCGGTTCCTTCTGCCATGTGAGGACAAAGCGAGAGGTGCCATCTGCAAAGCCGAGAGCAAGCCCTCCCCAGACACTGAATCCGTTGGTGCCTTAATCTTGGACTTCCCAGTCTCCAGAACTGTGAGCAATAAATTTCTGTTATTTATAGGTCACCCAGTTTAAAATCCGTGGTTATTGCAGCAGGAACTGACTAAGACATAGCATGAATCAATTGTTCATTCTATTTCTTGCTGAGTAGTATCATGCACATACCACAATTTCTTTATCCACTTACTTTTAGTGTTGTTTCTGGGTTTTGGTGATTACAAACAGAGCTGCTCTGAACGTCTGTGTACAAGCGTTTTCAGGAATAGCGTGTGCTGTGGTAGGCAGAATGCCCTACCTCTCCTCCCTCCGGGATGTTTGTGCTCTTATCTCTAGGACCTGTGGATATGCTACATTATATGGCAAAAAGAATTCATATAACTAGGGTGAGGGACTTTACGATAGGGGATTATGGCCTGGGTTCTTTGGGTGGGCCCGATCTAATCACACAAGTCTTTAAAGGCAGAGAAGTTTCTCTGGCTGGAGACAGAGGAGGCAGAAAGTGAGAGAGAGGAGGCAGAAGGTCAGAGAAGGACTCCGTGTGTCACTGCTGGGTTGAAGATGGAGGGAACAATGTGATAGGGGATGAGGCCAACATAAGGAACTGACAGCCACCTAGGGAATGGAGACCCCAGACCGAGAGTCCCAGGAACCGAACTCTGCCAACAACCTGAACAAGCTTGAAGTGGATTCTTCCCCAGGGCCTCCAGAGAAGGACACAGCCCTGCTGACACCTTGACTTTGGCCTTGTGAGACCCTGAGCCAAGAACCCCACCAGGCCTGCCTGGTCTTGAGACTCAAGCACACTGAGATAATCAGTAGGTGCTGTTTCAGCTGCGAAGTGTGTGGTAATTCATTACGGCAGCAATAGAAAACTAATACATATGTATTCATTTCTCTTAAGTAAATGCCTAGGAGGGGGATGACTGGGTCATATGGTAGGTGCATGTTTAACTTTTTGAGAAACTTCCAAACTGTTTTTCGAAGTGATTGTACCATTTTATATTCCCATTTTATATTCAGGGTATGTGGGCTCCTGTTTCTCCACATCCTTGTCAATACTTGGTATGGCCAGTCCTTTAAATTGTAGACTTTTTTTTTAACACGGCATTTTAGACATTGTGGTTTACCCTGCATTTCCCTAATAACTATGATATTGAGCTTCTTTCACAAGCTTCTTTGATTTCCATGTATCTTCTTTGGTAAAGTGTTGATTTAACTCTTTTTACCCATTTACAAAAATTGGATTATTCTCATATTATTGAGTTTTTTGTTTGTTTTTGAAAGAGAGTCTCGCTCTGTCACCCAGCCTGGAGTGCAGTGGCGTGATCTCGGCTCACTACAACCTCTACCTCCCAGGTTCAGGTGATTCTCCTGCCTCAGCCTGCCAAGTAGCTGGGACTACAGGTGCACGCCACCACACCCAGCTACTTTTTGTGTGTTTTTAGTAGAGATGGGTTTCATTATGTTGGCCAGGCTGGTCTTGAACTCTTGGTCTCAAGTGATCCACCCGCCTCAGCCTCCCAAAGTGCTGGGATTACAGGCATGAGTCACTGCACCTGGCCTTATTATTGAGTTTTGAGAGTTCTGTATATATTTTTGATACAAACCTTTTATCAGGTAGGTATTTGTAAATGTTTTCTCCCAGTCTGTGGCTTGTCTTTTCTGGTATTAACAATGTTTTTCAAAGAAAGAAATTATTAATTTTGATGAAGTTCTTGGTTTGTCAGCTTTTTCTTTTATGGGGCATGCTTTGGTGTCATATGTAAGAAACCTTCACTGAACTGAAGGTAACAAAACATTTCTCCTGTGTTTTTTCCTAGAAATTTTATAGTTTTGCTAGTCATGATGGCTCATGCCTGTAACCCCAGCACTTTGGGAGGCTAATGTGAGAGGATTGCTTGAGGCTAGGAGTCCGAGACCAGCCTGACCAACATAGTGAGGCCCTGTTTCTTCCAAAAAATAGAAAAACATAGTCAGGTATGGTGGCACATACCTGTAGTCCCAGCTACTTAGGAGACTGAGGTGGGAGGATTGCTAGAGCCAAGGAGTTCAAGGCTGCAGTGAGCCACGATTGCACCATTGCACTCTAGCCTAGGCAACAGAGTGAGACCCTGACTCAAAAACAAACAAACAAAAAAACAGAAAAAAGAAAGAAATCTTATAGTTTCAGGTTTTACATTGAAGTATATAATCTATTTGGAGTTAATTTTTATATATCATACAATATATGGATTTTAAATTTAGTTTTTTCTTTTTCTTTTTTTTTTTGCATATAGATATAGATGTTTTCTAGCACCATTTGTTGAAAAGACCACCTTTCTCCACTGAATTGCCTTTGCACCCTTGTCAATAATCAGTTGGTCAGTATACAAGTGGGTCTATTTCTGAACTCTGTTCTGTTCCACTGATGTACTTGTCTGTCTTTACACTTATGCCACACTGTCTTGATTACTATAGCTTTGTAATTAGTTTTGGAACTAGTTGGTGTAAGTCCTCCAGCTATCTTCTTTCCCAGAGTTGTTTTGGCTATTCAAGGTCCTTTGCATTTTCATATACTTTAAAATCAGCTTGTAAATTTCTTTTTTTTTTTTTTTAAAAAAAAAAACATGTATTTTAATTGAGATTGTGTTGAGTCTTCTGACTCATGAACATGGTCCATCTCTTCATTAATTTAGGTTATCCTAGAAATATTTTGTAGTTTCCAGTGTACATGCTTGTACATCTTTTGACTGATTTGTTCCTAGGTTTTCATATTTTTGAATAGTATTGTCAATGGTATTGTTTTAAATTTCAATTTTGGATTTTGCTAGTATGTACAAATATAATTGATTTTTTTATATTGGTCTTGTAACTTGCAATCTTGCTAAATTCACATGTTAGTTCTACTAGCTTTGTTGTAGATTTTACTAGATTTTTGACATGAAGCATCATGTCATCATGTCATCTTTTCTCATACAGAAGCCTTTTATTTCTTTTTATTCCCTTATTGCACAAATTAGAAGAATGTTTAGTAAAATGTTGAATAGAAGTAGTGAGAGTGGACCTCCTTCCCTTTTTCCACACCTTAGGACAAAGTATTTCATCTTTCCCTACTTAGGGTAATGTTATCTTAAATGCCCTTATCAAGTTGAGGAAGTTTCTTTCTATTTCAAATTTGTTAAGAGTTTTAAAAATAAGAAATGGATGTCAGATTTTGTTAAATGCTTTTGCTGCATCTATTGAGATGATCATATGATATTTCTTTTATAGTCTGTTAATATGGTAAATTAGCTGTTGACTTTTGTATGTTAAACCAACCTTATATTCTTGCAATAGCCTCTGCTTCATAATATTGTCTTATTCCTTTTATATATTGTTGGGGTTTTCCAGTGTTTTTATATTATTGGGCTTAATTTGCTAAAACTTTGTTAAAAACTTTTGATCTGTGTTTGTGAATGATACTGGTCTGTTGTTTTCTTGTAATATCTTTTTCTATTTTTTAGTAGAAACGGGGTCTCACTAAGTTGGTCAGGCAGGTCTTTACAAGACATTTACAAGACATTACAAGAAAAGAAATAGTTTTGGTATTAAAGTAATACCGGTCTCATAAAATGAGTAGGAAAATATTCCCTCCTCTTCAATTGCTATGATGTAATTTGTGAAGAATTGACGTTATTTCTTCCTTAAATGTTTAGTAGAATTGATAAGTGAATCCATTTGAATCTGATGCTCTCATTCTGGGAAGGGTTTTTACTGCAAAAAGCCTGTCTTTAATAAATGTATGGATATTCAGATTTTTTCTTTGAGTGAACTTTGTGTTTTTCAAGAAATTTGTCAAGTTCACTTAAAGTGTCAAATTTATTGAAATTGTTTATAATTTTCACTTATACTTCTACCATCTGTAGAATTTATGTTAATGTTACCTCTTTCATTTCTAACTTTGGTAATTTGTATCTTCTCTTTTTTTTTCCTTGTTAGTTTGGTTAGAGGTTTATTAATATTATTGATCTATCAAAGAACCAGTTTTGGTTTATTTGATTTTGGTATTGTCTTCTAGTTTCTATTTCTTTCATTTCTGATCTTATCTTCATGATTTCCCTTCTTTTGCTTGTGTTGGTTTTACCCCACACTTCTTGTTCTGGTTTCTTAGGTGGAAATCAGGTCATTCATTTCGGCATTTTTTCTTTTTATTAGATGGGTTGGATGCTCTACATTTCCCTTGAAGTTGTGCGTCAGTATCATTACTCAGATTATGATACACTGTGTTTTCATTTTCATTCCATTTAACATACTTTCTAACTCCTATTTTCATTTTTCATTTGACGCATATGTTTTTTAGAAGTGTGTCAATTGCATTCTAAATCTTAGATTTTTCTAGAGATCATTTTGTTATTAGTCATTTTAATTTCGTGTGGTCAAAGAAAATACATCATATGACTTAAATTATTTTGAGTTTATTAAAACTTGTTTCATGACCCAAATATTGTTTACTTTGGTAAACATTCTGCATGCACTTTCAAAGAATGTGTGTTATGCTGTTGTTGGATGGAGTGTTTGCTGGTTGGATAGTGGTGTTTAGGTCTTCTATATCCTTGCTTATTTTTGTTATTCTGTCAATTACTGAGAGAGGGGTGCTGAACTCTCTGACAATAGTTGTGAAAGTGCCTATTTTCTTCGCAGTTCAATCACGTATTTCAAAGTTTTGTTATTAGGTGGATAACATATAGGCTTGTGTGTCCTCTTAATGAATTGACCCCTTAATCTTTATGAAATGGCCCTTTCTCCCTGGTCATATTCTTGCTATAAAATCTAGTTTGTCAGATATCCATACGGCCACCTCTGCTGTCTGTGGTGTTAGCCTAACACTGTGTCTCTCCTGGCCCTTCCCACCCGCCTGTAGCACTTTTAACCTATTTGTGTATAACCTATTTGAAGTGAGTTTCTGATAGTCAGACTAAAGCTCCGTCTTGCATTTTTATTCAGTCTCATAGTATCTGCTTTTTCAGTGTTTAGGTCATTTATTTTAATGTGATTGTTGACATGGTTGAGTTTCAGTCTACCAATCTGGAAGATATTTTCTATTTGTCTCTACTGTTCTTTGTTCCTTTTTCTGCCTTCTTTTAGATGGAATATTATTTTAATGGTACACTTATCTCCATTGCTGGCTTATTAGCTCTAACTCTGCTGTGTTACTCTGGCGGTTTGTTGTACGCATATCTAACTTATCACAGCTCACTCTCAAATGTTCTTATACTGCTTCACATATAGCATAAGAAGTCTTTCCTTCTTATCTTTGTTCCTCTTTACCTAATATTTTACCGCCCTCTGGTTGCCTTTAAGATTTCACCTTGATCACTGGTTTTGAGTAATTTGATTATGATGGCCTTGTGGTTTTTTTCATTTCTTGTGCTGATATTTGTGGAGCTTCTTAGATCTGTGGGGGCTGAGTTTTCATTAAATTTAGGTATTTTTTAGACATTTCTTTAAGCATTTTTTTTTTTCTGTACCCTCCTCCCCATCCTAAGGGCCTCTAATGACACATATGTTAGGGTGCTTGATGTCCCACACCTCACAAACGATCTGCTTATGTTTTTCAGCCTTTTTTTTTTTTTTTAAGACAAGGTCTCACTCTGTTGCTCAGGTTGGAGTACAGTGCCATAGCTATGGCTCACTGCAGCACCAACCTCCCAGGCTCAAGCCTCCCACTTCAGCCCTCTAAGTAGCTGGGACTGTAGGTACACACCACCATGTTTGGCTAATTTTTATATTTTTTGTAGAGACAGGGTCTCACTATGTTGCCCAGGCTGGTCTCAAACTCCTAGGCTCAAGCTATCCTCCCACCGTGGCCTCCCAAGGGATTACAGGCATGAGCCACTGTGCCTGGCCCATTGCTTTCGGTCTTTATTCTGTCTGCGTGTTATTTCAGATAATGTTTCTTGCTATTGTCTTCAAGTTCACTAACATTTTCTCATGCAGTTTAGAAAAGAGGGCATTGAAGAAATCATATCCTAAGTGGATAGTCAAGGAGAAGGGGCTTGGTGAAGCCCCTGTCTGGACACCTTGTTCGTTAAGTCATGCTGCTCAGGGCCTGGTGCAAGCTGGCCATGGAGAAGCTGCAGATTGGCTGTCCGGATGTGTTTCTAGTGGCATTTCTAGTGAAGCCAGGTTCTGAGTTACATGCAGGAAACCATCATCCTCAGCAAACTAACACAGGAACAGAAAACCAAATACCGCATGTTCTCACTCGTAAGTGGGAGTTGAAGAATGAGAACACATGGACACAGGGAGGGGAACATCACACATTGGGGCCTATTGAGGGGTGGGGAACAAGGGGAGGGAGAGCATTAGGACCAATACGTAATGCATGTGGGACTTAAAACCTAGATGACGGGTTGATAGGTGCAGCAAACCACCATGGCCCATGTATACCTATGTAACAAAGCGGGACGTTCTGCACAGGTATCCCAGATCATAAAGTAAAATAAAAAAATAAAAAGAAAGAAAGAAGGTATAAATGGAATTGGGGAAGGGGTCTCCTAACACTCACACATGTGCAGGGAGTTTGGAGGTCCTTTCTCTTCCCCTTTTGTTTTAGATGCAGTTAAACACAGCTGGTGCTCATTAAGTGCTTGCATCCAGCAACTCTCGAATCCTCATAACAAGCCTATCATAGGGGACTCTTATACCTATTTTGCAGGTGCTAAAACTGAGGCACAGACAGGTTGAGTAACCCGGTCAAGGTTCATTCAGTGAGAAGCATCAGAGCCCGGATTTGAGCCCTGGTGGTCTGGCTCTGAAGCCCCTGTTTTTATCCACCCCACCGTCTAGCACCTAGAACCCCACTTTGCATATGAGGAGATTGAGGGCCAGAGAGGGGAAGTCAGCTGTCCAGGACCACAGAGTGAGTGCATGTTGGAGCGGAGGCTGTGGCCGCAGCAGCACCTGGCCGTGCCTGGGAGTGACTGGTTTCCGCTGGCCTCGGTGCTTGGGGCCCATCTTCTTGCTGGCTGGTGAGCCCTTGAGGTCAGAGATCTGGGGCTGTGGACACAGTGGGATCCTTCGGGGTGACAGTTAAGGGCCTTGACCACCCCATTTCCTGGAAGCAGCATCAGCTGCGTGAGTGTCTGTTGGCTCGTATGTAAGATGGGGACATCACACCACGTCCCTGAGGGTTCAATGTGACCACGCAGGGGGAGGGTGTAGCTCAGAGCCCAGGGCCTTGGCAAGCACAGTCAACAGCAATCACCAGAACCCCGCAGCAAGGTTCCCCTGCCTTCCCCGAGCTCCACGGAGGTCTGGATTTGCAACCCTCCAGCTGCTTTTCTTTATTTCCCTTTCCCTGTGGTCTGTGCTCCTTCCAGAGAACAGAGAGCTTCACCCATCCATCGGCAGGGAGCGTTTTGAGGGAGAGCTGCCACCATTTTTATTCCTAAAGATTAAAGAGGCCGGGCGCAGTGGCTCACGCCTGTAATCCCAGCACTTTGGGAGGCTGAGGCGGGCGGATGACGAGATCAGGAGATCCAGACCATCCTGGCTAACACGGTGAATCCCTGTCTCTACTAAAAATACAAAAAATTAGTCGGGCATGGTGATAGGCTCCTGTGATCCCAGTTACTTGAGAGGCTGAGGCAGGGGAATCACTTGAACCCTGGAGGCGGAGGTTGCAGTGAACTGAGATCGCACCATTGCACTCTAGCCTGGGTGACAGAGTGAGACTCTGTCTCAAAAAAAAAAATTAAAGAAAACAGATGCAAACAAACAAACAAAACCCTGCTCTGAGGTTTCCTGACCGTTTCCTCTTTCAAAGGTGCAGAACAGCACATCAAAACCAGAAGATGAATGAAAACGTTGCTGGTGGATTCTAGAAAACTCCAGTCACAAGGATGAGGAAGAATGTGCTGAGGTATAGAAGAAGCTGCTTTGTAGCTGCTTCTGGTTTTGGGTTTGTGCTTTATGACAGCGAGTCATTGTGAAACGTCCTTTTCCCAGAGGGCGCCTTGGCCACTCCAGCAGGCTCTTCGGTCTACAGTTTCGCCAGGGGCTCTCCTGGTAGGAATACCTTTGAACATATATTTTCTGAAGTTTCCAGTAGAATTACAAGACTTCAAAGTGGCCCAGCTACTTGGGAGGCCGAGGCAGGAGAATCTCTTGAATCTGGTAGGTGGAGGTTGCAGTGAGACGAGATCGTGCCACTGCACTCTAGCCTGGATGACAGAGTGAAACCCTGTCTCAATCAATCAATCAAACGACTTCAAAGTACTACCCAAACAGCATGCTTTTGAACATTGGTTCTAAGACCACGGTCACAGCCAACCCAGACAGTGGCTGCAGAGATGTCGGAAGCATCACCCAGGTTACGTCAGGCATATTAGACAGGTGTGCTCATGTGCTCATTCAGGTCCTCCAAGAAGCAGACACCAATAGAGGATTCGATGCACAAGAGATTCCTAGGGGAGCTGGTGCCAATAATAACAGACCGTGTGTGCCAGTTGCCACATGAAGCGGGATATCCTGTTTCCCTCTCCACTTGGGAACCATCAGGGGTGGGAAACTGAGTCTCTTTTTCCAAGTCTTTAATTCTGATTTACTGTCAAAGTCCCTGACTGAATGGCTTCTGCAGGGGAATGCTGTAAGCGGGCATAAACAGCACCTCATGTAATTTCTTTTTTTTTTTTTGAGACGGAGTCTCGCTCTGCCGCCCGGGCTGGAGTACAGTGGCCGGATCTCAGCTCACTGCAAGCCCCGCCTCCCGGGTTCACGCCATTCTCCTGCCTCAGCCTCCCGAGTAGCTGGGACTACAGGTGCCCGCCACCGCGCCTGGCTGGGTTTT
>NW_012098098.1:3155828-3164439 GCF_000951045.1 Mandrillus leucophaeus
CTAAACCATTCATGAGAAATCCACCTCTGTGATCCAGTCACCTCCCACCAGGCCCTGCCTCCAACATTGGGGTTTACAATTCACCATGAGATTTGTGGGGGACAACATCCAAGCTATATTAGGGGGTGACTGGGCAGGCCATTGAGGTCCCCAAGGACGTGAAAGGGGTTTTGTTGGGGAAAGCCGCCAGGAGGGGTTGTCTGAGCTCAGTAGCCATGATCCTAGGGCCCCTCTTCTACAGAGTGGCTGCTTTCAGAGGTTCTGGTAGAAATTCTCTGGACTCTGTGGTCTGCTTTTGGACCCCAGAAAGGTGGGTCCATTAGAAGAACCAGCCTCACCTGTTGTGCCCTGGGCACTGTGCTGAGTGGGATGGGAAAAGGCCCCCATCCTAGCCACTGACCTGGAGTGTGGCTGGGGAGTTGAGAAAGTACAGCGGGTCCCAGCTCATGGAGGCAGCTATGATTTAGAAGTTCATGCTCCTTGTTGAAGGCCTCAGGGATAGGGAGAAAACTAAGTGAGATGTGAGAAGCACATAGCCCAGTAACTGGTATTTCACAAGCACCAGTAAAGGACAATGATCATGAATTGGATTGTTATCATTAACCTAATCAGTGCCACCATCATCACCACTTCCATAATCATTGTCACATCATTACCATCACCATCATCACTGTTATCACCATCATCACCACCATCACCATCGTCACCATCTCCACCACCATAATCATTGTCATACCATCACCATCACAATTATTATCATCAACATCATCATCACAGTTATCACCATCATCATAACCACCATCATCACTATCATTACCTTCACCATCATCATCACCATCACCATCGTCACCATCACCAACACCATAATCATTGTCACACCATCACCATCACAATTATCACCATCATTACCATAATCACCACTGCCATCACCATCACCATCATCCTCACTATCATCACCATCATCATCACTACCACAGTAGTTATTACATCATCACTGTCATCACCATCATCACCATCATTATCACCATCATTGTTATCACCACCACCGTCACCACTATCACCATTACCACCACCATCATCACCACCAACATAATCATTATCATATCATCATCACCACCATCATCACCATCACCTCCATTACCACCATCATCACCACCATTATCACCATCTTCATCATCACCATTATCACCTTTATCATCATCTTTTATCACTCTCATCATCACCATTACCATCATCATTACATTTATCATCATCATCATTATACAAACAGACATGACCTTGCTCGCTGCCTTCTTTTTTTTTTTTCTTGAGACGGAGTCTCGCTCTGTCTCCCAGGCTGGAGTGCAGTGGCGCGATCTCAGCTCACTGCAAGCTCCGCTTCCTGGGTTCACACCATTCTCCTGCCTCAGCCTCCCGAGTAGCTGGGACTACAGGTGTCTGCCACCACACCCAGCTAATTTTTTGTATTTGTAGTGGAGACAGGGTTTCACTGTGTTAGCCAGGATGGTCTCGATCTCCTGATCTCGTGATCCGCCCACCTTGGCCTCCCAAAGTGCTGGGATTACAGGCGTGAGCCACCGCGCCCAGCTGCTCGCTACCTTTTTAAGCCAGCTTTACAGTCTTAGGTGAAGAGTTACAGGGAGCAGTGGGGTAGGATTTATGCTGTAGAAAAAGTAATCAAGTTCTTAGGACAATGATATTTAGAGGGTAAGGTGAAGTAATCTTTTGGATTTTAATCCCTACCCTGATTGTAATGAAATCAGTAGGTGGCAATACAGGGCCTCTGACCATCTTCATGATTGCCCCTCAACTGTGCTCAGGGATGGCAAAATTGTTATTTCAGATAAAATCTAATTATAGTTTTGCCATGAAATAATTGCTCTTTTGAGGAAGCCTCAGTCTTGGCATCTTCATAAATAGCTCCCAATTTCTTTACCAGAATAATCAGGTGTTGTTTCAGAGACAGGCATAGTTATTCTGTGGATTCCAACAGTCCTTGTACTTCATCTATGGAAAGTGTAGCAATTGCAAAACTGTGAGCCCTCCTTCTAAAGATTATGGGTTTAAAAGTATGCCTCATCCATTTGATGAAACTGGCACTTCAACTGATTCAACCTCAAGGGGAGGCAGCATCACGTAGCAAACGGGCATAAAATGAGAAGCCAGAGCTCAGGGGTGAGCCCTGGCTTTGCTGCTGCTGATGTGGATCCTTGGGCAAGGTGCTCTTTGAGCCTCAGTTTCCTTATACAAATGAGAAAAATATCACATTGATCCAAATTTCACCCAGCTCTTATGAGGCCAACAGGAATGGATAAGACCTTCTGAACTTAAAGCGCCAGTGTTAGTTAGTTATAGATAGATAGATAGATAGATAGACAGACAGACAGACAGAGACAGACAGACAGACAGGCCAGGCACATTGGCTCATGCTTGTAATCCCAGCACTTTGGGAGGCCTAGTGAGAGGATCACCTGAGGTCAGGAGTTCAAGACCAGCCTGGCCAACATGGTAAAACCGCATCTCTACTAAAAATACAAAAATTAGCTGGGCGTGGTGGCGGGCACCTGTAGTCCCAGTAGTTGGGAGGCTGAGGCAGGAGAATCTCTTGAATCCAGGAGGTGGAGGTTGCAGTGAGCCAAGATCGTGCCATTGCACTCCAGCCTAGGTGGCAGAGTGAGACTCTGTCTCAAAAATAAAATAATAAAATAAAATAAAGATAGATAGATTCAAGGCAGCTCAAAGGCAGTTCTTTCCGACAGAACTTACGGTGATGGTGGAAATGTACTGTAGGTCAGAATCAACCCTGGTCTAGGGAGGACAGCCATCCACGTAAGAAATATGCCAGTTCCACGTGGGGCCTCATGGTTGGACAGAGAAGGATGGAAATTCTCTGGCGAGGAGAGTTTTCATCACAAACCATGGTCCGTACAAATTAAGAAATCTTGGACTTAGCTTAAAGAATGGTAGAACAGTGAAGGAGTTGGTAATCAGCTGCAGAAGGGTCCTTCGCTATGACTATTTGGACCTACCTTCAGGAAGCCCTTCCTGGTGCCCGCACAGTCAGGCCCACTGTGAACACTGAGGTGCCAGAGCACTCACTGCCCCATTCCTTGTCCTTGTGACTGCTCTAGGTTTGCTGTCAACTTCCCATGCCCCTCTGTCTTGTCTCTCCAACCTCACTTCCCAAGACAGGGCTTTGTCTCCTGAGGACTCCTTGTATCAGCCATGGAGTCCGGTCTGATGCAGTGCTCATGGTCACTGTTGGCATGAGAAAGTCATGTTTCTTAGCCACCAGGAAGACAATGGGCCAATCATGTGAGAGAAGCAAGCCAGATGGAATGCCTTCAGCTGCAAGGAACAGAAGATTCAACCCCAACTGGGGTAAACTAGCCAGGGGTTTATCAACGTACATGACAAGAAGTTCCAAGGTCGGGAAGCTCTGGGGTTGGTCATTCAGCAAGCCAATGACATGGTGAATAACTGAGGCTCTTCCCATTTTTAGTGCTGCCATCCTCAGCATGTATTTCTTGGGTATCTTCCCTCCTGGGCTCAATATGGCTGCCCTGGCTCCAGACCTTGCAAGCAGGCACAATAATCTCCATTGCATTCCCTGGCTAGAGAGTATGTGATGTGTGGAGTGGTACCATAAAACCCATGGAATAATAGCAGAGCCATCACAATAACCTCTCAACATCTGTGTGACAAGATCACCTCCAGCTTCCTAATATTTTGTAGATATTAACATGTCTCAGAAGCCATTTGGATACAAAGCTCTGCTTCACAGACGAGGAAACAGGGTTGGGGAGTGACAGGCTCTGCCTAGGCTGCAGTGAATCTGAGAGATGTGGCTGCTTAAGGTCAGGTGGCGGGGTTGCATTAGAACTCAGGTTTTCTGACTCCTGTCTAATTAAGATGCTCCTTTTTTCTGAATTCTATTGACTGGAGTGACTTGAGGATCTCCCGTAAACAGCAGCCATCGCTGTTAGCCACCTGGTCCCAGATGGGAAACTTGCTGTTTTGGGGCTCTCAGGGAAGGTTCATGGTTGTGTCCCTGGGGCACTGGCTCCCTCTAGTGAACAAACTAAATTACACGATATTCCTTCAGGATCCATGCAATGACCCAACGAACTCTCAAAAACATTCTCAGTGCGGAATCAGCTGAAATGCTGATTCCGGGGCCTCATCCTCAGAGATTTGAATTCAACAGGTCTAGAATGGGGCCTGGAAATATGTGTTTTAACAAACTCCAAGATGACTTTGATGCTGCAGGTCCTCTGACTGTACTTTGAGAACCACATTCCCTGGCAGTTTGGGGGCAGGAAAAGAGCATGTGGGATCTGAAGACTTGGTTGCTGGTCTTGCTATGTGACCTTGGGCAAGGCCATTTGCTCTCTGGGTCTCTGTGTTCTCGTCCATAAGACCAGTGGGGTGGACTAGAGAGGGGGCACATTGTAGAGTCTTGGGAATGAGAGTCTCTTTGACCTCAGTATCCCCAATTGTAAAACAAAAGGGGTGGGCAAATGGTTAAAAAGAGGAAGGCGGACAACACCCAATTCTGGCCAGGCTGTGGAGCAACTCAAGCCCTCATGCAATTTGATGGGAGTGAAATTTGTTGCAACCACTTTGGAAGACTCTGTGGCAATGTCCACTATATCCATCCCCCGTGACCCAGGGACTCCTCCGCTGGGTACAGTCCCTCCTGGTTCAAGGTTTCACTTTCCATGGGTTCAGTTACCCTTGGTCAACCTCAGTTTGAAAATATTAAATGGAAAATTCCAGAGAGAGTGAGAGAGAGAATGCACACGCACATTCACATAACTTTTCTTACAGTAACTATTATAATTATTCTAGTTTTTTTTTTTTTTTGATGTGGAGTCTCACTGTGTCACCCAGGCTGGAGTGCAGTGGCGTGATCTCAGCTCACTGCAACCTCTGCCTCCCGGGTTCAAGCGATTCTCGTGCCTCAGCCTCCAGAGTAGCTTGGATTACAGGCGCGTGCCACCATGCCCGGCCTTATTCTAGTTTTTTATTAGTTATTATTGTTGCCTAAATTAAACTTTATCATGGCTTTGTGTGTACACAAAAAACATAGTATATATAGTGCTTGGCATTATCCATGGTGCCAGACATCTGGGGGTCTTGAAATGTATCCCTTGAGGGCAAGCGGGGAAAACTGTATGTATGCAAGAGAAATGTAAACATCTGTTTACCTAAAGACGTAGAAAAGAAAGGTCATAGCAACATGGCTCAGTTTAGACAAAATCTGGGAGCTGCCCCCATGTCCATCATTAGTGCATGGATCAGTAAATGGGAGGTAACTCATACAGTAGAATATGATACAGCAATGAGGTCAGGCAAACTGTTGCTACAGGCTACAGCCAACACAGCTTTAGCAACATGATGTTGAGCAAATAGTCTAGATTCTGCAGAGCTGGGCCAGGGCCCCCCAAGTGCAGACCTGCCCCCTTTCCCCCTCTGGAGTTTTATGATTGCAAATCAGATACCATTTTCTCATCAACATATATTATGATTCCAGAGTGTATTTCCACCCCCCTCCAAGTGTGTGACTCTGTTTATAATAAGTTCAACAGCAGGTGAAAGAAATCTCTGCTGTTAGAAGTCAGGAGAGTGGTTACCCTTCTGGAGGAGAGGGAGAGGTGGGGGGAGGGTGGTGATCACAAGGGCTTCTGGGTGCTCCTGGAGGGGCTGGCTGATGGCCTGTTCCTTTTTTCTAGGTGCTAGTTACACGAGTGTGTTCAGTTTGTGAAATTCCTCAAGCAGTATGCCAAGGACTCATGCACTTTTTATATGTTACATTTCCATAAAACATTTACATCTTTAAAAAAGGAGGGTGGGATGAGAGGCTGTCTTGGGGTCATTCATTCTGGCCCTGCTGTGCCTTGGCTCTCTCAGTCTAGCCCTGCTTCCTTTTTTTTTTTTTCTTTCAGCTGTGCTTAGCACCCAGGGAAAGATCCCGGTGGGGGTGGGGTGGACTCCTTGCCTGGGGTTTGGCAGGGTTTTCTGAGGTCACGCCAAGAGGCTGCTGTGGATGGAGAGATGCGTAAGGACTGAATTTCCTTGCAGGGTCTGACTCTGGGCTGCAAAGTGGTTTCCTTGGCAACCAGCTGTTGTCAGAAAAACAGAACAATGAGAGAACACGGCAGGGTCAGACGAGGAAAGATACTCTGGGGAACTCACGCACGCAGAGGAACAAGAGGAAGCCGTAAGAGTCGGGGCTGGGCCAGGGTCCTCAAAGTGCAGACCTGCCCCTCTTCCCACCTCTGGAGTGTTATGTTTGCAAATCAGGTCTCATTTTCTCGTAGACATATATTATGATTCCAGAATGTATTTCCATCCCCTCAAATTGTGAGGTCTGTGAAATATGGCTGGTCAGACCCATTTCCCCCAGGTTGGGGGTGAAATACGGTGTCTTGTCTGTTTGGGTCTCTGTAACGAATCACCATAAACAGAGTGGCTTATAAACAACAGAAAGTGATTTGTCACTTCTGGAGGCCAGAAGTCTGAGATTAAGGTGCCAGCAGGTTTAGGGTCTGTGATGGCTGCTTCCTGCTTCATGGATGGCGCCTTTTGCTGTGTCCTTGCATGGTGGAAGGGGTGAGGCAGCTCTCCAGTGCTTCTTTCATGAGGGGCACTAATTCCATTGTGAGGGCTCTGCCCTCCTGACCTTATCACCTCTCAAAGGCCCCACTTCCCAATGACATCAGCTCAGGGGTTACAGTTTAAACATGTGAATTTTAGGGGAACATACATTCAGAAAATGTCATATGAGCACATTGAAAATTTTAAAAAAACAATCACTTACATCCCACTTGTCTTTATTTGTAGAAAGTCCAGTATTGCATCTTGAAGATCCTCACCTTCCCTATTGTCCATGAAGGCTGGGGTCATTCTAGGTCCATGGGGAAGGTCAGCAACCTTCAAATTGCAGGTGGAAGGAGGGTCCTAAAATGTTTGAGCCCCTCACTGGAGCTGCTGCGCCAGTGATGACCACACAGTGTCGCTGTTGAACACTGTTTTTGCACAGCCTGAGGAACACTGGCTTTCCACTGAAGTGAGGCCCCCAGGAGAGCTCCTTCCAGGCACACCCAGGTGCTCAGCTTCTGTTCTCCCAAATAAAACATCAGGCAATAAAACACTAGGGTCGCTGGGGCCAGAGGTACTTCCAGTCTCCCCAGAGATGGGACAAAACCTCCCCAACATCACACAGCCAAAAGGCCCAGGCTCCTGAACACATGCACACACATGCACATACACACACACGTGTATCATGCGTACACACGTATGCACACACACCTGCACACACATGCACATACATGTACACATGCACACACACACAGGCACAGATGCACACACATAATGCACACACAAACACTCTCTCTCTCTCTCTCTCTGCATTGTGTAGTTTGGATCTGTGAAGCTCAAAGCCCTAAGATACTTTAGGGCTAAGTTTGCTCCAGCTAAAGATCCTGCAAAGATCCCCTGTGGAAGCTCACATGTGGTCTACACGGGGTAGGATATAAACTTGGGGTCTACATGGGGTAGGATATAAACTTGGGGTCTACACGGGGTAGGATATAAACTTGGGCCGCAGAGTTAGACATTTTTGTATTCAAGTCTTGGTTCTGCCAAATGCAACCTGTGGATTTTGGCAAGTAGTTTCGTCTCTCAGAACCTTATAAAATGGATAATAGAGTAGTGCCCATCCGATAGGGCTGTTGCCAGGGACAAGGAAATAATACCCGTGAAGCACTGCTTAAAGGTTTCTCCTCCAAGGGCTTCGGCTCTTGGGGACTCATTTGCATCTGTGCCTGGCTGCAGGCTGTCCCTAAGGACTGAGTTCTGGGGTTGTCTTGCCTTCTGTTCACCCTGGAATCAGCCATTTCTCCAAGGAGCTTGGGCTCTGGCATTCCTATGCCCCAAACTCCCTGGATACTTGTAATGTGCAACCAGGTTGAGGACTGTACAGCGTCTTTGTTCCTTCCAGTATCTGAAGAACCTCCTGGTGTGAGTGTTCACTGTGTGCTGGGGATACCATCTTATTTGATCCTCACAAAACACCCCACAAGGGAAAATTGCTAACCAATTTTGCACATTAAAAAAAAAAAAAAAAAACAAAGGCTGCCCCAATTAGGTGATGTGTCCGTGGTCACACATGGAGTGGAGACAGAGCAGGATTTGAACCCAGGCCCCTCTTTCTCTAGAGCCCTTTGCTTCCTCTCTGCCTCTACTTCTCAGCCTTCCAGCCCTGGAGCTATGAAAATCAGCCTTCCCTACACGCTCAAGCCTGCACTCCTTGCATATTCCACTTAATATGTTCTCCCACAGGGTTTTATGTTGCAATTTTCATTCATTCATTCACCCCTACCCTGGGCCTGGCCGCATGGGGCATCTGTGACTGGTTTCTTAGGTTTAGTCTCCCCATTTAAAAAGGAAATTCAGGCTCATGAAAAAAGATTTGGAAAATACACAAATAATATAGACTTAGTTGCACACTCAACATCCACTGTTCTTGGTGTTTGGGTGCCCTTCCTTCTTTCCTTCCTTCCTTCCTTCCTTCCTTCCTTCCTTCCTTCCTTCCTTCCTTCCTTCC
>NW_012098098.1:3164514-3170212 GCF_000951045.1 Mandrillus leucophaeus
TCCTTCCTTCCTTCCTTCCTTCCTTCCTTCCTTCCTTCTTTCCTGCTTTCTTTCGACGGAGTTTCACTCTTGTTGTCCAGGCTGGAGTGCAATGGTGCGATCTCGGCTCACCGCAACCTTCGCCTCCTAGGTTCAAGCGATTCTCCTGCCTCAGCCTCCCAAGTAGCTGGGACTACAGGCATGCCCCTCCATGCCTGGATAATTTTGTATTTTTAGTAGAGACGGGGTTTCTCCATGTTGGTCAGGCTGGTCTCGAACTCTTGACCTCAGGTGATCCACCTGCCTCTGTCGGCCTCTCAAAGTGCTAGAATAGAGGCGTGAGCCACTGCGCCCAGCCATTTGGGTGTCTTTCTTTCCAGACTCCGCTTGCTGCCCTTGTGCTGTCAGGTGATTCTCAGTTGACATCTTATCACCACCATGTCCTAATAATAATAATAATAATAATAATAATAATACAATTTGGAGCAAATGCTGGGTCCTGCTATAACCTGCATGCCATGAGCTCCTATAGTTCTATGACGATGCTTTGAAGGGGGAAATTTCACCCATCCCTGTTTGACAGATGAGGTCACTGGGGCAAAGCCACGCAGCTAGAGCCAAGCTGTGAGGCCAGGCAGCTTGGCACAAAGGGGACTGCACAGACCACCTTTTCTTACTCCTCCAACAACAGTGACTGAGTTCCTTTCAGCTTAAGGTTCTGTCTGGAGCTCCCAGGATTCCGCGATGGTGAAAACTACATCCCTGAGAGTCCGTTAATTCCTTCAGGGAGTCTCCAAGACTGGGGCTTGACTCAGCTTCCAGCCTAGCCAGGCCTTTCGGGAGTCTTCCAACTCCTGGTGTCAGCTCTTTGTCCTGGGAGGCTAAGCGTCCAGAGGACCCGAGTGACCCTGGCCCTTGTCTCTCTCCACCAAAGGCTCCTGAAATAAAACAGAGTTGGTAGATCTGTTTCCGAGTGACAACGCCCCTTGTCTGTCCCCACCAAAGACTCTTGAAATAAAACACTGAGTTGGTAGGTCTGTTGCTTGCTGCTGAAATGCAAGCTCAGGGCTCCCTGGGTTTTGAACACCATTTGGGGCTCTGAGTACCTGTGGGGGAAGGGAGGCCTTCACTATCAGCATGTCAGCATGGCCTCTTCACCCCTCCCGCCCGCCCGCCAGTCTGCTGACACCTCTGCGGGCATCTCCTCCTTCTCTGCAGAGAGAGAGATAAGCATCTTTCTGAAGGAGGCAACGGGTCACCTTCTGGCACAAATTAAACTACAGAGGCTCCTGAGGACATGCCGGGAGTCACTCTGAGCTCCTTGTAACAGTGAGGGGCTGGGTGGCTGCTGGGGCTCTGGGTCCCCTAGGCCCATCCATCAGCTGGGTGGCTTTGATTCTGATAGTGGTTTGATCTCCAGTGACAGGAGTGGGGGAGGAGGTTTATGGCCTCCACTTCCCCCAGGCCTTGGAGCTCAGTGGCTCCAGGGCGGACCTTGTCCAGCCAGGTCGTGGCCTGCATTTGGTCTAACAGGCTGGCGTGGAGAACTGACAAGGAACTAGCTACAAACAGCCCCGTGTGGGGCTGCAGATCTATGTTTTGAATACTTGTCTCATTTATTACAGTAACTGGAGTGTAAGTATTAGTGCATCACCTTGCACATGAGGAAACAGGCTCAGAGAGGGTGAGTGAGTTGTCTAAGGCTACCCAGCTAGGAGGCAGAGTTGGGTTTTAGACAGGTCCATCTGACGCTATAGCTCAGCGTATTCTGATTTTCCACAAAGTTTCCCAAATGTAGGGGCAGGTGGGGCTGACTCTGGGCCCTAAAAAGTCCTGGGACCTTCTGTTCACATGAAGGAGAAAGTCTCAGGGTGGTTCCAATAGGTCTTTAACCCTCAAAAGCATTTGCTCGTCTCTCTTGGAATTTTATTGTTATTGTTGATTGTTTTGGATACAAATTTATTTGTTTTAATTTTTTCGTATATTAACTTTAAAAAAAAATAATTTCAAGCTTACAGAAGAGTTGCCAGTGTGCAACAACTGAGACTTTGAGTGTAATTTGCCGACCTGATGTGCCCTCACCCCTGGATGCTTGGTGTAAGCCTCCTGCACACCAGGACTTTTCCCTACAGAGCTACAAAAGGGTCATCAAAATCAGAAGCTACACTGGCACATCGTTGCCATGCAACCCTCAGACCCTGCTCAGCTTTACCCAGTGGTTTGAAAAAGACTCAGAGCCTTAGACAGCCCTCAATTTCAAGCTAGGATTTAATAACATTGTCTTCTTTCCTTTTAACTTGTTTGGATGATTGATTGCTTTCTGTTTATGGCTGGCAGCATCGGCTTCCTTTTAAGGTTGTGATATAAATTGCATTATATCTAATATTTTAAAATTTGTTGAGGTTTGTTTTATGACCAGGGTATGGTCTATCTTGGTGAAGGTTCCATGGAGCCTTAAAAAGAATGTGCATTCTGCTGTTGTTTGTTAGAATGTTTTATAAATGTCAATTAGATCCTGTTGGTTGATGGTGCTGTTCAGCTCTTCTATATCCTTGCTGATTTTCTGTCCAGTAGTTTCATCAATTGCTGGGAGAAGGGCATTGATGTCTTGAACTATAATTGTGATTTTGTCTATTTCTTCTTTCAGTTCTATCAGTTTTTGCTTCACATATTTTGAAACTCAACTGTTTGGTGCATACATATTTAAGATTGCTATGTCTTCTTGATAGATTGACTCTTTTATCATTATACAATGTCCCTTTTGGTCCCTGATAAGTTTCTTTGCTCTAAAGTCCACTTTATTTGATATTAATATAGACAGGCCTCCTTTTTATGGATTAATGTGCTTGAAATATGTATATTTATCTATCTATCTATCTATCTATCTATCTATCTATCTATCTATATATATCTTTGTCTACCTATGTAACTATAATGTTTACCTATGTAACTATATTTGAAATGAGTTTCTTTTAGACAGTGTAGAGTTAGGTCATTTAAAAAAATCATTCTGCACTGGGCGTGGTGGATCACGCCTGTAATCCCAGTACTTTGGGAGGCTGAGGAGGGAGGATCATGAGTTCAGGAGTTTGAGACCAGCCTGACCAACACAGTGAAACCCTGTCTCTACTAAAAATACAAAAATTAACCAGGCGTGGTGGTGTGCACCTGTAATCCCAGCTACTCAGGAGGCTGAGACAGGAGAATTGCTTGAACCCGGAAGGTGGAGGTTTCAGTGAGCTGAGATCGTGCGATTGCACTCCAGCCTGGGAGACAGAGCTACACTCCATCTCAAAAAAAAAAAAAAAAAAAAAAAATCATTCTGCCTACCTATGCCTTTTAATTGGTGTATCTAGGCCGTTTACATTTAATGTAATTATTGGCAGAGTAGAACTTAAATCTCCCATTTTATTGATTCTGTTTGTTCCTTCTGTTCATCATTCTTCTGTTTCCATTTTCCTGTCTTTCTATGGGTTACTTGAACATTTTTAAAAAAATTCCATTTATATATTTGAGTATATTTCTTTGAATGGTTTTTTAGTGGCAGTACATTGTACATACATATCTTATCACAGTCATGAAGTTTTCCTTAAAGTTAAGTAAAAAAGTGAGTTGATTGAATAAGACATTGAGTAAATAACAGTTAGCACTCATGGAGTGGTTACTCTCTGCTAGGCATTTTCCTAATTGCTTAACATGTATTAACTCATTTAATTCTCATGATA
Source organism: Mandrillus leucophaeus (assembly GCF_000951045.1). NCBI lineage: Eukaryota > Metazoa > Chordata > Mammalia > Primates > Cercopithecidae > Mandrillus > Mandrillus leucophaeus. Next base: position 3,168,219 of record NW_012098098.1, read on the forward strand.
ACTTCATGATGTAGATTATGATTCCTGTTTCCTAGTTAAGGCAACAAAGGGACAGAGAGGTTAAATCACCTGCCCAAAGCCACACAGCCGGTAACTGGCAGAGTGGGAACTGGAACCCAGGCTGCCTGGCTCAGGCTCCGTGTTCCTGACCATCATGCTATACATCTTCTAAGGTTGATATGATGATATGCCAAAAACTGTAAAGGTGGACTGCATGGTCTAAATTTGGGAAACCTTCTACTTGGCTGTATTTGTTTCCAGACCCTCTGCCATGAGATCTTTACACTCCTGGTAGAAGAAGAGAGAAAAGGGGTGGCTCTGTAGCTGTTTTGAAAATATCATGAAGGGGCAGGCACAGAAAAGCTTGTAGGGTCCTTGTGTTCCCAAAGCTGCCAAGCCCAGGTGTTGGGGGCGGGATGGAGGAAGGGGGAGGAGTGGCCTGTCTGTCATCTTGTGCTGTGCCACATGCACCCATATGCCACCTGCTCATGCTCTTCAAGGTTGCCCCAGTCACCCTCCCTCCCTCCGTCCCTCCCTCCCTCCCCAGCTCCCACATATTTCCTTCCTTTCCTTTCCTTTCCTTTCCTCCCCTTCCCCTTCCCCTTCCCCTTCCCCTTCCCTTCCTTTCCTTTCCTTTCTGTCTCTGCTCCACTTCTCTGCAGGTCTCTTTGTTTCTCTCTGTTGGTTTCTCTGAGCATCTCTCCCCTTGTCTCCCTGTGTCTCTGCTCTGTCTCCCCATCTCTGGTCCACAGCCCCACAGCTCTTCGCCCTCCTTGGTTGTCTCTTAGTGCAGCCCCAGGGCCAGGGCTGAGGCTTTGCCAGCCCTGCTTTCAAGCAGACAAGATCAGTCCAATGTTCTGACAAGTGGAGACCTGGTTTCTTTGCCAGCTTCAGTCCTTCCTTGCAGGAGGGTCAGGATTTGGGGAAAGGAAAAAAGCCACATTCTTGAAGAAAGGAGAAGCAGGTTGGGACCCTCTAAGTTTTGAAAACCCAGACACTTCCCAGGCAAGCTCATCTCAGGAGGCCAGAGCCAGTCCCCCTGCACATTCTGAGGTAGATTGCTCCAGGGAGCCCAGGCCAGGCTGGCAGGGGAGCGGTCCTGGATAAGAAGCAAACCCTCCAGTCAGGAGGCTCCCCACCCCCAGGGGAGGACAGAGGAGGATGTGTGGGAAAGGCCATTGGCTTCCTGCTCTCCGCCTCCTTGCAGACGCCTTGAGGGCCCACTCCTGTCTCCTGGGGAACATGGAGGACTGAGCTGTAGGAGCCAGGAGAGCCAGGTCTCAGAGCCGATCAGCTGTGGCCTTGGTAGAGGACTGCCCTGGAAATGTCCATGGGAGATGCCCCTGGGAGCGGGAAGAGGAATTATGGGGGGTAGGCAGGGGGAGAGAGAGAGAGAGAGAGAGAGAGAGCTCCAACTACAGAAATCCAAAGAAACCAAGGAGCTCAGACAGCATCAGAGAGAGACATCGAGAGCAGCGGGGGAGGTAGACAGAGGGAGACAGGGCGGTGCCAGGTACTGGGGCATCCCTGGGTGAGTGGGCGGGACTGTGGCCTGGGGGTTAAGCAGACATCTGGGCTAGGTGGAGCTGCCACCTCCACTGACCCTTCCCAGACCCCCAGCCTGCCCTGCTTGGGGCACCAGCGGGACCTGGGGGCTGGGTTGTGGGTACACCGGGAAGTGTGAGTTTGTGCGTGTGCGTGTGCGTGTGTGTGTGTGTGTGTGTGTGTGCAGGCCTGCCTGGGGGAGTGTATATCCCAGTCCACTTTCCTAGAGGAGTCGGGTTCTTCATGCTGGGGGCCTCCCCCGGGATCCTCCATCCTGGGGGCCTCCCTGGGGGTCCCACACCAGCGGGTTGCTGGGTGGGCAGCAGAGCTCTGTGGGTGAGCCCCCTCTCCACTGGGGGTTCGGGGCTGAGGCTCTGTGGCAGCTGCCTGAAGCCTTTGGCTCTAGCTAAGCAGTCTGCTCCCTCCCACAGGCTCTGGGCTGTGCCTGC
>NW_012098098.1:3170592-3175619 GCF_000951045.1 Mandrillus leucophaeus
TCCATCCTTCACGCCCTCTCACCTCCATCCTTCACGCCCTCTCACCTCCATCCTTCACGCCCTCTCACCTCCATCCTTCACACCCTCTCACCTCCTGCCGCCTTAGCTTTGGCGAGGGCTTTGTACAAAGGACTTTGAGCTCAGCCACAGTGGAGGTGAGAGTGGAGTCTGGGCTGCCATTGGTGCTGGTAGCCCGGCTCTGCCGTTTGCCCTGGGACCACCCTGCTGGGCCTCAGTTTTCTTATCTGTAAAGTGGAGATATGAGCAGCACCTACCTCTCAGGGTTCATAGCACAGTGCTAGCTCCTAACTGGAGCCTGCAAACATCAGCCATTTGTATGGTTTGAAAATGTGCCCCTGTGCACTCGGAAACCCCACTTCCCCGCTAAGCCCCCAGGCCCCTTGGTGACACTGACCAGAGCCTGCTCCGAGTCTGGACCTGGCATCATAATGGTCTCCCTTGCATCCCTGCCTCTTCCCTACTGTTTAACCCAGGCAAGTCCTGTACCCCCGCAAGCCTCATCTATAGAATGGGGCAGAAAAAACGCTTTTTCTCCCCCAGGCAATGCTCTGTGTAAAGACACTCCACACGCACTCAGGAAACAAAGGTAATGTTGCTGTTAGAAAGGCAAATTCACCTCCTCGCCACCGGGCCTCTGTATGTCAACAGACTTGGTGCTTCGGAGCCAGAAGAAAACTGCTGGGGTCCCGATAGTCTCCTCACTCCCTGCACTACAGATGAGCAAGCTGAGACCACACGAGGGAAGCAGCAGAGGAAAAACCAGAACCTGGCCCAGCCCCGCAGCCTCCTTCCTCACCAAGTGCTGCAGACTCTGTTTTGCCTTGTTTCACCTTCAAGTCCTTATCATGGAACTTGTATTTATTTTTACGACTCTTACAGAGAACTCAGCGAGTGTGGTAAATTGCAATGTTGGGCAATAAAATGCCTTGTTCCAAAGTTGGTGGCCTGGCAGAGACTGACAGATGTTCCCCAGGGTCTTTCTTAATAATAGAAATCATAGTTTTTAGCTGGCCGCATAGACATCGCTGGAAATAACGACTACATTTCCGAGCCTCCTTGCAGTTAGATGTAGCAAACTGACGAAGTTTTGGCCAATGGCATGTAAGGGAAAGTGTCTTTAAAGAGTATGGGGTGCACCTGTATGCCATTATCTTCCTCTTCCTCTTTTTAGCTTGCTAGAATGTGAATGTGATGGCTGGAGCTTTAGCAGCCACATTGGACTATGAGGCAACCTTGGTACCAGAAATCCATGCCTGGTGGAACAAACAAGATAGAAAGAGCCTGGGTCTCCAACCCTTGGCTGCCGCTGGGCTTCTTGAACACACAATAAAACACATTTCTATCTTGTTCAAAAACATTGTTAATCTGAGATGTTTTAGCTAAACTTAATCTTAATGAATGGACAGGGGCATATGAAGTGAGAATGGGAAGGGAGTGGTCCGTCCTGGCAGGGAGTGGAGTTTATCACAGATGTGTTTGGAACAGCCAGTGTGTTACAGGGTGTTTCAGGGGGGATCCATGCTGGGCTTGACTTTCACATTTATCTCCAACATAATTCTTATCATCACAAACCCCAGCTCAAAAACCTTCACAGAAAAGGCCCACACTTCTTGGCCAGGTGTTGAAGGCCGTTCCCACCTTCCTGATCTTACACCTGCTGTTTGTGGTTTGCTTCTGCCCAAGCAGTTTCTGTGACTTCATAAAACTGCACCCACCCCTTCCACCTCAAACACTTTGACCCACTGCTCCCTGCACCTCTTGTTCAACACCATTTTCATGAAGCAGCAACACCCGAGGTGAATGCCTGTCTTCCTCTGACTGTCTTTTCTTTCTTTCTTTCTTTTTTTTTTTAGAGATGGGGTCTTGCACTGTTGCCCAGGCTGGAGTGCAGTGGTATGATCATAGCTCACTGCAGCCTCCAATTCACGGGCTCGAGCAACCTTCCTGCTTCCGCCTCCCGAGTAGCTGAGACTACAGGTGCACACCACCATGCCTGGCTAACTTACTTATTTGTTTTTGTAGAGATGGGGTCTTATTTGGTTGCCCAGGCTAGTCTCAAACTCCTGGCCTCAGGGGCGTCTCCCACCTTGGCTTCCCAAAGTTCTGGGATGACACTGTGGCCATCCTTCCTCTGAGTTTCTTTCCCACTGTCCATCCTCCTTGGAGGTGCAGGTATTTGTGCATTTATCCCATCTCCCTCGCCCAAGGCCACATTCCTCGAGGGCAGGATGTTCGTGGCCCTCATTTCCCACTCAGGGTTGGACACAGTGTTGTCCAGCATCTGTGGGGCAGTGAAGGGGAATGAGCTCTGGGCTGGAGACCAGTGACCTTGGCCTGGAATCCGTCTCCACTTCTTCCTAGCTGGGTGAGGAGCAGCACCTGATCCCTTAGTCTCAGCTTTCTCAGATGCCAGAGAGGGCTGGTAACAGGCTCATCCAAGTCCAAAGTCCAAGCAGGCACTCATCACCCAGCAGGCACTCAACCATCCTAAGCAGGGGCCGACCCCAGGACTCTGAGGATGGCTGAGCTCAGGCTGGATGTGATCAGCATGGCTGGCTGTCACACCTGGCTAGCGACCCTGCGCCAGGCAGTAGGGCGCCCCCTCGAGTGACTGTTAGGCTGAGACGCTGGCTGAGCTGAAGTGCACACATTTCCGCGAGAGTGGGAAGTTCCCAAGCTCTGGAGGCCTTCCCTTCTCTCCCCTCTCTCATCCTCTCGCCTTCCAGGCAGCGCCCCATCGACTTTGTTCTGCATGTGGTTTCTGGGGCGCTTCGGTGGAATTGAAAAAACAAGGAAATGCCAGCTCAGTTCCCAGCAGCGCCTGGCTCTGCACTGAGCTGGTTCCATCTGCTGCGGCCTGAGACCAAAGCAGCCTCGCGCACTTCTGACGTCTGGCAACAGGGCCCAGCCGGCAGCAGCGGGGGCCTGCTCTCCTCGCCCCCTGGGAGCTCAGCAGGCTCGGGCTCCCTTTGAAGCTACTGGGAACTCAGTGCCCAGGGCTGCTCTCAGGGATCAGAGACAGGATGAGGCTCCCGGTCCCAAGAGCACACTCCGGGGGTAATGGGGACTTCCTGAGTCCACTCTTGGCCTGGACAGAGGGGTCAAACCAAGGCCATGCCACAGGTCTGATTAACCATAATGACTCACTCATTCACCCTCTAGCGAATGTAGCATTTCTTCATTTCTCAGAGATGGCTTTGTCATCTGTAAAGTGGGGGTAATAATAGTACCTGTTTCATGGGGTTGCTGTGAGGATTAAGTAAGATATTCACATAAACTGCCTAGACCCAGCAAATCACATTCTTATAATACAATGTCACAGCTGTGTGTTTGGACTACAGCCATGGTCCCCTGAGTCCAAACCCAGGCTCCACCACCCACTGGCTCTGTGACCTTGGGCATGTCACTCGACCTCTCTGAGCCTTAGTTTTCTCACCTATAAATGGATGTAGCCAGGGTCCCCCACTCCATAGCGTTTTGAGGTCGCATAAGTTAATATTTGCAAAGCACACAGAACAGGGCCTGGCACCGAGCGACGCTGTATCAGTGTTTGTTGAAAAATCCCGTATTCTAGTAAGAGCCAGCAACCAGAGACCCCGATCGTCGGTCCTCTGCTTGAGTGTATTAGGAATGTCCATTCTTCCCTGACTATCAGCCATGGTGGGGTGGAGAGGAAGACAGGGGATGGACTGAGAGGAGAAGTAACGCATGATCCCTGAGCTGGAGGAGCCTCTCATTTGCCACATTTTGTGTCTGAAGAAACTGAGGCTTGAAGACAGGATGTGACTTACCCCAGGCCCCGTAGTAAGGAAGTGCTGGGGTTGGGATCTGAACCCAGGTCATCTGTTTCCAAGACCTGTGGATCCCAAGACTGTGAGGCAAAGTGACCCCAGCTAAGTGGCCAAGTCCAGGGAGCAGGAATGGGGCTGAGCCCATTAGTATTGGCTGACACAGTAAAGGATTTGGTTTTTTAGTCTATGTAAGTGAATGTTCTGGAGACAGGGTGTGTGTCAGAGTTGGTTTGCTTCAGCTCCTGATGGTGTTACCAAGGGACCCAAATTCTTTCCTTCTCTCTGCTGTGCTGTCTGCCATTTTAGTTCATCCTCATGCTGGCTTCTCTCTTTGTTGCAAAAGGGCTGCAGGAGTTCCAGGCATCACTTTACACACCACCTCAATCACAAGGAGAAAGAGTTTGTTGCTAGGAGAGGCCTCTTGTTGCTCAGAAGCCTCCAGCACACCCCCATCCCATCTCTCTGGCTCCAGCTGGGTCACATGCCCATTTCTCCATCAATCCCTCTGGGCCGAGGAATAACTCTCTGATCGGTGTAGGTCTGACTTGCCAGGAGTGAGCGTGCTGACAAGGATTCACACCTGAATCTTGCAGTAGAATCAGCCCCTCCCCAACCAATGTCTAAAATCACAAAAAGGATGCAGGATGCAGGAGATCTTGGGGACACCTCTGTGATGCCCACCTACTGTATGCCAGGCTTTGTGCCAGGCCCTGGGGTCACAGTGAACAGGACATTAACCTGTGGGCTCAGAAGCTCACACCTGCTGTGAGAGACAGGTTAGAAAGCAGGGATGTGATGTGCTGTGTGACCCACATCATGAAAGGTGAGCATGGGGAAAGGGTGGCTGACCCAGCTTGGGAATGGCCAGGAAAGTGTTCTGGAGAATTTAACCTGAGACCCAACTAGGTGAACGGAAAGGGTTGCAAATTAGAGGGAGTGTGATGTGCTCGTGATTGATTAGTGATGTCTGCTGTGGGTGGGGAGTAGCAGCGGAAAGGCAAGTGAGTTACACACCGAGAAAGTGGATCCACTTAAAACTGGACCCACCTTTCAGAGCAAATTGGGACTTTATCTGAAAAAATACCCCAGCATTATGAAAATAAGCTCATTAAAAATATGATGTTTGGCCGGGCGCGGTGGCTCAAGCCTGTAATCCCAGCACTTTGGGAGGCCGAGACGGGCGGATCACGAGGTCAGGAGATCGAGACCATCCTG
>NW_012098098.1:3175809-3180946 GCF_000951045.1 Mandrillus leucophaeus
AAAAAAAAAAAAAAAAAGATGTTTAATAAAACTAGATGTATAATTGCAACTCTGAGCTAATTCTTAGACCAATGTGGACAGTTATGTTGCATATGTGTGTGTATATACACACACACACACACACACACACATATATAGTTTTTTTTTTTTTTTTTTTTTTTGAGGTAGGGTCTTGCTCTGTGGCCCAGGCTGGAGTGCAGTGGTACAACTGGCTCACTGCAGCCTCAACCTCCTGGGCTCCAGTGATTCTCCCATCTCAGCCTCCTGAGAAGCTGGGATTACAGGAGCATCCCACCATGCCTGGTTAATTTTCTGTTTTGTTTTTGTGGAGACAGGTTCTCCCTATGTTGCCCAAGCTGGTCTCAAACTCCCAGGCTTAAGCGACCTTCTGCCTCAGCCTCACAAAGTGCTGGCATTACAGGCATGAACCGTACCATGCCTGGCCAACCTTGCATAATTTTATGACCTTTTGTGACAGTGTGAGGCAGCTCAAATCCAATGACTGATCAATGTGGGGGTCTGAGGGCCCAAAACTCTTGCTCCAGCAGAGGAGAGCTGGGAAGATCCCTTCTACCCCACATGGGCACAGGGAGAACTTGAGCTGTGATGCAGTTTCATGACAGCGTTGGCTGTCCCTGCAGGAATCACCAGTGCTGAGGCTCCTCTTGAAACTGCATTACAGCCACTGCTCCCTCTGCACAGGCCAGCTCCTTTCCTTTCTTTCCCCTCCCAGCAACCCCCACCACCCAAACCATCTGCAAACGAGGAGTCTGCCTCCTGGGGAGCCTAACAGGACAATTGCTACAGTCCCTTGCTGGAAGGTTTATTTTTCTTTCTTCTTTCCTGGAAGTGTGGGTGGGGAGCACATGTTTCTGAGCAGCAATCCGGTCAATCACAGATTGATTCCAAACCCAGATGAGACAATCTCAGATCAAGTTCTTTAGGGCCACGAAGCATCCTTAATTCAGGGAAACCCAGCCCTTGGGATATAGCTACTCCACTCCCACCTCTCTCTCTCGCTTTCTTCACTATGTTTCCTACCAAAGCCAAATTCCTTCTGCCTCCACCCTGACCTGGCCAGGCCAATTTTCCCTTAATGCTCAATTTCACCTGGCAATTTGTGAGACAAGACTTCCTCTATCCTGCCCTGCAGAGGCCCCTCAGGGGACCCACTCTCCGAGGGCATCCCCTACTTCACATAGGCTCTTCTCAGGGTCTATTTGGAGAAGAAGCCTGGGATTTCTAAGCCCCACTCCCAAGCAAGCGGGAAGAGCCGTCTTTTGCCTGCATGCTTGCATTTTCTAAGAGGTTTTTCTTATGGGAGTAATTGGAGCAGGCTTCATTTATCCAGCAAAGCGCAAGGCTTTGCCAGGTCACACAGAGAATGCCAGGCTTGTCCAATGTTCTGGCGGCACAGAGCTCCCCGGAATAAGAGGCAGGAAAATAGCTGGGCTCCAGCCAGCAGAGGCGGGGCTGTGATCAAAGCCGTGACCTCCCCAGACTCAAGCCTGCGACTGCAGCTGGGCCACCCTCCCTCCCGCTGCCACCTGGGGAGAGCCTCCAGCTGACCCAGGCATCGTCCACGGCCAGCCAGCCTCTCCCGGCAGTTTGCCTCCCTGGACTGTAGGGAGGACCTGGCGGTGCCTCCCTCCTGGTGTCCCCGGTTGTCTTCACACACTCTCCCCAGAGCCGTTTGGCCACGTTTGAGGAGGGATCCTACGGAGTTTCCAGGGCGCTCCTCTGTCTTGCCTCCTCGAGGCGGTGAGAACATGGTTTCCCCACGTGCCTGTCCGGGCTGTGAGCGACTTGCTGGGTATCACTTCATTCTCCTGGGGGAGCCTCAGCATCTGCCTTCTTTCTCTCTTTCTCTCAGCTGAGGGCTGGGTTGTACATGGGCCAGGGAGGTTCTGAGAGCTGAGACTGGGGGAAGGGGCTGCAGAAGGCAGGGTTGGGGGACCCTCTGCAGGGAGAAACTCAAGCCATCCGTGGCCTTCCTCTTGTTAGTCAATTAGGGGAAAAGTTTCATTTTTACTGTTGCACCTTTTTTGACAGTGTGAAGCAGCTTACAGCCAATGACCGATCAATGTGGGGGTTAAGGGCCCAGAACTCTTGCTCCAACAGAGGAGAGCTGGGAAGGTCCCTTCTACCCTGCATAGGCACAGGGAGAATTTGAGCTGTGATGCAGTTTCATTACAGAGTTTTGCATAGTTTGCTCCAGATTTGTTGCGGTTAGAAGCAGCAGAAAAATATCAAGTTGTCTTTTCCAAAATCCTGGCCAACGCCGTCAGAGAATGGCTGTAATCTATGGGAACTGTCATCCGGGGTCAGGGTCTTGTAACAGAGACTTGAACCCGGGCGGACTGGCCCTGACTCTCAGATCATCCTGGGCAGCCCGTGTTCTTGTTTCTGGGCTGGAAGAGCCTTGGGGAGTCCCAGAAAGTCTTTGGAGGGAGTGATTGACAGCTGGGCTCTGGAAGGCCCCAGCCTCGAGTCCAAGCCCTGCCATCGCCAGGCTGGGCAAGGTCCCCAGCACTCCAGGCCTCAGTTTCTTCATCTATAAAACAAGGCTCCCCTGGGGTGGATTGTGGGTTTGGAAAGACACTTGTGAGTCCTGACACATACTGTGCCGTGTGTTTAGTTGTGTCCCCAAAAAGATACGTGCAAGTCTTCACCCCACTACCTGTGAATGTGATCTTATCTGCACTGAGGGCAGATGTGACCAAGTTAAGGTGAGGCCATACTGGAGTAGGATGGACCCTAAATCCAATCTGACTGATGTCCTTAAAAGAAGAGGGAAATTCAGATGCAGACGCACAGAGGGCCGAGACTGCAGAGATGCAGCTTCCAGCAGAGGAAGAGCAAGATGCAGCTTCCAGCAGAGCAACTGGAGCGAGGCCTGGAGCAATCCTTCCTCAGAGCCTCCAGACAGAGCTAGCCCTGCCGACACCTTGATTTCTGGAGTGGCTTTTAGAACTGTGAGAGAATCCATTTCTGCTGTTTTAAGCACCCCCAGTTCATGCTAATTTGTTTCAGCAGCCCTGGGACAGGAATCCACCGAATCCACTGAATCCACCGCAGGAGGTTAAATGCTAAATAAAGCCTGTTGAATGCGTCATACGCAGTCAGTGCGCATCAGCTACTGTTTCAGCCGTTGTCCTTGAGTTTTCCCCTGAAACGAGGAGCTGAAGGGGGTGAACTGCTGTGCGCAGAGGAGGATGTTGGATTTTGAGGGGTCTCAAATAGCCATACAGTGGAACATGTGTGAACGTCAGCTCTGAAGGCAGCCCGCCCGCAGCCATCTCCTGCTCCTTCACTTGTTGGCAGTGTGCCCTTGCATAAATTATCCAGCCTCCGATAGCCTCAGTTTACTCATCTGTAAGGTGGGACAAGAATTGTATTTATTTGGGTTGGGTGAAATAATAAGGGTAAGGTGCTTATCCCTGGTGCGCAGTAAGTGCTGAACATGCATTAGCTATTATTGTTGTTGTGAGGGGCGGAGCTTCCCCCAAGGCTAAGACTGGCCTGAGTTTGCCTGAAGGTGGGTGTAGTGGGTTGAAGAGTATCCCACCAAGTTCATGTATTTGCAGAAACTGAGAAATGGGATGTTTGGAAGTATAATTGGTTAAGGATGAAATCATCCTGCATCTAGGGTGATAAATGCAATGACTAAGTGTCCTTATAAAACAGTAGATACGGGCTGGGTGTGGTGGTTCACGCCTGTAATCCCAGCACTTTGGGAGGCCAAGGTCGCCGGATCATGAGGTCAGGAGATTGAGACCATCCTGGCTAACATGGTGAAACCCCGTCTCTACTAAAAATACAAAAATTAGCTGGGTGTGGTGGCACGCAACTGTAGTCCCAGCTACTCAGGAGGCTGAGGCAGGAAAATCACTTGAACCCAAGAGGTGGAGGTTGCAGTGAGCCGAGATTACACCACAGGACTCCAGCCTGGGCAGCAGAGGGAGATTCCATCTAAAAAAAAAAAAAAAAAAAGGAGACAACACAGAGACACAGAGGAGAAGCTCACGTGAGGATGGAGACAGAGACTGGAGTGATGTGGCCATAAACCAAGGAACACCTGGAGCCACCAGGAGCTGGAAGAGGCAGGAAGGCGCTTCCCTAGAGCCTCCGGGGGGAGTGGAACCCTGCCCACGCTTTAATTGCAGACTTCTGGCCTCCAGAGCTGGGAGAGAGTATATTTCTGTTGTTTTAAGCAACCCCAGATCAGGGCACTTGCTGTGGCAGCCCCAGAAAGCAAATACGAGGGTGACTGAGAGCCTCAGCCTTTGAGATCCCGTCATCACTGCCTCCCGAGTCGCCATGGGCATGTGACCTCGGGCCATCAGCATCTCAGGGGGTTGGCTGTGCTCAAAGCCATCCGTCCTCGTCCACATTGCACCTTGTCCAGGCCTTGTTGGAGTTGGTCACCTGAGCCTATTCTTATTGACGGTCTGGCTGTCTTCCCCTTTGCAAGCCTGGGGATGGCACGATGCTGCCATTTGTCAAACAAGAGCCCCGGAAAGCCAGAGGTGCAACCAAAGACAGACAAATAAGAATGATGAGCAGGCACGGTGCCTCTGTTATTTTCCCAGGACGATTGTGCTTTTCCTCAAACGGGCCTGGGGAAGAAGCAACTCTCACAGATCCTCCTCGACGTGAAGGGTGTCAGGGTCCCTGTAGATTTGGCTGGAGTTCCAGAGCTGCTGTGTCTGATTCAGTTGCGGAGGCCAGATGTGCCCAGTGAGCACTGGAAATGAGGCCTGTGCAACGGAGACACTGAATTTTTAAAATTAATTTTATTTCAATTAATTGTAATTTAAACTCGGGTCCTTGATTCAGTTATTAAGAAAACTCAAGTATGTTTGGAACTACCTGATATATGAATATGCCTTTTTGACTGTAAGTTTTATGAACTCTAAATGCAGATCACGTCTTTCCCATGGAAATTTAGCATTCAAATCGAAGTGTGCTGTAAGTGTAAAATAGACACCAGATTTTGAAGACCTAGTATGAAAAAAAGAATGTAGGCCAGATGCAGTGGCTCATGTCTATAATTCCACCACTTTGGGAGGTCAAGGTGGGGGGATCGCTTGGGCCCAGGAGTTCTAGACCAGCCTGGGCAACGTAGTAAGACCTT
>NW_012098098.1:3180996-3183125 GCF_000951045.1 Mandrillus leucophaeus
AAAAAAAAAAAAAAGAAATAGCTGGGCATGGTGGCGTGCACCTGTAACCCCAGCTGCTCAGGAGGCTGAGATGGGAGGATTCCTTGAGCCTGGCAGATTGAGGCTGCAGTAAGTCATGACCATATCATCACATTCTGGCCCGGACGACAGAACTAGACCCCTGTCTCAAAAAAAAAAAAAAAAAGTAAAATACCCCATTATTTTTTTATTTTTATTTTTTTGAGGAGTCTCACTCTGTTGCCCAGGCTGGAGTGCAGTGGCATGATCTTGGCTCACTGCAACCCCCACCTCCCTGGTTTGATATTTTCCCACCTCAGCCTCCCACGTAGCTGGGATTACAGGTGCCCGCCACTGATTTTTGTATCTTTAGTAGAGATGGGGTTTCACCATGTTGGCCAGGCTGGTCTTGAACTCCCGACCTCAGGTGACCCACCCGCCTCGGCCTCCCAAAGTGCTGGGGTTACAGGCGTGAGCCACTGCACTTGACCCGCCATTATACTTTTTATATGGATTATATGTTTTGGATATATTGAGTTAAATAAAATACATTATTAAAATTAATATTTCTCCCCCTTTTAAAAATTTTAAAACATGACAATTAAAAAATTTACAATTACATACATGGCTTGCAGGATTTCTTTTAGACAACACTGGTCTAGAAACCAAGCTGGAAGTTTGAAACTGATGTGCATTTTAATCATGATCAATACAGGGCTTTCTGGGAAGCTGTGAGCTCCCTCTGGACCTCAGATTCCCAATACCAAATTAAGGACTGGACTGGCCTGGTGGATTCAGGGTATTGAGGGGGAACTTGAGAGGGGTAGGGCTTTAAAAACCACCACCAGATTAGTTGATCCCAATTCCTTTCCACTGTGATTCTATGGTTCGGCTGAGGACTGGCTGATACCGTTTCCTCTCTGAGGCTGAGCAGGTGATGGCACTTACAACAGGGTTGCTGGGCATGGTTGTGCAGGTTGTTGACTGCACAAAGGAGCCTTTCCTGATTTCCATGAAAGTGCTCTGTGCCCATGGAGAAGAATGTCAAGATTTCTAGATTGGAATAGCATTTCCATTTAAAAGCACATGCCTATAATCTAGATATATAAATACAGTAAGGGCCCTCTGTTTCTTGAGGCCACTTAAGAATCTGGAGGGAAGGTCTCCGGGATGAGGAATACATTTGCAGGTAAGGAAGAGGGTTGTTGTTGGTTGCAGTGGTGGGGTGGAGAGAGTATTCCTACACAACCTTTCCTTTGCAGAGACTTGTATCTTCAAAACGGCCATCTCGGGCGCTCAGCATTAAAAGCTACTCTACCTGGATCCTCGAAACTCTCACCCTGATGAGAGTGGGCAATGCCACTGGCCCGGTTTGCATGGAATCGGTCTCTCCTGGGATTTCCTGAGTGCCTACAGCAGCCGTAGGACCGGCTCACAGTGTGGTGTCCCCTCTCCTTCCTGGCTCCAGGAGGTCTCCATGCTCCAGCCCTCACATCTAGGTGGGCCAGGTGCCTCACCTGCTGAGGGAATGGGAGCAGGAGTAGCGTGGGCCATTCTGGGCCTTGCATGAGTGTGTGGAGCTCCCTGCAGGGCGGCCCCTGGACCATGTCCTGAGCGGAAATGCACCTGGACTATGTGACACCCCTGCTCATCACAGTGATGGGCACACTGACTAGCACAGTGTTGGGGAGGGGCTGGTCCTTGCTTGCCCCGAAGGGCTGCACTTCCAGGCAGCAGGGAATGAAGCGGGCTCAGCCTTTGTTGGAGTGTCCTGGACTCCCCACGTTGGCCTGGGCTTCCCTGTAGAACTTCCCCGGGCCATGGGGAGGAGGAAGGTTTCCCAGCTTCCTGTCCGGCTCTCCAGGACTCAGCGCGCCATCCATGGGCTTCACCCTGCCACCCTTCTCCACACGTGGGTAATTAGCAGCTGTTGGCCAGAGGCTGGCTGGGAGCCAAGGCATTTTCTCTACATGGGAAAGAAAGAAAATGAGGTTATAAGTTCCAAGCCATGGAAACCACCTAGAACTCCGAGGCTGTTTTGCCACGCACTGTCTGCGTGGAGTTTTGGAGGGGCGCAGAATCCCCAGCGCCAGGATGACCGCCTTCCCTTGGCCTTGAGGTTCTGCTCTCCC
>NW_012098098.1:3183610-3184761 GCF_000951045.1 Mandrillus leucophaeus
CACTTTTAACACACGACCACTGCATTCTTCCATACTTCTGTCATTGAGAGGTGGCGTCACTGTCCCCACCCCTCGACTCTGGGGGCTTATGACTACTTCCCCCAATAGAGTTCAGTGGAGCCAGTGCCATGTGACTTCTGAGGCCAGGTCAGGGAAGGCCACACAGCTTCCTCCTGGCTCTCTTGTGATGCTTGCTCTGGGGAAAGCCGGCCGCCATATGAGAAGTCCGTCAACCCTAAGGCTGCCATGCTGGAGGGGCAGGTGTGGGTGCCCCGGTCCTCAGTCTGGCTGAGCTCCAGCCAGAAGCAGCTGCCTGCCATAAGGGAGGACCAGCGCGGACGTCCAGCCCCAAGGGAGGGCTAGCATGGACGTCCAGGCCAGTTGACGTCAGAACCTGGAACTTCATGAGAGTACAGGGCTCATCCTCCATTCCCTTGGTGTATGGTGTGTTCGTGGATTCATTTACTCACTTGTAACTTCATTTATTCAACAAATGTTGATTCAGCACCTTGGGCCAGATGTATTTTGAAATTCATATTTGTTTTTGGATTTTAGCAAGGCAATATGGGTATTAGAGTTCCCCAGAGAAACAGAACCAGTAGGAGATATTGATCTATCATCTTTCTCTCCCCCTCTCTCTCTCTTCCTCTCTCTCCCTCTCCCTCTGTTTCCCTCTCTTTCTCTCCCTCTCTCTCTCTTCCTCTCTCTCTTTTCCTCTCTCTCCCTCTCCCTCTCTCTCTCCCTTTCTCTCTTCCTCTCTTTCTCTCCTCCTCTCTCTTCCTGTCTCTCTCTTTTCCTCTCTTTCTTTCTCTTCCTCTCTCTCTCCCTCTCTCTTTCTCTCTCTTTCTCTCCTTCTCTCTCCCTCTCTCTGTCTTTCTCTCTCTTTTCCTTTCTCTCTCCCTCTCTCTCTCTTCCCCCCTCTCTCTCTTCCTCTGTCTCTCCCTGTCTCTCTTCTTCTCTCTGTCTCTCCCTGTCTCTCTTCTTCTCTCTGTCTCTCCCTGTCTCTCTTCTCTCTCTCTCTCTCTCTCTCTCTCTCTCTCTCTCTCTCCCATTCCCACTGTTATGGAGGCTGAGAAGTGCCATGATCTACCATGTGCAAACTGAAGAAGCAGGAAAGTCATCGAAAAGTCTGAGTCTGAAGGCCTGAGAAC
>NW_012098098.1:3185876-3200554 GCF_000951045.1 Mandrillus leucophaeus
AGAGACTACAGAGAGCCCCAAGTCAGTTCAAGTTGGGTTTGCCACCAAAGAAGAATGTACCAAATTTACAAATAAATAATAAATAAAAGCAAAAAAAACAAAAAACAAACAAACAAAAACCCTTTTGTTTTTCAGAGCCTTGGGTTTGTGTTGTGGATGAGGGATTGTGGCACTGTGTTAATTTTTATGGCGACTTTCCATTTCTGCAAAGCAGGGCTGATTTTTCTATGATCTTAATGATATGCAGTTGTCCCTTAAATAAAATATGTAAGTGAAAAAGTTGAAAATACAGTGAGTAAACAGAAACCACCGGTGGAATGCAGACGCCCCCAAAGTGTGGTCGTTTCACTTGAATGACGTAAATCTAAGGAACTCAGATCTAACCCGGCCCCTACTCGAACTGGGAGGGAGAAGGGACTCCTCTGCTCTCCTCCTGGGAGATGGCGTCACAGGTTTTCAGGGCTCAGGTCCCAGGTGAAGGGACACAACATGCCCCAGCTCCCAAAAGGCCCCCTCATTTTCCTCCATTCTGGCAACTGCCCTTCCCAGGAACCACAATGCGACCTCTGTCACCACTGAGAAGTTGTTTGAGTTTGAGCTTTATGGCCGTGGCGTGTGGCCTCTTTTGATCATCTTTGTGCTTGTGACCGTGTGGTTGCCAAATTCTCATTTTCTTTGCTGTATAGTATTCCACAGGGAGCCTGTCCTGATTCACTTACCCATTTTACCACTGATGGACATTTGAGCAGGACAGTTCCCAACATTCTAGCCTGTGCCTTTTGGTGAATGCGCATCCCTATTTGGGGTGGGAATCTGCCCAGAAGTGTAATTGCTGGGTCACAGGTGGAGTGTGTGTTCAGCGTCAGTAAATCCTGCAGACCGTCAACTTCAAAAGATGTTCTAAAGTCTTGCCACTCCTGCTGCTTTGAAAACCTGCCTACCCTTTGCTATAAATAGGCAGTTTTAAAAGGATTTGTTTCTTTGCTAGTTGTAATCACTGTGAAATTCTTGGCGACATAAAATATGCTCCAAAGGGGATAAAAAGAGAGTTGTCCGAGTTCTTGTTCAAATAAATAGCCTGTCTTCTGGGTCGAAAGGCAAATCTGTTCCTTGCACTACAAGCCTTTGTTCCCTTCCTCTTTGTTTTAATCCTTATTTCTTAGTCCTTGAATAAAACTCCAGGGATCCTGTCAAGTCACATAACATTGCGTTCATTTTTATTCCTTTCGGCGGGCACTGGCTTCCCCTGGCTTCAGATGAAGTTGCTGGGGTTGGCCTCACTGCCCCCCGCCCCAGGGCTGCAGGGAGTCCCTGCCTCCCAGGTGTGGGCTACCCCATCACCAGGAATTTTGTGGCAGCTGGGCTATAAAACCAGAGAAGCTTTGCGAGGGATGTGGCTCAGAGATGCTGAGGTGGGGCCGGTGGCTCCTCGTGCTCCACCCTGTCTGCCCTGTACCTGCTGCGGGAGACAGTTGACACACCCACATCTTGGGCTTCCACCCACTGGCTCCCGGTGACTTTGGCTGCTGGGGCCACTGGACAAGTCCCAAGAACAGGAGGTGGCAGGGTTGGGGTTTTTCTCATCCTGTCCCCCCCGTTCTGCCACCACAGCCCTGACCGTGGCTGTATCTCTCTGGCTCGGTGCTCCCCGCTCCCCCCCGGCCAGTGACACTATTTCCTCCCCTTGTCCCTTCTGCCCTGGGGTGGTCACAGTTTCCGCTGCCACTCACCTTGGGGCCTCCATGTCCCTTACCTGTCCCCTTGACTCTGCCCGCTGTGCCGTGAGTGGGCCCTGCGCTGTGCCGTGAGTGGGCCCTGCGCTGTGCCGTGAGTGGGCCCTGCGCTGTGCCGTGAGTGGGCCCTGCGCTGTGCCGTTTTCACTTGAACTCTCTGAGGGGGTCACTGTTTTCTGCCAGGACTGGCTCAGCCTGAAATCAGCAGTCACGTTCTGGACTGGCCAGACCTCCAAAAGCTTGAAATTCTTGGTGTCTCTGCAGGGATCCTGCCTTGCTGGGGCCTGGGACGCCTCTGGTTGTCTGGTGGAGCCTGAGGACCTCGTGGTCAGCAGAACAATGACTGCCAGAGCTGTGCGTGTCCAGATCTCCAGAGCCTGTGAGTATCTGCCCCGTCGCATGCAGATGTGACTGGGTTAAGGACTTTGCTTGCAATGGGGAGAGTATCATGGATTATCTGGGTGCCCAGTGTCGTCGTGGGGTCCCTGTGGAGAGGGGCAGGAGGTGCAGAGTCAGAGAAGCACTGTGAGGATGGAAGCAGAGGTCAGAGCCATGCAATTGAGGGCTGTGAAGATGGGGGAAGGAGCCGTGAGTCAGGGAATGTGGGTGGCCTCTGGAAGCTGGAAAAGGTGAGAGGCCGGATTTTCCCCTGGAGCCTCCAGGAGGAACCAGCCATGCCCACACCTTGGATTCAGCCCAGTGAGGCTGTTTGGGACTTTGGCCCTGAGGCCTGTAAGAGAATGGATCTGTGAGGTGAACTGCTCAGTTTTGGGTCCTTTGTTACAGCAGCCATAGGAAACTCTTCTTGGAATAAGCTTTCTAAATCCATAAAACAAAACGCATAGACTTACACAGGAGATGGATTGTACAGACCCACTGTCCCAGCCATGCACGCCGGACCCTGCCTGTGCCCTCTATGCCCCTCTGCAAGCTAGAGGCTCTTCATCATCCACATACTTGGGTTCTAGCCAAGGCCTTTGTCCAACCACGGAAGCTTCCTCAGACCACGCAGGGCGAGCCTGCAACACTGGAAGGTCAGTGTTCCCAAAGCAGCCCTTACTGAGGGATGGGGGTCCGGTGGACAAACATGGCCTCCACCTGGTGGGCGTGATGCGTCTCCCGTTCCCCTCAGCTGGGCTCCCGGTGCCCACTGTGCTGGCAGGCCTGGGGGCTGCCATTTGCTGGCCTCCTTGTCTTCTCTTCCCCTTTCTCACCCACCACTGCTGGTTTCCCAGAGCACCTCCCAGATACGCCTATTGCACTGGAAGCCTCATCTCAGGGCCTGGTTCTGGGGGAACCCACATCCAACAAGAGCCTGGGGGTTCATGGAGCCTCAGATTTCCACCCATGCTCTATGCCAAGGCCTTTGGCTGCCTCTAGGGATGGTTCCAGAGAAGGTGTGTACCCTGTACCTGAAGGCATTCATTCTCTGAGGTCATCAGTGGCCCATTTCAGACCTTGTGTAGAATTTTGGTTTATCGAGGAGGAGTGGAGATGTTATGAGCTAAATGGTGACCCCCGAGTACAGATGTTAAAGTCTCAAACCTTGGTACCTATGAATGCTGTGAATGTCACCTCACTGGAGAAAAGGGTCTTTGCAGGTGGAATTAAGTTAAGAATCTCAGGATGGGATCATCCTGGATCAGCCAAGTGGGCCCTGAAGCCAGTGACCAGGGTCCTTACAAAAAGAGGAAAGGACAGAGAGGCACAGAGAGAAGGCCTTGCGGGGACAGAGGCAGAGATGATGGCTATGCAGTCACAGCCCAGGGCTGCCTGGAGTTCCCAGGAGCTGGAAGAGATAAGAAGGAGCCTTCTCTAGAGCCTCTGGAGGGACTGGGTCCCTGCTGACACCTTGATTTCAGACTTCTGGACCACAGCACTGGGAGAGAATACATTTCTGTTGTTTTAAGTCCCCTCATCTCCCTTTCCCAATTTGTGTTCCTTTGTGATGAGGTCACAGGACACAGGCTTATTGATGCGCATTTGATTATTTCTCCTTGATTTTGGCCTGGGCCTGGCTCCAAGATAAGATGGGCTGTGTGACCACGAGAGTGGCAGGGGAGCCAGCTGCATGAGGTTCCCCTTGGAGCAGGGCCAGCAGGGCTGTGTGCCTTCTGGGGCTCCGGTGAGCCAAGCTCCTGCAGCACCTGCCAGCCGAGGGGCGGAGCTGGCTACGCGTGGCAAAATGATCAATGCTTAGTTTCCTGTTTTAGGGATCATGGGAGATTCCCCCTTGCGGTTGATGTGGTGACAGCATGTTCATTTTAACTGTGGAGCATTCCGTTCTGTGAACACACAACCATTCGTGTACCTATCTCCCTGTTGATGGGCATTGGATAATTTCCAGTTTTGGCCTATTGCAATTCTAGCACATACTATGTACCGCCATGAACATTCTAGAATGCACCTTTTGGTGACTGTACGGATGCACGTCTGTAGGGGACACGCCTAGGTGTGGAATTGCTGAGCCACGAGGAGCGACACTCATGCTGAGCTTCAGCAAATCCTGTAAGACGGTTTTCCATAGGGTTGGACCGAAGTAAACCCCCGCTGGCAACAGAGGTTTCTGGATTTCTCACAATGTCCTGTCAGGTTGTTGGAGCCCTGGGTGAGTTGGTTTTTTTTTTTTTTTTTTCCTTTGAGTCTTCCAAACTGGGGGCTTCTGATCCAGCCGGAATCCCAGGAGATGCAGATCTGGCAGACCCTGCCCCATACTCTAGAAGTGAGCCTTTCAAGGGACCCAATTATCTCTCCCATGGTTATCTGTCACCCTATGACCCAATTATCTCCGCAATCCAAATTCCTGCCTCTGAAGTGGAGGCTGGCCTTTGATGTTCCCTTTGGGGAAGATCTGAGCCCTCTAAGATGGCCCAGGAGGCCTGAGACCAGGCTCGAGTTGGCTTCTGTCCTGGGTCTTTTGCCAGGCTGGCCCCCTGGGGAAGTGGGAGTTCTCCCTGCAGGTTGTGCCTTCAGAATTCCGGAGCTCCCCAGAGAAGGAGCCTAGAAGCTGCCTGGCTGACTGATCAAAGGGCCGAGTGTTCCCTTATCAGAGCAGTGAGGTGAGAGGGGGTGAGGAGGGAAACCTAACAACTCCTCCAGTCACATAAAATATGGAGAGCGCCTACAATGTGCCAAGCCCTGTGCCAGGGGCTGGGCTCGGTGACAAGAGAGAGACCCTCCCCCACTGTTTGAGGTTTTAGGGCTGAGCTTGGACGGATAGGGCCCAGAGGAATGCATGTTTTATGGTGTGCGGAAGAGGAGCAGGGTGGCTTTGAGAGACACTGGAGGATGTGGTGGATTAGGTCAGGGGTCACAGAAGGCCTGTGGGAAGTGGCAGGGGAGGTGTATAATATAGCTTCAGGGGCTAGGCTGTTAAGCACATCCCTGTGTAGAAAATCATGGAGCTCTTTACATATGACTTAGGTATTCTGTATCTTGAATAAAAAGTTAAAAAGAGCTTGTTGCAAGCTAGAACTCTTCCAAACAGAGACCAAAAGAAGCTTCTGGAGACCACATGGCCCCGCCCCCCATTTGCCCACGCTCAGCCATGGTGGACCCACAGATTAAAAACCTCAGGAGAAGCCAGCAAACTGTTGTGTGAAGGCTGATATGGGCCCTCTGTCCTGAGAAGAGAGGAGAATACCCCGACAGGAACAGGGGTGCAGGTCAGGTGACACCATAAGCCCAGGGGGCAGCCGCCTGGGGGGTTCATGCTGCCTGCGCACCAGGCAGGAAAGAGAAGCAAGGAGAGGAAGAAAGCAGAGTGGCTGCTGGGCAGCTGCTGAGGGGTGGGTGGTGGGACTGACTCCACAGGAGGTGTGAGGAGTGGGGAGGACCTGGGGTGACTGGCAGGATGAGTGAGTCATTGGCAGATAAAGCATGGCCGTGGGAAGCCTCAGAAGGTGTTTGAGCAGGGTGAACATAACCTGGCTTTAAGGAGAGTGCTTGGGCTACAGTGATGTGAGGGAAGGACTAGAGTTACAGGAGTTAGAGGTAGTGAGGGGGCTGCCTTTAGGGGCTGCGAGGGTTGAGGGAGGGAAGCTGGAGAGGGACTGGGGAGGAAGACCTGGATTGGAGACACCCTTTGGGGAAAGGGGTGACCTCAATAGAGCTTGGAAAATAGCTGGAAGGAGGAGGAATGGAAGAAGATACTGAGGTCCTAGTGGAATCTGAGTGGATGGTCATGTTTCCCACTCAAGTGTACTGAGCGTTGACGGTGGGGCCAAGTTTTAAAATGAATTACTTTATGTCATCCTTGAAGTAACTCGAAGAAGTAGGTTCTATTATTACCCCCACTTTGCAGATGAGGAAAATGGGGAACTCTGATGTCCAGGTGTGTGTCCAAAGTCACACATATGAAAAGTGCCACACACGAGAATATGAGGGGTTGGAGAGGAGGTAGGGCAGCCAGAACCCTCCCGCAGTGCTGGTCGGGAATCTAAAATGAGGCCAGGATGCTGGAAACTCCATCCAGTTCTTCCCCCTCTAGACATATACTCAAGATAAATGAAGGCAAGGGACTAGTGCAAAAACATCTGCAGTGGCTTTATCGATAGTGGCCCTGCCCTGGAGATGACCCAGTGACCATCGTCGTGAATGGGAGGGTTGACTCCAGTCAACCACCTGGAGTGCATTCGGACATTGGGACATTGGAGTCCCACTCAGAAGCAAGAATGCCTCGTAGAGGGATGCAACCATGTTGCGGAAATCTCCAAGCCACGCACAGACGACCACCTCCTGCAGGGCTCGATTGCGTGCTCAGGAACAGGTCCATTCATGGATTGACTGCGACAGCAATGCGATCGGTGGTTGTCACAGGCAGAGAAGGGGAGATATTGACTGGAGTGAGAATTTCCTGGGGAGATGGAAATGTTTTGTCTTTTGATCTGGGAGGGGGCTATATGGGTGTATCCGCATGTAAAAATGCATGGAGTGTACACTTAGGATGACAGTTGCACATCAATTTTTAAAAGTCAGCTCTCAACCCTGCCAGCGCTCACTCCTCCCCTGTGTCCGGGGCTGGGCTCTCCACTCTGCCCGGAAAGGGGGGGAAGGGGGACGGGCCTGCTGTTCTCTCCCTGTCTGGGGCCTCCTTTTCCCCTGCCGCTGGCTCCCTGGAGGAAGTGGAGAGGTCTTATCAGATCCCCATCTGTGGCCCCTGGGCAATAGAGCATCAAAACCTGCCCCGCCTGGCCTCCGCCTTTTGGCTCCGGGGCGCCAGTCGGGTTCCCAGAGATGGTTGCACTCTCTCTCGATGGCAGGAGGGCACCTCCCATTCCCTCTCCCTTCCCTTTCCCTCCTCTCTCTTCTCCCTGCCATCCCCAACCTGCCTTTTGGCACTGTGGGAAGCTGAAAGCTTTAGGCAGAGAAAAGACGTAGGGTGTTATTTTCATGAGTTCTCAAAGGGACTCTGATTAGTGATAATAGTGATAAGAATCCTAACTGCTACTTCTGCAGGAAGTGCATTGATCTCATTTATTCTTTGAGACAATCTGGGGAGGTAGATTCTATTATTCCCATTTTAGAGATAGGGAAACCGAGGATCGGAAAGGTCAAACTGCTTGTCTGGGGACTCACAGTGAGTTTTATGGTACGATTTGGACCCGGTTCTGAGTGGTTCTAAAGTCCATGCTTGTAAATGCGTTTTCCCTTTCTCCACACTAACAGAGTGCCTCCTGTGTGCCAGGCACCCTGCTGTGTGCTCAGGACAGACAAAGCCCTGTGGTCAAGGAGCTCCCCTTGGAGTGGCCTGTGAGGCCTCCACACTCTCATCACTGACAACCTCTAGGGGGCGCCTGTCCTCCCCACCTGTCACTGTCTCATCCAATTCTGCCCACCTGGTGTAGGGATGGGGGCTGTTACCCCATTTTGCAGATGGTGAGATGGAGGCACAGATGTTTCTTTTTCAATGTTGACCAGCCAATAAATGGCAGAGCTGGGGAGAGTCCAGGCCTTCATAACCCATGGTAATGACCATTGAGCCCGTGGCGATGACCCCTGGGTCTATGGCGATGACCCCTGGGCTTATATCAATGACCAGTAGGCTCATGGCAATGACTGCTGGGTGATGCTGCCCCAGGGACCCCATGGCCAAGTAGGCAGCGCTGTTGCTCTCTCTTACCCCCAGGCCCACAGTATCTGCCACAGGATGCCAATGGGCCATCCTCCCCTTGGCCCAACACCTCCTGAGCTCTAGTAATGATGAAATGGTGGCATCAGTGGTGAGCACAGTCATACTCCATTCATGTATTCGTTGTTCACTCCACAAGTATTTATTGAGTATGAACGACCTGAGAGTCTCTGCAGGTTCCTAGCTGAGGCATTTGCTTTCACCTCTGCCACTTACCTGCTGTGTGGCCTTGGATAGGACTTGGAACCTCTCTGTGCCTTGGTCTCCTCGTCTGTGATATAGGCATAATGAACACAGATGGTATCCAAGGCTGCCGGGGCTCAGCTGCGGAGAGTGGTGCTGAGGAAGCCTCCTGTGCACCAGGCCCAGTGGTGGGGAGCCACTGCCCCTGAGCTGCTGGGAGGAGGTAGAGCTTAGCGGTGAGGAACACAGGTTTCTGTCCCTGCAAGCACCTGAATCTCATGGCCTTCACTGCCTTGTGTGTGAAATGAGGCAATGACAGGATGACCGCAGAGTGATTGTGAGGGTGAAATGAACTCCCGAGAGCTTGGCTGGGAGCCTGTGTGGGAACCGCCCTGTAATGTCACCTAGCAAGAGGCCCAGTATTAGACGTTAGCCATCCTTTGACATTAGCTATCATTAGACATTAGCTATCATAGCAGTTAGACTTGGGGAGAAGGCAAGAGCAGACATTCTATCAACAGATGTTTGTGAGAAGGTCAGTCCCTGAAGCAACACACGGGGGTGTCCTCCACACCTAGAAACATCCTAGCCAAGGAGGGGGCTTCCCCAGTCCTGCCGAACAAATCTGTGCCCACAGTTCACACTTCTCGCCTGCCTTCTGTGTGGGCAAATTTCTCAAAACCCTCAGGCCCTGCTGGGTAGCAGAGGATCAGACAAGAAGTCCCGAGAGTTTATTCTTTGGAAAGAGGTGCTGACTGTTCCTGTAGCTTCTCAGAAGAAGCTGATCTTTCTAAGGTGCGTTCGTGGGATACAGAATGTGTCTAAAGGGCAAAGAGCAGGTTAGAACAAGACAGTGGGGGCTTCTGCCCTCATGGAGCTTATGGTCTGGTCAGAAAATAAACAACTGGTCAGAAACATGAGATGGCCTGTGAGTTTCTTGGCAGTCGTGTGCTGTTCTGGGGGAGGTATTCATGGGGCTGTGGGAACTGTGATCATGTGCTTGGGCCCTCCTGGCAGTGCTTCTGCCTGCTCAAGTGCCCTGACCTCTCAGACCCTGTTATTTACCTGTGCATGGAGACGGTAATGGTTGTTAGGACCAAAGGAGACAGCACACAACGCCAGCACATGGCAAATGCTCCACAAGCAGTGGCTGGTGTTCGTTTATTCCCTAGGGAGATTTGCGCCAGGGGGAAAGGTGCTGACCGCCACTCATCAGAATCCTAGCTCCAGAGGAGAGAGGTGGTGGGTTTGCAATACGTGGGGAGGGACCAGAAACCAAGGCGCCAGATTACGAAGGGGCCGACCTGGGGCCTGCTGAGAGCCCGAAGAGCATGGGTTGAAATCCCGAATGGGGTCTTTCCAGCTCTGTGATGCTGGGCAGGTGACCTAGCCCGCCCGTGCCTCCGTTTCCCCCTTGTGCAATGGCAACCATGATAGAGTTGACCTCCTGAGTGGTTGTGAGGACTCAGGGAGGTGGCACTGGCAATGCTCTCCGCCCAAGGCCAAGGCTCCCCAGTGCCGAGCTCTCCCCATAACGATTTCCTCTGCTGAGCGGAGGCAGATGAGATCAGCCTCTTTCCTCTCAAGGAAACTCATCTGCAACTGGTTCCAATAAAGCCAGGATGGCTGGGCCAAGGAGGACAGGAAATGTGGAAGACCCAGGGCTCCTCCCGTGGGCCCAAGAGCCGGGTCACGCCAGGGTCCTCAGAGCCCCTCCTGAGGACTTGGAGGCCAGAGGGCTTCCTGGCCAGAGGTGGTCAGCAGCGCGCTGGGGTGAGGGTCCCTGGGGGAGGGGCACACGTGCTACCCTGTCTCCTTCTTCCTCAAACCCCCTTCCTCCTCCTAGGCTGGCTGTTGACATGGTGAGGAATTGCTCCCAAGGCAGTGTGGAAACACAAAAGGACGTGGCGCAGCAGCAATAAATCACGATTTATGTCCTCGGAGCTGCCAGAGGACACTGGGGCTTGTCATGATTTCTGGAGATTCACTGAGCCAGATGACAAGCCAAGCTCCGATGCCCCCGTGGTCAAGTGCAGATGGGACCCGAAGTCCTGGCCTGGGGAGGTGCCCTTTCCTGCAGGGCTGACTGAGGATGCCCAAGGAAGTCAGCATGGGGAATGGCTGGATGCATCCAGGGGGCTCTGGCCTCTGAATGACCCCCGACACCCGGCCGTGGGAGCATTTTGGCAAATTGGG
Organism: Mandrillus leucophaeus; assembly: GCF_000951045.1. Taxonomy (NCBI): domain Eukaryota; kingdom Metazoa; phylum Chordata; class Mammalia; order Primates; family Cercopithecidae; genus Mandrillus; species Mandrillus leucophaeus. The sequence goes on from NW_012098098.1 coordinate 3,196,119, forward strand.
ATTGGAACACCTGCTTGTGTTGAGGGCGTGCAGGTTCCTGAGGCCGACTTTGAATTGGTGGTGGGAACTGAGGGCTCTGGGCAGATAGAGCTTTTTGGTCCCGGCAATGCCTGGGCGGGGCTGCCTTCTTGGGGTCCTCATGCATCAGGAGCTCGGGTCCTCTCCTAATAGTGCACCTCTCGTCGCCCAGGGGCTGCTCCCAGCCTAGGATGCTGCAGAGATCTCCGGAGAGACCCGCGGAAAGGCCACTGCGCTCTGCCCCTGCCCTTGGTGGGCTCCAGGCTCCTGTGCTCTGAAACAAAGGGACCAGTGAGGCCGGGACCTCCGCCCCTGTGTGGCCCACAGGGAGGTTTGGGGGCTTCTGCGATGTACCTGGCACTGTTTTGGGAGTCAGGGGTGTGGCAGGAGTGAAATTGAGTCACTTCCTGGGGTGCGCAGGCCATGACCATCCGGCCTGGAACATGCTGGGGGAGGGGGCTCGATGTGTGACAGCAGCAGAGGGCCTGCTATACCTGTCAGCTCCTCCAACGCGCACATCAGCCCTGGGGAATGGGGAAACTGAGGCTTCCAGAGGGCACACAACTCGGCCAGGCTCATGTTGGGTAAACATAAAGTAAACCTATGCATAAATGTAGGGCAAATGCAAACAAAATATCGAGTAAGTATAAATATAGAGTAAATATCAATACAATTAAAAAGTCAGTAGAAATATCCAAATAACTATAGAGTAAATGTTAACATTACTGTAGAGTACGTAGCAATATCAATAGAAATATCAAACCAATAGAAATATCGCATAAATAGAAAAATAGAAATAGACACAAAAATGTAGAGTAAGTATAAATCTAGAGTAACTATCAATATCAATATAGAGTACCGGGGTATGCAGAGCCTTGGGCAGCTGGGGGCTTCCCTGAGGAGCACCCCCAAGGAAGCCTAAGGCAGCGGTGGGTTATCCAGGCTGGGAGGGGCAGGAGGCTGAGCAAAGACCTGGAGGCTGAAGCTGCAAGCGAGTTGAGGAGCAAAGGGGCCCTGTCTGGTGCAGTACAAATGAGGCATGCGGCCGCCTGGGAGACGGTGGGTCTCAGGGACAATCGCCTTCTGCGGCTGCAATATACTTTCAAGAGAGGCTGCCTCCTGGCTCCCAGCCAGCAGACCCCAGGGCTGAAGCCCAAAGGACCTTGTTCTGACTTGGTTTCTGCCAGCTGGTATTGGCTGTTGTCTTCTCTGCCTGTCTGCCTGTCTGTCTGCAAAGACCACCCTCTAACTACAGATCAACACCCGTGGCGTTGTGAGTGAGATGCTTCATGGGGAAGGGGTGCCCGCACTGTGCTCTGATCAGATCTCTAGCTTTTTTCCGGGTCATGGTCCCTGTGGTAGGTGGGCTAAACCTATGAGGGCATCCTCAGAAAAATGTTTGTAAATGCAGACATTAAAATGTGCAGGGTTACCCAAAAACCCCCAGCCTATGATATAGAAAACAGCTAACAAAACCATTGAACAAACCGATTGGTACATACACACCAGGGAATACTATGCAGCCATAAAGAGGAACACGATCGTGTCTTTCACAGGGACATGGATGAAGCTGGAAGCCACTGTCCTCAGCAAACTAACACAGGAGCAGAAAACCAACTACATGTTCTCACTTATAAGTGGGAGCTGAACAATGAGAACACATGGACACAGGGAGGGGAACAACCCACACTGGGGCCTCTTGGTGGTAGGGTTGGGGGGAGGGAGAGCATTGGAAAAAGACCTAATGCATGATGGGCTTAATACCTAGGTGATGGGTTGATGGGTGCAGCAAACCACCATGGCACACATTTACCTACGTAACAAGCCAGCACATGCTGCACATGTACCCCAAAACTTAAAATAGAATAAAATAAACAACAGCAACAACAAAAATCTATGATAAAATATATATGTGGGGTTTCTTCGTTAGCAGATTAAATGACAAGCTCTAGAAGCGGGGCTAGAGTCTAAGTCCCATAATTGCAAAGTGGTGATTAGCATAAACAGCACTTTGAGAGAACTGTAATGACTCGAGATGTTAAGAAAGCATCTGTGAGTCTATTGGTGACAAAGTCACAACCACTGCTAATGCCCCTATGGCTTGTGCCTACAAGCATCATCAAAAAGAAAAGTGCTAAATATCAGCACGGGGCTGGTTAAAATAAAGAGGGATCTTCATTTAATTTCATGGACTTGAATTTTTGGGGGTCCGTGGATCCCTTTCCTGGAAGAATGCCTTTCCTGGATATTGACAGCACAGACCCTTTTCCTTGGGAGTGGCCACAGTCAGCTTGGTGGTATCCAGGGTCACTTTTCCTAAAAGGGTTGTGGGATCTGGGGCTTGGGACAGTCCCTGATGTGAACTGTTGAAAATGACGTGTAATAGGTAGAACATGCTTTCTCAGAGTCAGGCACTCCTCGAAGCCCCTTATAGGCATTACCTCATGTTACACTTACAACCCATCTTTGATATAGGCTATTCATTCATTTGAATATATATTTAATATCTAGAATATGTTAAAAGCTGTGTTAGAGGCTGGGCGCGGTGGCTCAAGCCTGTAATCCCAGCACTTTGGGAGGCCGAGGCGGGTAGATCATGAGGCCAGGAGATTGAGACCATTCTGGTTAACACGGTGAAACCTTGTCTCTACTCAAATACAAAAAATTAGCCGGGTGTGGTGGCGGGCACCTGTAGTCCCAGCTACTCAGGAGGCTGAGGCAGGAGAATGGTGTGAACCCAGGAGGCGGGGGTTGCAGTGAGCCAAGATTGCGCCACTGCACTCCAGCCTGGGCAACAGAGCTAGACTCTGTCTCAAAATAAACAAACAAACAAATGAGCTGTGTTAGATGCTGTTGGCACCGACGGCATGCCTTCTCTCATGAAGCTTATGATATAATGGTAAAAGACAGACATTGACTGAATAACCACAGGGAAACCAAACGGTGCCCTGTTCTAGGACACAGTGGTTATGAAGAGGGAATTGGCTTAGCTGGGTGGATCTTACCTATGGAAGGGCGAGTGAAAGGTGGGCTTGCCTAAGAAGCTCACCACCAAGTGAAGATCTAAAGGGTAGGAGTGGCTTTGTGTAGCCATGAGGAAGAATGCCCCAGGCAGAGGAATAGCTTGCATGGTTCTCATGTTACAGAGAAGGAAACCCAGGCTCAGAGAGGGTCACACTAATCATGATGGAGTCAAGATGCTAACCCAGGACTGACTGACTCCGTGTCCTCTTGTCTTAGCCAGGTGCTTAGGGAGACAGTTTGTAATGTAGAATCAAATACCTATGAGAGTCATCTGAACGTTGTGCTGTTTATTTGCTGTGTCCAGCAAGATTGACTCAGGGTATCAGTGACCTTTGAAGGTAAACTGGTCCCTTAACAGCTGTGCTGCTTAAGGCAGGGATGAGAAAGTCATCCCAAAGGACCTTGGAAATCTTTGCTAATAAAAAGCCACTGGAGACTTGGAGGCAGAGAAATGCTGCCAGATGTCAAATATATTGCGAAAAATAAATGAATATTTATGAACCTACTCATTGAATTAAATGTTAGACCAGCATTATCCTGATTCCAAAACCAGACAAAGACATTACAGGATAAGAAAACTACAGGCTAATATCTCTCATAAACAGAGACACAGATATCCATAACAAGTATTATCTCATTGAATCCAGCAATATATAAAAGGATAAGATTACTACGATCAAGTAGAGTTTACTTCAGGAATGGAAGGATAGTAAAACATATAAAGATAATGGAATATTAACAGAAAGAAGGATAAAAAATCATAAAATTATCTCAATACGTGCAGAAAAAACATTTCAAAAATTCAAAACCAATTCATGATAAAAATTCTCAGCAAACTAGGGATAGTGGAAAACTTCCTCAACCTGACAAAGATTCATTGATAAGCGAAAAACCTACAGCTACTATTGTGCTTAATGATAAAGACTGAATGTGTTCTCCCTAAGATCCGAAACTAAGAAAAGATGTCCCCTCTCACCACATAGTATTCAACAGTCTACTGGAGGTACCAGCCAATATGATAAGGCAGTACAAAGAAATATTGATTAAAGAGAAAGAAAAAAATGTCATTCTTCCTAAAAGGCACCACTGTATACATAGAGAACCCTGGCTGGGTGTGGTGGCTCACGCCTGTAATCCCAGCACTTTGGGAGGCTGAGGCCAGCAGATCACCTGAGGTCAGGGGTTCAAGACCAGCCTGACCAACATGGTGAAACCCCGTCTCTACTAAAAATACAAAAATTAGCTGGGCGCAGCGGCAGGTGCCTGTAATCCCAGCTACTTGGGAGGCTGAGGCAGGAGAATCACTTGAACCTGCGAGGCGCAGGTTGCAGTGAGCCGAGATTGCGCCATTGCACTCCAGCCTGGGAGACAGAGCAAGACTCCCTCTCAAAAAA
>NW_012098098.1:3200604-3206513 GCF_000951045.1 Mandrillus leucophaeus
AAAAAAAAGAAAGGAAAGAAAAGAAAAAAGAAAACCCTAAGGAATCTAGAAAAAACTTCTAGAACTAATAAAAGCGTGCAGTAAGATAGCAATCTATTAGGCCAATTTTTAAAACCATGCCAATGATGTTTCTATACAGCGTAGTTTCTCCTTACCACAGTTTTGCTTCCTGTAGTTTCAGTTACCCATGGGCAACTGTGGTCTGGTAATAGGTGAGTATAGTGCTATCAGATGTTTTGAGAGAGAGACAGCACATTCACATAAATTGTATTAATACTATAGTATATTGTTACAACTGTTCTTTTTTTTTTTTGATGGAATTTCACTCTGTCTCCCAGGCTGGAGTGCAATGGCATGATCTCGGCTCACTGCAACCTCCACCTCCTGGGTTCAAGTGATTCTCCTGCCTCAGCCTCCCGAGTAACTGGGATAACAGACACCTGCCATCATGCCTGGCTGATTTTCTGTATTTTTAGTAGAGACAGGGTTTCACCATGTTGGCCAGGCTGGTCTTCAATTCCTGACCTCAGGTGATTCCCTGGCCTCGGCCTCCCGAAGTTCTGGGGTTACAGGCATGAGCCACCATACCAACCTTCTTTTGATTATTATTTATTACTGTTAATCTCTACTGTGACTAATTTATAAACTTTATCATAGGTAAGTATGTATAGGAAAAAACATGGAATATATAGAGTTTGGTACTATCTGCAGTTCTAGGCATCCACTGGTGTCTTGGGATGTGTCCCCTGCAAGTAAGTGGGTCCACTCTAGCAGCAATTAATAATTGAAAAATAAACATTTAAAAGATCATTTAAAATAACGTCAGAACCATAAAGTATTTAGGGATAAATTAAACCATAAAATACTCAAGTTTTTTGGTTTGAGAGAAATTGCAGAGAGAAATTAGGGAAAACTCAAATAGAGTGATAGATCATGGTTATGGACTGAAAGATTCACTGATTTGAAGAAGTCAGTTTTTCCCAAATCGATCCACAGAGTTAATGTAATCCTATTAAAATCCCAACAGTCTTTTTAAAAATAAAAGACACAGGCAAGTTGACTCTAAAATTGAAATGGAAATAGAAAGTACTTAGGATGGCCAAACAATTTTGGAAAACAAGGATAAAATGAGAGGACTTACATCACCTGATTCCAAGCCTTCTAAAATGTATTTTATTTAATCCAACATATTTGAGACATTATCATTTTCAACATGTAATCAATAATACGATTATGAACAAGACATTTTAACTTTTTTTTTTGTTTCAAGTCTTTGAAATATGGCATATATTTTACACTTACAACACTTCTCCGTTCAGACCAGCCACATTTTAACACTCAATAGCTAAGGTAGCAAGTGGCTACCATTTTGGACAGTACAGATTATGGACAAAAGTTGACTTTAAACATTATCTCACATCATTTAAAAAATTAAAGTAGATCGTAGACCTATATATAAAGGTCAAAACAGTAAAACTTCAAAAATAAACGTAGAAAAAAGTCTTTACAACCTTGGGATAGTCAAAGATTTCTTAGATAAGACACAAAAAGCATAAACTGTAAAATAAAAAAAATGATGATTGAACTTAGTCCACACTTAAAAGTTATGTTCTTCAAACGACAACATTAAGAAGATGAAAAAGCCCACCCCAGTCACTAACTGGGAGAAAATGGTCAGGATATCTGATAAAAAACTTTTATCTAATATATTAAAAACAAAACAAAACAACAACAACAACAAACCAAAACTGGCTACACTCAATAGCAAAAAGCCAACAAATACACGAAACAGTGGGGAAAATAGTAGAAGACATTTCACACAAAAGGATATATGAATGGCCAATAAGCATAAGAAAGATGTTCAACATCATTAGTGATCAGGGAAATGCAAATTAAAACACAATGAGATAAATATGCATTAGAACGGCCAATGACAAAGCCTGACAGTACCAAGTGTTGGTGAGGATTGGAGCAACTGCAGCTCCCGTTGCTTTGGAAAAGTGTCGCAGTTTCTTACAGAATTCAACACACATGTACCATGTGACCCTGTAGTTTCACTCCTAGACATTTCTTCAAGAGAAATAAAGATGTATGCCCACAGAAAGATTTGAACATGAATGTTTGCACTTACTTTTTCATTATAGTCCTGAACTAGAGACAATTCAAATGTCCATCAGCACGCGAACAGATAAACAAATTGTGGCATATCCACACAATGGAGCGCTACTCAGCAATGACAAAGAATAAACTGTTACATATAATATCCCTGAATCCCAAAGACAGGCTGAATGAGAGAAGCTAGACCCAGAAGAGAAAATACTGCGTGATTCCACTTATCTGAACTCCAGAACAACAAATCTAATTTAGTAACAGAAAGCAGATCAACAGTTGATTGGGGCCAGGATTGGGGGAAGGGGCAGGGATTGCCCGAAAATCGGCTCAAGGGGGACATTCTGGGGTGATGGAATGAATATTCTCTATCTCATTTGTGGTGGTGTTTACATGAGTGATTTAAATTTGTCAAGACTTGTTGAAATATACGCTCAAAACAAGTGCATTTTATTACATGAGCCTGTTAATATTTCGGAGTATGTAAAAATGATGCTGCAGTCATTTTCTTCATACATATTCAAGTATACGTCGTATTTTACCAAGTCAGAGTCATGTTCCATTGACTATTTTGTAATTTCCTTTTTCTACTTAATAGCATCTTGAAAACATACTTGCCCGTCCACAAGAGCACTTCCATACCCACACTTTCAATGGCTGCGGAGGTACCAAACCCTATGGCTGTACCCTCATGTACAGTACCCCGTTCTGCCTGTGGGACTTTGAGTCTGGTTCCCACCATCTGCTATCAAAACTGCACTCAGCTAAGCATCCTCCAGTTTCGTCTTTGCTCATCAAATGGATGCTTTAGGCTGGTTTCCCAGCAGTGGTGGGGCAGGATCCGAGGGTGTGGACGTTGTTAAGGCTGTTGATTGGTAATGCTCTGCAATCTATGACCACTATAGGAACTGGATCCCCCATAAGGGTGTGAGATGCCCTTTAGGCTGCATCCCAGGAACCAGCCAACTCCTGTTGGCTCCCTGCCCTGGGTTTTTTCTCTGCCCACTCAGTTTTATCGGAAGCAAAGAACTGATGAGAACCTGCCAGCCTCCGTGCTATTCTCGAGGGCATGTGGGAGGTGCTCTGGGGAGGGCCCTGGCACCTGCAGGGGGAAAGATGCCAGCTGCTGGGAGCATTTCCCTCCCTCTGCACTCAGGGAGGCTGTGAGTGAGAGGCTCTCCTGCTTGGCAGGGCTGGGCGGCAGCCCAGGCTGGGAGCCACACTCCCCCAGCACAGCCCACCGGGACTGGCCCTTCCTGCGGCGTTAGCTGGGGCATTGCGTGGGGGACCTCACTTGGGGCTGGGTGGAGGTGAGGGGGTGGGGGTGGGAGTGAGGATGGAGCCAGTGGCCCAGGGCCAGAGCATACCCCAAATTAGAAACCTCCGTCGTCTGTTCCAGCTGGTGTCTGAGAAAGGCTGCCGTGGTCAGCATGAAAGGTAGTGATTACGTGAGCGGAGTCTCTGCAGAGAGAAGCAGTAACCCAGGCCTCGGCAGCTTCTGGCTTGTTCCAGCGCCCTCCCTGCTCCGCGAGACCACAGCGCTCGATGCCTCTCTGACCCCTGGCCCAGTGGCGGCCTCCCCTCAGGAATTGCTTGGAGTAAAATTTTCCAGAAGGCTGCCTTGGGCTATTCTCGTTTCTCTCCACTCCTCCTCTCCTCCCCTGCCCTTCTCCTTTCAAACAGATTAAAATCCCTCTCTGCAGAGACCCTGCGCCGTGCCCTGTGGGGTGTGGGACACATGGCTATTCTGAGGTCTTGGCCTTCCAGGGGTTCATATTATTTCATTTTTCCATTTAAAAAATATTTCAAAGAGGCAGTAAGTACAGAGGGCAAAGCTGCATTTGGACAGTGAGAAGGACTCCAGGGTGGAAGAAATTCTCCCTTTCCCGCCCCGTGCAGGGGGTCGGTCGGGGTGGTTTCCAGGTGTCCTCACGCCCTGCAGGACACGCAGTGGAGAGCGCTCCGGATCGGCTCCCATGGTGCCCTGTCCGTCTTTTCGACTCCCTGCCCTCTAACAGGGGCTCTGGGAGATCCTGGAGCCTTCAGTTTACAGAAGAGCCTCCTTCCTTATTAGCCTCTGGGCTAAAGACTAAGGGTCAGGCATGGTCTCTGGACTTGGCTGTTTTCTGGGGCCCATGTCTTCCCCTCTCTGACACTCAGTGTCCCCTCCGGTGCAGGTGGGCTAATAATGGTGCCCGTGTGGCACTGCTGTGGGCACTGAGATGACCTTGGCAAAGTTCTGGGCCTGGAGTATGGGCACAGCCAGTGGAGTCTTCTGCTGTCCAGAGGAGGTGGGTAGAATGGCGACAGGTTCAGGGAGGGGTGAAGGGGCTGAGGAGAGGAGCCTGGGGAGGAAGGTGCCTGCATTCATGTCTCATGGGCCAGGACCAGCCTCGCTTTGTGGGCACTGAGGGTCCCTTGGGAGAAGGGGCAGGGAGGCACGTTTTATCTTATTACGTGGAAGAGCCATGGAAAAGAAGGAGCTCCCCATTCCTAGGAGCATGCAAACTGGGGTGACAGCTCCTGGGTGACTCAAACATTGGAAGAGGCATGGAGTCAGAGTATCCAGCCTAGACGAAGGGGCACACGGCTGTCGTTGGAGAGTGCAGCTTATCCACTGGCTTCAAAGGAGACTCCTTCTCCCATCCCCAGTCACCCTCCACCTGTTCCCATCTGATGCATGGGGAAATCCAGGTGGGCTGCCTGGTAGGAGCAGTGGGAATGTGTGGCTGAAGATGGTCCGTTCATTAGTGGAGGATGGGTGGATGACAGGGGCAAAGGGCAGGCAGGAAGCCAGCAGCCCACCCAGGCCCCCACGCAAGCTGGTTGCCATGTGCAGAAACGGCTTCCTCTCTTGCCCAGCATTTTTGGGGAAAGGAACTAAACTCAGTTCCTGAATTGGAAGGGAGAGGAAAAGGCGAGGGTTGTGAGCCATTGAAAGGCTTGCACTTTCCCCAGCGCTGGGAGGGATCTGCATGGGAACCGTGAGGCGGAAGCGATATTTTAGCAGCTGTTTTCCAAGGCTGATGAACAGCAGAAGACGTGCGAGCAAAGACAACAGACCCAGATTTCCGGCCTGCAAGAACTCCTTCCAGCAAAACAGCAAGCGCTGCCTGTGGCACCCAGGAGTCTCCCGGGCTGCATCCCAGATGGACCGGGCTCCTCTAGCGTCTTCCAGGGGATGGGAGCCATGGACCCGTCCCAAGGCTGCCCACGTCACCCCTGCTAGCTGGGTGACCTCTTCCCCGCCCTCTGCACCTGGGCTTCCTCGTCTGGTGGAATCCTCCCTCACCGGTCTCATCTACAGATTTAAGTGAGAGCATAGGGATAAAGTCACGACCACTTATGATTTCCAGATCTGGAATAAATCAGATCTTTCTAAATGGCTTCTAAGTGGCTAGGGCATCCTTAATTATCCTAAAAACAAGCAAATCAATGAGGACTTGAAGTAATGGAACAACAATAATAGGACTTCGTATGGATTATTATTGTCAGTCCCATGACGGTCCACTGAGAATGGTACCAGGATTATACCCATTTTGCAACTGAGGAAACTGAGCAGAGAGAGGGGGAAAAGGTTGCCCAAGGTCATCAACCTGCAGGTGGGTGACTGAGGTTCAAATTCAGGCCCGTGTCACCCGCTTCGCTGTGCTGGCCGAGCACCGCAAGACAGCAGATTTCCACGTGGGGCTGCCGGTTCGAAGAGTGTGTGCCAGGTGCCAGGTGGTTCTCTGGGACTGGCTTCCCCAGAGAATCCCTGAGCGGGATTTGTGTGCAAATGGTTAAGGCAGCAAAGGCGC
>NW_012098098.1:3207468-3232555 GCF_000951045.1 Mandrillus leucophaeus
AGGGAAGAGGAAGAAGCGTAATGGGGGTAGAGAGTGGGAAGGGAAGAGGTGGGATGGGGAGAGCCAGAGAGGCTGGGTTTTGGAGATACAGCAGCCCCAGGGAGCGGTGGACTGGCCAGCACATTTCCGGTCCTTGGGTCTCGTTCGAGGCCTGGGCCTCTGGTTGTCCTGTCTGTCATCGGCTGTGTGGTTGTCAACTCCTCTTTGAGCTTCTCACCAAGTTGGCACCTGTTTATTGAGCACCTACTATGTGCCGGCTGTTTGCTGGGATCCAGCAGTGAGCCTCAGGCATCCCCTGCTCTCTGAGCTCACATCCTAGTGGGCCCAGGCCACACCCACTGAACACGTGGGAACTCCAGGCAGAGCCCAGCCGTCCTGCAGCCTTGCAGCCGAGGGTCCGTCCCTTGGGTGGAGAACCTGCTCCACCACTGGCTCCTCCTCCCTCCCCAGATGTGTCCCCCCGAGTCCCTCAAGCTGTCCAGGGGACCCTGACCACAGGGAGACTCCCCAGCTTCCACCCTTTCATGGCCCTGTGGTTCCTGGGGTGCAGTCTGGCCTCTCCTGACCCTCAGTCTGTCCCTCTCTCCTTGCTCTGGAACTTTCTACCTGCATCTGGACTGAATTTCTCTCCCAGCTCCCCGGCCTCCGTGCCATCCCCACAGGCAGTCGTTCCTTACCTGCAAGGCACATTCAAGTCACCTGGGAAGCTAAATAAACTACCCAGAGTGCTGGCCATGTGCAGACCAATGAAAGCAGAATCTCTGGGCCTTAGGCCTGGCAATTCCCTGTGCCCAGAGCTGAGATTTCCCCAGGCCCTTGTGCACTGTCTGCACTGCTGCCCCCCGCTTTCAGGTTTCCCTCTGGGCCTCAGATCCCCCGGCTGGGGGTTCTCCTCAGCCCCGGCAGTGCTGCCTACAGCCAAGTCTCCAGCTCATAGCATGGGATTCCCACCTTTCTCCTGGCTCACCTCTCCTTCCAGGCCCAGGTGCCCACCTGGGCAGCCACCCTTCCCAGCCTCAGCACAGATCCTGAGCTGTCCTTGGAGGGATTTTGGTGGCTCCAGCCAATATCCTTTGGGGCCCTTTGTCTCATTGTGGCTGTGACTCTGTTCTAGGCAGGCCCTGGCTAGCTGGCTGGTGTCCTGCGGGCCCCATGCTGAGAGCATTACTAGATCCCCTTCTCGCCAGGATGGATGGATGTGGCTGTGAACGGTGGGTCTCACATTGCCACCCCCTCCTCTGCAGCCTCAGTTTCCTCATCTGTGGTCTGAGTTCATCCTGAAGATGAAGGTGGGCCACCCTGCATATCATTGCCTGGTCTCTTCAGTAGGTGGCACTGTGGGGTAAAGTTGGGGTAAACAGAGGAGTGGAGATGGTTCTAGGGTAAGGAGCCTGTAGAGGTTCTTATGAAGTTACATTGCCTTGGGATTAAATTTTTTTTTTTTTTAAAGAGTCGCTCTGTTGCCCAGGCTGGAGTGCAGTGGCATGATCTCAGCTCATTACAACTTTTGCCCTCTGTTTCCAACAGTTCTACTTGAGCATCCCGAGTAGCTGGGATTATAGGCGGGCACCACCACACCTAGCTTTTTTTTTTTTTTTTTTTTGAGTCTCTGTCACCCAGCCTGGAGTGCAATGGCATGGTCTTGGCTCACTGCAACTTCCACCTCCCAGGTTCAAGTGATTCTCCCACCTCAACCTCCCGAGTAGCTGGGACTACAGGCGTGTGCCACCACACCCGGCTAATTTGTGTATTTTTAGTAGAGACAGGGTTTCACTGTGTTGGCCAGGTGGGTCTCAAACTCCTGACCTTTGAGTGATCCGCCTGCCTCGGCCTTCCAAAGTGCTGGGATTACAGACGTGAACCACTGTGCCTGCGCCTGGCCCTTGGGATCCATTTGAAATACAAGTTGGACTTCCTCCTACCAGAGGCAAGGCTCGGCCACCCTTGACACAGTTTCCAGTTCTCCACCCGCTCCAGTTCTACAGTAAGATGGATCCAGACATCTGCGTCATACAATTCCCTCCTGGGGACCACCCCACTATGGGACAGCTAGATGCAGCCTGTCTGACTGTCTCCTGACCCCAACACCCAGGATGACTATGACTGTGCAGATATGCAGTGACTGCCTCTCAGTCACCGTGTGACCTCCTGGGACCCGTGCCTGCTCGCTCTCAACCAGCCACTTAAAACTCTCTGCTGGAAACCTGTTTGGATGATAGACAAAGCGTGGCCCCCGTGTCCCTTCCTCTCTCCATGTGCTCCCTGACCTCCATGCGTGTGGCCTCCGGGAGGGCTGTGTGCCCCCGGGACCTGTAGTGAAATCCTCCTCTCTGTCTTGTGTCTCTCCTGATGATTGGGGAGGTGCTCTTCATCTGAAGGACCTTAAGTCAAATCAGAGACATAACAGCCAAGCATGGTGTTCAGTCCTTAACTGGATCCTGATTTTCAAACACAGCCATAAAAGATATTTGGGGAACAGCTGGGGGAAATGTGAATATGGACTGGGTATCAGACTGAAACGGGAAAAGCTCCCTTATCCCCCTCGCAGAGCGTGCGATGGGAGTGTGGTTCACTTCTTCAGTGCCCTGCTGCTCAAACCTCTCGGGAGAGCAGGCAGACGGGCAGGTTGTGGGGGTCCAACCTCACAGCAGGGTCTAGGGATGAAGGCTTACAGCGCCTGAAGCCCCAGGGGGCCTGTGTTACAGGTGCTCTTTCGGTTTTGCCATCTGTAGCTGGCGTGTGCTCATCAGCTCAGTTAGACCCTCTGCCTTGTTGCAAGGACAAAGGGCTTTCTGAATCCCGGGGTTCTTGCTTTGGTGTACCAGAAAAATCAGATCACATGTGGGCTTGCAGAAGGAGTGCAAGGTTTCACTGAATGGTGAAAGTAGCTCTCAGCAGATGGATGGGGAGCCGGAAGAGGCAGTGGGAAGGTGGTTTTCCCTGGAGTCCGGCTGCTTGGCAGCTGGATTGTCCTCCGACCATCCCACCCAAATTCCTGTTGGCGTCTGTGTTGTTCGCTGGTCGATGGCCTGCCAGTGCCTGCCGGTGCCTGTTGGCATACTCTTCCACCGGTGTGTTCCTCTCAGCGTCCACCCGCTTGTGTCTGTGCCTGCTAGCGTCTTGGGGTTTTCGTAGGCACAGCATGGCAGTGTGGTGGGCCAGGGAGGTCTTGGAAAATGCAACATTGGGGCAAAAAAACAGAAATGCTTGTCCTCATCTAGGTCTGTGGACACAGGCCTGGGGGTGGAGCCCTCACCAGAGACCACACCCTTCTCTACCCAGCACTTCCCTGCCCCCCTCCCGTATCAAGATGACATGAGGGAATTATTGTTCATTTTGCTAGGCGAGCTAATAACAGTATGGTCACGCAGAAGAATGCCTTTCTGTTTTTGGAGATGCCTGCCACGGGATTTAGGGCTGAAGTGTCAGGATGTCTGTGAGATACCTCCATATGTGTTAGCAATGTCTGTTTAACCATCTATCTGCTTAGCAGAGATTTGACAAAAAGCTGAGATCTGTCGAGTCTAAGTTGCGGCTCTATGATTTTATTTCTGATTTTCTCTCCGTTTGGAAATTTTCATAATAAAAGTTTAAAAATTGAGCGAGTGTGGATAAGCCCCATGGCGAGTGTCTGGAGCACATGGATTGTTTGTGAATGGGCGCTGCTGCCTCTAACCAGAGCGGTGGGCTGACCTGGTCCTTCTTATGCACGTCCCAGCTGAGCTGGGCCACCCTACTCCGCCCCTGGGTCCCAGCCGTGACGCTAGGCCACACCTCCAGGACCCTGCATCCCAGCACTTGCTTTCCAATGTGTCCTTCTTATAACCTGGGGTGCTGTGGCCATGCCTGACTCCTGCAGTCCCACTGCCCACCCTGGCAGGTCCTTGTGTCTCCAGCTGTCCTGGGAGTAGCCTCAGATCCCCTGGGGTGGTGGAGCCAGGGAGTCCCAGCAGGGCCTGCACCTCTTCCTCCCTGGCACATTCAGATGTCAGAGTTTGAGAAGTGCTTTCCTCTCCGTGGGGGTGGGTGGTTGGAAAGCACTGATGGGAATCAGCTAATAACAGCCCTACTGCCTCCCAGGCAGGGAGGGGCGGGAGCCATGGGGGACTTTGGGAGCCGCTGCAGGTCAGGCAGAGAAAGAGGGCAAGGGGTGTGATGGAGAGAGCAGCAGGATGAGGGCACCCTGCACTTGAGCTGAGCCTCTGTGGAGGTCGGGGCCTGGAGCTGCCCTGGGGTAGGAGCCTGGCATTAGCCTAGTGCTGGCTGTGGTCAATACTCAAAGGTCACTCATGGCGGGGATAGGGCAGGGCTTCGGCGTGGGCTCTGGAATGTGGTAGCCTGGGCTAGAGTCCCAGCTGGGTGAACTACTCAGTGGCTTTGTGCCTCAGTTTCCCATTTGTGGGGTGGGAACAGGGTGGTGTCGCACGTATTTCATCCAGTTATTGTTGGCATTAAACACACAGTAACTGAAGTTTCAGGAGTGGAACCGTTAGGTGTAAGCAGACGTCAGCACAGTTTCTCGTTTGTGGGGTGGGAACAGGGTAATGGCACACGTATTTCATACAGTTATTGTGGTGATTAGACACAATAACTGAAGCTCTGGGAGTGGAACCGTTACGTGTAAGCAGGTGTGAGCACGGACATCATCACCATTACGTCGCAGCTCTTAAAATGCTAAATGTAGCTGCTCTCAGAGCCAGCGATTCCTTCTGGCTTTCTAGGAGATGCGAAAACAAGAGAAATGAAAACATCCAGTCTCCCAGAAACGTGTTTGGGAATGTTCACAGCAGAACTACTCACAACAGCCCAAAGTGGAAGCAGCCCAAATGGCCACCAGCAGGTGAACGAATAAACAGAGATGTGGCAAATCCCTGCCACAGAATATTACTCAGCCATGAAAAGGAATGAACACGCACTACCACACGCATGAACCTTGAAGAACTGATGCTCGGTGAGAGAAGCCAGACACAAAAGGCCACAAGCTGTGTGATTCTATGTCTATGAAATGTCCAGAACAGGTCAATATGTAGAGACAGAGGCAGATGCGTGATTACCAGCACCTGGGAAATTGGGGGATGGGAGTGACACTGAATGGGTCCAGGGTTTCTTTCTGGGGTGATTAAAATGTTCTAAAATTGGACAGTGATGACTGCACAACTCTGTGAATGTACTAAAAACCACTGTTTTGTACACTTTAAATGGGTGAAGCTTATGGTATATAAATTTATGACTCAATAAAGCCATTGCTTAAAAAGAAGGGCATTGGAGCACATTGCTATCATGTTTATTAATATATTATATCTTAATTATTAATATATAATTGATTATAATTGTTTAACAATATAGTTTTATGATTAATATAATATGGTATTAAATATAGTTAATATGTAATATAAGGTATATTATATATGTGAAAGTAATAATCTGTTATATAAAATAAATATTGGCTTAGAGTACTTGAAATTGCCATTTCTCTACATCACGAATGGACAAACAGTGGCAATTTTGTGTGGTTCAGCCTTACATATTTTCCTTTTTTGTTATTTGATGGTAAGCATTGCTGTTTGGCTAATGCTATCATTTTGGGGTACTGCTGTGTGGCAGGCACTGGACTGCTTTCCCCAGCACGGGTGTCCTTTGCGGTGATTCTCGGGGACGCCCTGCTGGCCCCAGGCTGCAGAGTGAGTGGTGGATGTGGCTTAGCCAGGGGCTGTGGGGTTGGGTTGGGAGCCACGGGTGGCCCCAGAGTTGGGCTTCAAGGCTGGGTTTCACTCGTGCTGTGCACAGGAGCCGGAGGGACAGCGTGTTAGAGCCGAGAGCCCGAGTCAGCAGGTCTGGGTGGCTTGAGACTGCATTTCTCACAGGTCCTCAGCAAGGTCGGTGCAGCTGCTGTGGCCACTCTGGCCTCTGCTGTAAGGGAAATGCCCTCCCTGTCTCCTGTTCCTCCAAGCAACCGATGTGCTGAGCAAGTGCCAGCCTGACCGGGTGTGGCTCAGCTCATGGACGCTGCCTGCCCCTAGGTGCAAGCTGGTGGCCTCTGACCCTGGGGCCAGAGGCCAGCTGTTCTTCATTTGTCATTACCACCGAAGCCAGAGGGAGGCAGGGCCCCTTCCTGAGAGGAAGCTGCATGAGGGCGGCGGGTGGCCCTGGATACCGGGGCCTCTGCCCGGCACGCCTGGCCCGGTCTCGCCGGATTTGGGGTAGGCAAGGGGAACAGACAAGCAGGGTAGCAGAGGGTGACTGGGCAGAATTTAGAAGAAGCCGGGTAAGAACCTGAGATGTGGAGAGGAAAGCCACCCCCACCCTGCGTGCTCAGAAACTTCCAGAAGGCTGTTTACTCCCCCGGTACAGCTTCCCGCACGGGCCACCTCTACGTGGGTGGCCAGGTGGGAGCCAGAATACAGAAGCTGAGCCTGGCCAGAGAGCCAGGGAGGGGCTGTGGCCAGGACTGCGCTCGGAGGCTTAGAGCACTGACACCAAGAGTTCCTGTGACGCCACCTCAAAGCTTAGCATTGAAAACGGCAGCCGTGTAATTGATTCTCATTATTCTGCAATTTGGGTAGGGTTTGGAAGGGTGGTGTGTCACTGTTCCACGTGGCCTCCGCTGAGGCTGGGGCTGGGCGGGGACTCAGCCAAGTCTGTCAGCTAGAGTGGGTGGGCTCAGTTCTTCTGCACCTGGCCTTTCCACATGCCCAGGTTGGGCCTCCTCAAAGCATGGGGACCTTGGGGACTGGCAGAGAAGGCATGACTTCCACCACACTGCCCCAGTGAGTAGCAGTTCACAGGCAGCCCAGGTCTAGGGGGAGGGAACTATGTGACCTTGAGCAAGTTGCTTAACCTCTCTGATTCTCAGCTTCTCATCTAGTTTCCCTCCTAGCTACAGCTGCATCTTTAGTGCCTAGAACCAGGCTCCACGGATCATGGGTGCCCAATAAAGATGCAGAGCGGAGTGATGGAATGGGCAAACCAGGTCGTTCTTTAATTGTGCGTGCTGCATAGGATCACTGCAAGGATTCAATGTGAGGAAGCACATAAAGTGCTTAGTACTTCAGTACCTGGCCAAAGCACAGTGCTCGGTCAAGGTTAGCACTTGTTTCTCAAAAGCACCAAGCCATGTGAGGCATAGCACCTGCGACAGGTGGCGAGGCGAGCCTTGCTCTAGGTCGCCCCAGACACCTGGTCAGGGGTAAAGTGGGTGCTGCTCCCCTGTTTTGCAGCCTGGGCCATTTGTTCAGAACCCAGAGGAGGGACCGGGTCTGTGTCAGTCTTTTCTCCTTCCTCTGGGCCAAAGCAGGAGGCAGCTCTGGAGGGCAACGGCAGCCAGACAAGTGGGGAAACGGCTGATGCCCAGAAGGCAGATCTTCCTGCTTTGTGAAAGCAGGAGCTGAGAGAATTCCTTGTCCTTTAGCACAGAGCCACCAACCTCGGACACCTTCCCCCATGGCCCCCACTGGGAGCAGCTGCCCATTTGGTGTGGAGTCAAATCACTGCTCAGGGGCCTTGACCAGTTCCTTAGCCTCATCTGTAAAATGGGAGGAGAGAGCGTTCTCACTGTGGAGGCTGCCGTGTGGGTGCGGTCATGCATGCGACTGTCCTGTGGCCCCTGTAACAAATGACCCTAAACTTGGTGGCTTAAAACAGCAAGAATTTATTATTTCACAGGCCTGGAGGCCGGAAGTCTGAAAAACAGGTGTCTGGTTTTCAGGTGGCTGGTGCTTGCCTGAAAGCCCTGGGGGCGGCTCCTTCCTCCCTCTTCCAGCTCCAGGTGCTGGATGGTGAGGCAGCACCACCCAGCCTCTGCCTCCGCCGTTACCTCGCCTTCTCTGTGTGTGTATGTGTTTCTCTATGGACTTCCTATAAGGACACCAGTCTCAGATTTGGGGCCCAGCCTCCTCCACTATGACCTCCTCTTAACAAGTACATCTGCAGTCGTGGCCCTAGTTTGCATTCTGATGTTCCAGATGGATTCGCATTTGGAGGGACACCATCCAACCCAGCACAAAGGGCTGCCTGGCTGGTCATGGCTCCTGTTAGTCCTGCCGTCGCCACCGCTGGAATTAAAGCTGGGGAAGCTGGACTTCACTAGACGATCTCCCTGTCCTCCTGGTTCCCGGAAGCTCTGAGATTCCTGTTGTAGTCTTGCCCCACCCTAGCCTCCCACTGTAGTCCCATCCTCAAGGAGTCCCTCAATTCATGGGAGCTGGAGCACTACCCAGAGATGGAGTGATTCTCTCCAGTATTTACTGGGACCTCACTCTGATCTAAATGTCTGTGGGGGCTGTTGGGATAGCCCCTGACCGTGTCTCTCCCTGCTTCCCCTCTGTCCCTCTCTGCCCCTCCGTCCCAGACATGTCATCCCTCCCTTACACTCCCTTCAACCAGTCAGAAACACCACATCCTACAAGCCTTTGCTCCGGCTGTTTCCTCTGCCAGGAGCACTCTTCCCCTAGACCGCCAGGTGACTCCCCCCTCCCTGCATTCAGGTCTTGGCTCACAGTTGCCTGCCTGCCCGCCTCTCCCCCATCACACAGCATCAGCCATCACCCTGACTGCTTGCTCCGTACCTGCCTCGGAGATTTACTTTACACAGCATTTACAACCACCTGGCTTTTTGGTTAATTGCTTTGTTAATGTGCTTATTGTCTGTGGCCCCAGCTAGAACAGGCACCCTCCACAGGGCAGGGTTTACTCCGTCCAGGCCATAGCTGCGTCTCCCGTGCCTAGAACAGGGCTCAGCAGACAGCAGGTGCCCAATAAAGGCGCGATTATACTTTAAAAGCAGTTCTGGGTTCTGGGTAGCTGTAAGTTTTTGAGAAAATGCAAATCCAACTGCTATAAAAAGCACGAATCCTATCACGTGGGATCTGGAATAATTTTGGGGATTGCCAAGGGGCTCAGATTTTCCTTAAGTCGCCCATGAACGAGAACCATCAAGTTGGCCACACCCTTGTTTGTCCAGCAGAGGGCAGCTGATTCCCGGTCGCTCGGGATTGCTCTGCCCAGAAGGGCTCACTTCTTTTTGACTCTTTGAAATTCTGAAATTGACGGGAGATTCAAAAAAAATCCCACAGTCCACGTGAGTGGGGAAAAATCACTTGATTTAATGCACAGGCAATTGGGCAGTTGTTTCCTCCTAGGTTTCTAAGCACCTTCTCTCTTTCCAGAACTTTGAAGGACCTGCGGGGGGTGTGGGTTAGATTTTTGATGAGCTCAGGAATGGACCTCGGTTTCCACAGGTATTTGAAGGTCTGATGGATCAGCTGCAGCCCAGCACCGCCTGCAGGTGTCATGGTCACCGAATCTGTGGGAGCAGAGCTGCCCTGGAGACACCTGCAGCGAGTGTGGGAGTCACCCTGCTCGTGGAGGGTCGGGGGAGGCACGCAGGAAGCCTGTGCTGTGGGTCTGGTCTGGTCCTAATTAGCTGTGAGACCTTGGGCAAATCACTTAACCTCTCTGGTCCGGTTACTCTTCTGTTTAATGGGATGTCATGTTAATGTCTCTTGAAGTTCCTTTTAGCACAAAAGTCCAGAGTCAACCGAGAAGGCAAGGCTCCTAGCCTGATGCCTCGGGCAGTGCAAGCCTCTAAAAACTGAATTATGTCAGATATGGTGGACCTAGGCGGATCTGCCGTTCACATTTATCTCTGGGTGTGGAGCGGAACTGAGGCTAATTCTTAGCGCTGCCACTAACTGGACATGTGACCTGAGGTCAGTTTGTTTCTCTGGGCCTCAGTTTACCCAGCTGCAGGCTGAGGACATAGTACACCTTTGCAGAGGTGTGAGTTTTCAATGTGGTAACAGGCGAGCGTGGACCCTCTCCTCTCACTCGAGAGCCCCCCTCCCACCCTGGCTGCCCCTGCTCTCCCAGGACTGTGCAGGGCTCCCTGACGCGCGGCCCCACAGGTCTGGGCGTGGTCCTAGGGGCTGGTGTGTCTCCTCTTCCCCACTTATCCGGGAGTCCCCAGCCTGGCCTCCTCCACCTGGGTCCTGTTCTCCGCCTTAATTCAGTGAGTTCCCTTCTCTGACAGCCCCTTGAAAAGGTCAGTGGGGTTCCAGGGAGAGAGTTTGGGGGATCATCTCGGCGTCCACCCTGTGTGTCTATGTCCCTCTTGGGATGCAGTGGACCTGCTAGTCCTTGTGTGAGCGAGAGTGAGTATGAGTGTGTGAGAGTGTGTGTGTGTGGATGTGTATAAGTGTGTGCAAGAGTGAAGTATGTAAGTGTGCAAGCGTGAGCGAGTGTGTCCTAGCGTGCAAATGTGTGTGAGTGGAAGTGTGTGATTGTGCAAGTGTGAGCGAGTGTGTGTGCGAGTGCAGTGTGTGAGTGCACAAGTGTGAGCGAGTGTACGAGTGTGCAAATGTATGTGAACGTGCAAGTGCAAGTGTGCAAACGTGTGTGAGCGTGAGTGTGCAAGTGTGAGTTAGTGAGTGTGCAAGCATGAACGAGTGTGTGAGAGTGTGCAAATGTGTGAGTGTGCTGTGTGAGTGTGTGAGAGTGTGCAAGTGTGTGTGAGGGAGTGTGAGTGGGCTAAAGGGCAGACAGTGGAGAAAAATCTTACTGGAGTGAAATTCGCGTAACATACAATTAACCATTTAAAGTGGGCAACCCAGTGAACACTCGTCTTAAAAGAGACTTTAAAATGGCAGGAAAGCACTGCGGAGAGCCCACCATCTGCTGGGCCCATGCCAAGGCTTCGTCACACAGTGTCATTTCGTCCTCACTACCTGACTCCTGGGGGAAGGGCCTCAGCGGGTGAAGAAACTGAAGCTCAGAGAGGCTGAGCAACTTTCCCAGGAACACCCAGCCAGGATGTGGCAGAGTGAGATCCAAGCCCAGGGTGCAGGAGGTGACAGGGGACACCTGCCCGGCTGTGGCTCTGACCTGACTCAGGGACTTGGGAAGGGTGGCAGGCAGGCATGGGTGGGGACGGTGGGTAGGGCAGCAGGAGCCCCAGTGAAGTCACTTGACCTCCTCATCCCTTCATTTCCTGCTCTGCCAGAGAGGAAATGTTTATACAGCGGCCCCACACAGACGCTCCACAGGCCTGGGGTTTCAGTCATTAGCTGAACAATGAGGGCCCAGCCTGTCCCTGGCCCTAGCGATGGCCTGGGGTCAGGCAGCCGGGCCTGGCTCCTCCTCCACGAATTTGCCTTGTGATCTTGGGCATGTCCCCTCCCACTGTGGGCCTGTTTCTCCATCTGGGAGAGGCAGAGGCTGAGGGCGCTAGCCTTCGGGACTCCTCTGAGGCCCCCGGGAGGGTGACCTGTCTGATGGTGACGTGGGGAGGAGAGTGGTCACGAAAGGGGGATATGTCAGCAGAGAAATCTCCTCCAGATCCTTATCTCGCGCGGTTTAATAGTGTGGGTTTCTGATTCAGCTCAACATTTCAACAGCCGCCTAGGAAGTCTCTCTTCTGAGTGACTGGCTTGGTCATCCGTTAGTTGGTGCACTGATGAACGAACCAAGCAAATGTTTATCCTGCACCCATGGCCAGCTGGCCATGGGCACCTGTGTGTATGTGTGGAGCTGTCCTTAGTGGGTGGCTGTCTGGCCGGGAGCTACGTTTCCCAGGTGTCTTTGCATCTGGGTGGGAACAGGCCACTCGTTCTTGCTGAAAGAATGTGTGAGAAGGTGGTAGCAGCTCCTCACCAAGGAAGTGCGTGGTATTTGCCACAATTCTCTGTCTTTTCCCCTCCTCTGTCTGAAGACTCTGACATCCCCTGGACAGCAAGGCCCCGACTGGAAGAAGCCCAGGCTCTTGAATCATCATGTGGCAAGGCTAATGTATGACAAGGACACCCACATTGGAAGGGCCCATGCATGAGACAGAAACTTGTGACAGGACATTGAGATTTGGGAGAAACAGAATAGAGGAAAATGATGGGATGCGACAGAGACCCAGTGCTGCCCCAGCTGGCACCCCAGAGCCCGTCTACCAGAGAGCAACTTTGTCCAGAAGATGGGAGGAAATTTAAAACTAATCCTATAGCTTCTGTCCACCGAGAACTCAACCACACGCCCACACACAGTCACAAAACAAGAACAACAGAGCACTTAGGGCCAAACCCTTTACATATGTGATCTCATTCAATCCTCACAGTAATCCTACAATGTCAGTGCTGTGCATCATTCTCATTTTACAGATGAGGAAGCTGAGGCCCAGAGAGGTTAAGTAACTTGCCCAAGGGCACACAGCCAGTGAGTGGTGGAGCCCGGACTCGCCCCATGGTCTGTGAGATGCTGACAGCATGGATAAACTTCAGCGTGCACAGTGGGTAGACTTGCCGTGTTGTCTTGGTGTAGCAATTGGCATTACCTGAATGTATACAGCTACGCTGTGCTAGCCCTGGAAATGCAGCTGTACATGACACAGAGCCAGTCCCTGCCCTTGGTGGGGATGGGAGAAGGGGACACATTCAGTACTTAGGCTGTAGGATCATCAGGACTTTGGTGGGGTAGGTCCATGTTCACTCAGCTGCCTTATATCTGTCAGCCAGCCAGAAAGGTGCCTGGGAGCTGGGGCAACTCTAGTTCCTGGAAAGGCAGAGCCCCTACTACATATGTGTCCCAGTATATACATCAGTCTCTTGTGAGTTGAGTTATTACGTCTCCATAAATTGAGTTGGTTCATTCATGAATCAGTATGATCTTAACAAATTACATCTACAAAGACCCTATTTCTAAATAAGGTTACATTCTGAGGTCCTGAGTTGGCATAGATTTTGAAGGGACATCATTCAACTCAGTATATTGTAAAGCTCTCAGGCATAGAGATGCCAACCCCAGCAGATGGAATTTATCTGGGTACTAATATGTCCAGATACTGGAATGGTCTTTGTAGGCAGGCCCCTGCCAGCATCCACTTGCGCTGGGAGTGAAAGTATAAGATTTTTGTTTGTTTTTGAGTCAGGGTCTTACTTTGTTGCCCAGGCTGGAGTACAGTGGCACGATGTTGGCTCACTGCAACCTCCACTCCTGGGTTCAAGCGATTCTCCCACCTCAGCCTCCCAAGTATAGCTGGGACTACAGGCGCACACCACCACACCCAGCTAATTTTTGTATTTTTTGTAAGAGACGGGGTTTCACTATGTTGGCCAGGCTGGTCTTGAACTCCTGACCTCAAGCGATCCACCCGCCTGGGCCTCTCAAAGTGCTGGGATTACAGGCATGAGCCGCTGCACCCAGGCAAAACACAAGATTTTATTTTTGGGCTCTGCTTAGCTCCAACATGAGGTTGGGCTGGGTCTGAGGAGGGTATTTCATTCCAGCTTAAATCCATCCTGCCCCAAAGTAGCAGCCACCTGTGGTTAGAGGGCTTGGCCCTGGTTTCAGGTTCTCCTTTCAGAAAAGTGATCTCTTTCTGCCCTTGAGCAGATGACTTCACCTATGGTCGCTGCATTCTTTGTTTCCTTGGGTTAATGCCACTGGTGGCTCCACTGGGCATGTGTCAAGACGACACACGGCAAGTCTGTCCACTGTGCGCACTGAAGTTTATCCATGCTGTCAGCATCTCACAGACCGTGGGGCGAATCCAGGCTTCACCACTCACTGGCTGTGTGCCCTTAAGCAAGTTACTTGACCTCTCTGGGCTTAGCTTCCTCATCTGTAAAATGGGAATGACGCATAGCACTGACATTGTGGGATTACTGTGAGGATTGGATGAGATAATATATGTAAAGGGCTTGGCCCTAAGTGCTCCATTGTTCTTGTTCTGTGACTGTGTGTGAATGTGCGGTTGAATTCTCTGTGGGCAGAAGCTATAGGATTAGCTTTGAATTTCTACCCGTCTTCTGGGGCTGCCTGGAGGAAGGTCCTCTCTGGTAGAGGGGCTCTGGGACGCCACTCAGGGGCACCACTGGGTCTGTGTCCGACCCATTATTTTCCTCTGTTCTGTTTCTCTGTCAGGACCCTGAGGCTGAGGACATGTCCTTTTCCATGTCCCATCCCACTTTCTTGCAGGCCCAAGACCAGATGAGAACTTGGAGGGAATAAAACGGGAAATGAGAATTCGCTGTGTGGCACGTGGTCCGTGAACGCTCTTTACCGAGAGTGACTCAGCACAGAAATCATCCACATTTGGTTTTCAAAGCCAGGCTGGGCCTTTGCAGAATTTGTGTCTCCTAATAGGTAGCAGGACAGCTGGACTCTGGCTTCAGCTGGGACCGATGCTGCAGCTGACTTCTCTGGGCTCCAGGTCACCTTGTCCCTACCTCTTCCTGAGCTTCCAAACTGGCCAGCAGACCCACCCGTGCTCTACCTTCCCTTCCCAGAGCACAGCGGCAGTTGCCTGGGTGCCAGCAGCCTCCTGACCTCCCGGGGACTCTGGTGTTGGAGACTCATCTTGACGTGGCCCGCTGTCTGAACGAGCACATGCTAAGATCCCATGCTCAAATTGAGCAACGCGAGTGAGCCCAAAGTGAGGCATGTTCTGATTTCCAAGATAAAGTCCAGACTTGGCCCAGCTGTGGCCAAACCCAGTCCTGCCTTTTCCTCCAGCCTAGCCTTGGCTTCTGCTGCGTCACCCCGGCGTCTAATCAACGATGCTTGCTTTCCATGCAATTATTTGAACTTGCTTTTCAAAAGACCCAGTTTGAATCCAGCCGAAGGACTCATGCCTTAGCCGCGTCATGTAACCTGATGATGCTGGGTGGAATAATGACCCTTCATCACAGCCACTGCTGCTTGAAGGCGTGCTGTGTTTTATGAGTTTTACATGAGTTCTTCTTGTCAAAGCCTCATGACCACTCTGGAGTGGGTGAGGCTGGTTTCCAGCTCTCAGGGCTGGGCCTGCCATAATGGCTGTTTATGTCTGGGGTGTTGGGATCGGCTGATGTCTGCTCTACGTGGGTTGTTAGACATTTTGAACATCACCCCTGGAGGTGGGTGAACGTCATCATCCCATTTCACAGAAGGGGAAAATAGAGGCTTGCAGAAACTAAGCTTCCCAGTCTCACTTAGCTATTAGGTTGCTGCAAAAGTAATTGCAGTGTTTGCCATTAACAGTAAGGGCAGGCCAGGTGCAGTGGCTCACGCCTGTAATCCCAGCACTTTGGGAGGCCAAGGCGCGTGGATCACCTGAGGTCAGGAGTTCGAAACCAGCCTGACCAATGTGGTGAAACCCCATCTCTACTTAAAATACAAAAATTTGCCGGGCGTCGTGGCACACACCTGTAATCCCAGCTCCTCGGGAGGCTGAGACAGGAGAATCTCTTGAACCCAGGAGGCAGAGGTTGCAGTGAGCTGAGATGGCACCATTGCACTACAGCCTGGGTGACAGAGAGAGACTCCATCTAAAAAGAAAAATAAGGGCAAACACCGCAATTACTTTTGCGCCAACCTAATAGAAAGTAGAAGAGCTGGCATTTGACCCCCAGAGCAGCCAAACTGCACTTCAAGTTCATGAACCTAGGGAGCAACCTTCCCTTCTCATGCCAGTGGCCCCCATCTCCTGTGGCCTCAGTGGCTCGGCCGGGCACGATGTCCATTCTCTCCTAAATACGCGCCGACTGCCAGTGCTTTTGGGATTGCAGCTACTGGATGTGGAGGCGCCCTGGGAAGTCTAGGGAAAAGCAGCCAACGTTGTCTTATTTGGGGTGTTTCTTTTAAGGAAACAGGCCGGCAGGGTTAACTTTGAGACAAAACTTGATGTGCCAGCATCTGGCTGAAACGTAAAAGCCATGGGCCACACTGCCAGATGGTGGATTTAACTGAGGATCACACCAAAGTGACGTCACATTCCTTACAAAAGGCTCACGTGGGTCCCGAGAGCATAGGAAGAGTGTGGAGTGGTGAACTGCATGATCGCAGGGCTGAGGGGGTCCCCCAAAAACAGAGCTGAGACAAGGACTTGGGTGCAGGTCGCTTACTGGATCGGGGGGAGGGGTGCCTCCTGGAAGCCTGTGGTCTAGAAAGTAATGGTCCCTAAAGATGTTCACGGTCCTAATCCCTGAAACCTGGGAATAAGTGGCCTCACGTGGGAAAAGGGGCCTTATGGATACGATTAACTACAGATTTCCCATAGGAAAATTATCCTGGAGTATTCGAACGGGCCCAGTGTAGTTATAGTCATCCCTTGGTATCCGAGGGCCGTTGGCTCCAGGACTCCCGTGGATACCAAAATCTACAGATGCTCAGGTCCTTGATATAAAACGGCAGAGCGTTTGCGTACAACATATGCACTGCCTCCGGTATACTTTAAATCATCTCTGGATTACTTATAATACCTAATACAATGTGCATGCTACGTAAGTCATGGCTTTACTGTGTTGTTTAGGGAATAATGACGAGGAAGAAGACTCAGCACATGTTCAGCACAGATGGAATCATTCATTTTTTTTTTCAAATATTTTTGATCTGTAGTTGGTTGAATCTGTGAGTTCAGAGCCTGCAGATACGGAGGGCGGACTGTGCCGGGGCCCTTAGAAGGTGGAAGAGGGAGAAGGCTGGGAAGAGGCTGCACAGCTGGCTTTGCAGGTGGATGGAGGGGCCTGGGCTAAGGAGTGCAGGTGGTATCTAGAAGCTGGAAAAGGCCAGGAAATGGGTCCCCCAGACCCCCCAGGAGGAAGCAGCTCTGCCCACAGCTTGAATTTAGGACTTCTGACTTTTAGAACAGTTGGGTAGTAAGTTTATGTGGTTTTAAGTCATGAAGTTTGTGGTAACCTGTAACAGCAGCTGCCGGAAACTGATGAGGCATGCAGGCAGGCAATAAAGGGTTACCTAATACAGGTGATTGATAAATGGCTGGGCTGTTGTATGGGCACCTGACGGCGCTGCAGCGTCGCCTCACAGCGGACAGGACAGCTGACACCTTCACCCACAGAGATGCCCATCATTGCTAGAAGGTTCTTCGACACTCCAGGCTTCTGACTGGGGATCTTAGCAATTCCACCGGTACAGGCTGAGAAGCAGCAGCGTAGACCCAGCCGCAGGAGCACAGGTGGCTCTGGGCGGGACACCAGCCCAACTTCCTCCATGCACCGCCTTCCCCATTCCTGCCCTGCCTTTGCTCCCCTATACCATTTCACTAATACTTTTCTTTAACTGGAGTTGCTTTAGAAGACACTTAAATATATATTAAAGGAAACTCAGCCCCAATCATAATTCCCAAAAATGATGGGTTTGATACTTTCGTTACACATTTTTCTAATAAATGTTAAAATAAATACATTAATGGTGAAAATACAAACTTTGCCCATTGACCAGTCATCTCCTGGGACCACCCAGGGATCATTGCTGTGAACTTCTGGAAGCACTGCACTATTTTATCTGGCCACAACAACAAGCAATTTTGTGCATGGGGAACTGAGGTTCAGAGAGGCTCGGTGACTTTCCTAAGGCCACACAGTAAGTAACTGAGCCAGCAGATTTCTCAGTCTTCAAAGCCTATGATCTTTCTACCACTCCACTCTCTGCCTAATAATAATAATAAAAATATTAATAACCATGTTGAGGTCCCTTGCTGTGTGCCAGGCCATGTTTTGCAAGCTCTACACACAGGAACTGATAAAATCTTTGCCACAAACACCATAGTTACCAACTATTATCCTTGCTTAATTATATGATTAAATTTATATGAGTGTATGTTTTTTATTTACACTGATGACGGGCGCCATTATTATCTCTGTTTTTCAGAGGAGGCAGCAAAGGAACAGAGGGTTTAGGCCTCCTGCCTGTGGTCACACAGCACGGCTGGCTTCTGCAGCGTTTCAGGCCAAGCCTCTGTCCCCTGAGAAGCAGAATTCTGAGAATGGCTCTAAACGTACTCTGCTCAGGAGGTGACCGTGATTCTCTGTTGAAGGAAAATGCACAGATGGCATCCCAGACCTCTCCATGGAGCTAGTTTGGGCTGGCCTGAGGGTTCGTTCTTTCGGTGGCAGAGCACTCTGTGCTGTGGACGCAGCCCATGTCACTATTCATTCTGCATTCCTGGTGATGAGCTTTGGGAGGCTTTTAGTTCTTCATGATTATGAATGGTTCTGGGATAAGCATTTTTTTTTTTTTTGAGCTGGAGTCTCGCTCTGTCACCCAGGCTGGAGTGCAGTGGCGCGATCTCGACTCACTGCAAGCCCTGCCTCCCGGATTCATGCCATTCTCCTGCCTCAGCCTCCTGAGTAGCTGGGACTACAGGTACCTGCCACCACATCTGGCCTTTTTTTTTTTTTAGTAGCAACGGGGTTTCACCATGTTAGCCAGGATGGTCTCGATCTCCTGACCTCATGATCCGCCCTCCTTGGCCTCCCAAAGTGCTGGGGTTACAGGCGTGAGCCACTGCACCCAGCCTGGGATGAGCATTCTTGCACATGGGTTCTTGTGGATGTCCGTAGGCGTTTTTGTTGCATGTGTACCCAGAGTTGCGATTGCTGGGACGCAGGGCAGGCAGATGCTCAGTGTTCATAAAAGCTGCTGCATATCTCCTGGCAGTTTTTAAAGACCCTTTTGCCCCCAAGCCATCTCCCTGTGACCCATCTGATTCACACCTGGTGAGGATGACGGCTGACGTATTGTTTTTTGGAGCAGGTTTTGATGAAGGTGGAGACAGTGAGAAGGTCAAGCTTTTAAAGGATGGCAGGCAAAAAATGTCAAAGAGAGAGAAGTGGGGCATAGACTCTTTCACTGCACTTTGCCCTGGGATGGTGAATGTGGCCTGCAATCTGCAGCAGGAGGCGTGGATGGACAGCTGACGTTTGGAGGGCTGGGCATCAGCAGGGGTCAAGAGCTGCTGCCCCTTGACGTCCCATGGTGCAATGGGGGGATGGGAGGAGAGGGGAGCAGGTGCCTCTGTGGAGACCCTAAGACCGCACAGTGAGGGACATGCAGATGCTCATGCACCACGGGTGCATTTTCTCCACAGGCAGTGGGCTGATATTAATTTGTATGCACCAAAATAAAAACTGCCAGCTCCCACACTGACCACGGGGGTCAGTGCAAGCCTGACCACCAGGAAGTGAGGAATTTCTATCCGAAGGGGGCCTTGTCAGGACTGGGTTATCAGAGCTGGCAGCGATGGCCAGGGGCTGCTGATGGACAGGAATGATGTGTCACCTGACAGACCACAGGTGTCCAAGGAGGAGGCAGGGACACTGTGTGAAGGAAGCTCTGTCCAGACACTGAGGGGCTGTCCAGCCACCTCGCACTCCCCGCCTGCTGCATGCAAAGCTGACTCTTCCGGGGAAACAGTTTGGGGAATAGTTCTTGTGTCTTTTTAAAAATTCATGATTATTTTTATTGCTCTTTTCTTGTTATAAAGAGTATTTATTTAAGTAGAGATAAGAGAAAGGAACGGAAACGGAATGTAATCCATCCACACAGAGCAGTGAGTATGGGTCCGTGGGTCACATTGCAGGGGTGGAGAGTTTCTGTGCAGCCACATGCGGGGGTCAGGCATTTGCAGCCCCACCCATACTTTCTCAGCACTCAAGGCTCCTGAACAAGCTGACGGTTTCCCACCCCGACGTATGTGGGAATCCATGCCGGAGACTTTCTCTGACCATGGGAACGTGCTCAGCCCACCTACAGGGCCCGCCAATTGGAGTCTCTCGGAATTGGTGACAGATGGGGGCTGGTGGGTCAGCACCCCAGCTCTCTCCCCCACTGGGAGGATGCCTTGGGGACGACCTCTCCACCACTCCCAGAGCGCTCCAGGGGGACTGAGCCCCACTTGCCATGCAGCTTCCGCTCTGTGAGGTCCCCGCGCCGTGGCCCTCCTCCCCCACCTCGCCTCTCCACTTCACTGCTGCTCTGGTCGTCCCCCAAATCAACTGTCATCCTCAAATCCTTGCCTCAGGATCTGCTTGTTGGGGGCCGGGCATGAGCCCAGTCTTGCTGTCTTGGGACTCTGGAGCCAGACGCAATCGGGGTGCAGTCCCAACTCTGCACTGACCAGCCCAGTGGTGTAACTGGGACTTGTGGCTTTCTTGAGCTTCGGCTTTTTTGCTTCCCAGTGAGATGAGGCTCCTGCAACCTGCACCGTTTTGTTTTGAGGAAATCATGGCACGGGAATGGTACCTCACATGTCACCTGCATGCATGGCAGCTGGGCTGACCTCAGTGCCTGAGCACGCCTCCCTTAGATTGGAGGTGTGTGTGTCCAGACAAGCTTCTCTGGGAACAAGAACCATGGTTTAAAGTTTAAGTAATTAAAAAGTCATGCATTTCTTTTTGTTAGTGATATATTTATGTTGTTGCATAATCAATAGGTATACAAAAGGGCTGTGTGGGCCATGATGATGACTGAGGTTTCTTTTGTAACTGGCTACAATCTGTTTTAAGATCCTTTTCACCTGCAGGTTCCCCTCTGTCTCTTTTGTCCTGCATTTAATTTTTAAAAATTATGATCTAATTTCAGATATAAAGAATATCTCAGCCGGGCGCGGTGGCTCACACCTGTAATCCCAGCACTTTGGTAGGCTGAGGCAGGCGGATCACCAGGTCAGGAGATCTAGACCATCCTGGCTAACACAGTGAAACCCCATCTCTACTAAAAAATACCAAACATTAGCCGGGCGTGGTGGCGGGCACCTGTGGTCCCAGCTACTCGGGAGGCTGAGGCAGGAGAATGGCGTGAACCCGGGAGGCGGAGCTTGCAGTGAGCCAGGATCCCGTCTCAAAAAAAAAAAAAAAAATCTCAAAAATAATACAGCAAAGGACAGCAATGCCAACACCTGTCACTATTTGAGAGGTGGCCTTCTCCTAACAGCCTTCATGGGTGGTCACTCTCCTCCCCATGCTATGGACGAGGAAGCAGGCCAGAGAGGAGAAGGTCCTTAGAGGAGACACAGCTAGGAAGGCAGAAGCACAATCTGCACATAGGCAGTGTGAGCCCGATACCCTTGGAGCAGAAATATTCCTTTTTTTTTTCTCTGAAACATATTCTTGCTCTGTCACCCAGGCTAGAGTGCAGAGGTGTAATCTCGGCTCACTGCAGCCTCTACCTCCCGGGCTCAAGTGATCCTCCCACCTCAGCCTCCTGAGTAGCTGGGACCACAGGCACCACCACACCCGGCTAATTTTTGTATTTTTTGTAGGGATGGGGTCTCACCATGTTTCCCAGGCTGGTCTCAAACTCCTAGGAGAGCCCAGGAGATCTGCCTGCCTTGACCTCCCAGAGTACTGGGCTTGCAGGCGTAAGCCACTGAGCCCAGCCTAAGATACTCTTTTTGAATTGAAATCTCTTGGACCCCCAGACCTGCCTGAGGGGTGTCTCCAGAATTTCTACATAAAACATGCTTGGTGGAGGCGTTTATTGGGAGGTGGCCTGGAGCGGCATTGCCTCTGAACGCTCCCTAGGCTGCAAAGACGGTGGTTATTCATGGGGCCAGGCTAATGCCATAGTGCCCAATCACCTGGGTTCAAAGCCCCTTCTGGGCTCCCTGAATCACTTGGGTTAGTTAATTTGTGTCTCTAGGCCTTGATTTCCTTACTGGGCAGTGGGAATAGTAACAGTGCCCACCTCTTTGGGTTACTGCCCCTAGTGGTGGGTCATTGACGTGGGTGAAGTGCCTGGCCCCATGCCAGGTAGGACACAAGACCAGCACCCAGCAGGGGTCTGGGGCCACGAGCAGGAGTAGGGAGTCTGCCCCACGGGGCACCCGCCTCCGCCTTGCCCCTTTGCCAGCCTAGTTTTCTTTCCTTCCAGCCCCCATCATGTGTGGGGCGTGGCTCTGGAGCTGGCAGCCCCCCAAGGCCCCACCCCACTGGGCACTGGCCTGCAGGGAGCACTGGGGAGGAGCGCCCACCAGCCGGAGCTTGGGAGAGACTCCCCTCTGCTTTCCTAAGCCCTCAGGACAGTGGAAGAAACGAGCAGTGCGGGAAAGGCCTCCGGGCTGCCTCCTGCTTGGAGAAGCTGCGTTCTGGAGAAACTGCCCCCGCCTTGGGACTGGGGAACGGGGGTCTCTCTTCCCTGGGAGGCCCCCATGACAAATGGGTGTCAGCTCACCCATGCTTCCTGCCCCCCACCCAGCCTTCCAGTGACCACCTTGTCCTCCCGTGAACTTCCACGTGTCGGCACGGAGAAAGCACCACCTCTTCCACCACTGCTTAGGAGGTGGTGCAGCCCAGGGGGTAAGGCTGAGGGATTTAGGAAGACGTGTGCTTTGCGGCAATTTCTTTCACCTTTCTGAGCCTCGGTGTTGCCATCTATAACATGGAATACCAATCCTTACCTCCCGGGGAGTGGCTGAGATGGCCTATTCACACCCTTATCCATGTTCTTTCCTCTATGTTGTAATACTCCCAATTTTAAGCAAAGGAAATGACTGCCCAAAATAAAGACTCCATTTCCCATCCTCCCTTGCAGCCGGGTGTGGCCACGTGACTCTGCTCAGCCTTGCTTCATCCTCCTACCCTCAGGGTGTGCACTGTGGGTGAGGGTGAGCTGCTCAGGGCCTTGCAGATGAGGACAACCTCCGGGGGGAGAGGCACAGCAAGACGGAGGGAGCCGGAGCCCCTGTGAACTTTGCAGATCAGAGCTTGGGTTTCCATGAACAAGAGAAATGGACTTTTGTTTACTGGAGTCTTGGTTAGATGCGGTTCAAACCATAGAATTCCTAATGCAGATTTTTGAGGTTAAGAGCACCGTTATCATAATTTTACATGCATCATCTCATTTAATTTTCACAGCCACCCCTTGAGGGAGGTGGGTACCATTGTTATCTCCATTTTGCGGTTGAAAAACCCCAAGAACTTACCTGCAGTCACGTTGTGAATCAAAAGACAGACACTTACTAGAAACAGGATCTGAGGATCTCCCCAAAGCAAGTCTTCTGACAACCCAAGATGAGTGTTCCTGCTTCTCAAAGACAACCAGTCTTCCCCTAAGTATGTCGGGGATTGAAGAGTTTTAACCAATAGCCCTTTGCACAAGGTGGGCTTTTAATAAACATTGATTGATTAGTGCGTTTTTGGTGGGGGGGCTTGTTGACAGGTCAAAAACGGTGGCTCTGACTAAGATGTGAAACTGGTAACAGCGACTCTGCCTCGATGTCTGATGCGGTTGTAGGTTCCCAGGAAGCCACAGGCCTCAGGACTCCTGGTGGCTCAAAGGCTGGTGTCTTCCTGAAGGAGGACTGTTTGAGCGGCCAGCATGGCGGTGGGGTCTGGAGAGCACACCTCTGCCTCTCGTCTAGGAGGAACCCATCCTTCCTTGGAAAGAGCAACAGCATTTCAGCTGGGAATAAAATAAGACTCTGCTACGAGAAAGCGCTTAACTGACAACTCTCACAAGAAACTCTTACCTGTCTGTCTTGAATATCCACTGCCTAAAACTTGGTGGTTTTATGGGCAGAGTGAAGGATGTGACTCACATGATTCGGTGGGCCAAGAGGGAGGTATGAATGATCACAGAGTCCCGGGTGGAGGGAAGAAGAATCCAGGTGCCTTTTTGCAGCACAGGGACGGAGGGCGCAGGGAAGGGCCCAACCTGGCCCAGTGGTCTCCCTCGACGGGCCATGCCCAGCCCTATCCTTCCGCTGCGTCTGCACCTCCTTTCCCATTGTGTTTGGCTCCCTGGCACCGGATGGACCTGGCTTGGCCACCATGTTCTCCACAGGCGTTCTCACATTTTTCTTCCAAGATGGGCTCAGACATAAACAGCCCTGGATGGTGGGCATCCGGACTCCGGGGGCCCGTTGGCTCTATCCGGTGTTTGTCACTTCCCCGGAGACGGCTGGCGGTGGAGGGTGGGGTTTGAGACAGGCATTCATGTGTCCGAGGAGCGGCCAGGACAAATGGGTATGTCGGGAGGTCGGGATCAGAGAGCCCGATGTTTATCCTGCTGGGCCCTGGGACGCGCCCACGTTGGTTGACTCCGCCCTATGAAGGCTGTTCTGTTTTGCTTCACAGGAAGCTTGCAGCTTGCAAGTGTGTCTAGCGTAAGGCTTCCTAATCACTCTGCCGTTTCTGGCTGCCTTTGAGGATTTTGGCGGGAGAGAAACCATTGCTCAAGATTTCCCAGGAAATAGTGAGGTCTGAGGGGTCTGGCACTTGACTCGGACCAAGATGGGCCGAGGAGGTGGCGGTTGGCAAGTCTCATCCAAGATACTTTTGTCGGCGTCTCAGCCGCTTTGGAACTGGAGGGGATCCCGATAAAGACTTAACACAGTGTTAGTAAGGAGCAAATGTCTGGCCGTGTGATCCTGGGCCACTTCCTGGGAACTGGACTTGCCAAGTTCCAAGCTTTCAACATTGACTGGGTCAAGGTACAAACGCACCTGTGCGTGCGCGTGGGCACAGATGTGTGTGAACGTGTGTGAAGCCCCAGAAAGGACCCCTGGGGTGCTCATGTTTTACCCCCAAGGGAACCAGTCTTGAAAATGAGCAGGCGGGTGCTGGGAAGCCCCTCCGAGGGTTGGTGCAATCGGTGGGGGTGGGCCGGCTTCCCAAGGCCATCCATCACACAGAGGGCTGATGGTATGTTAGCATCGCCTCAGCGAGAGATAGCGGAGGAAAAATGGCCTGGACGGGTGATGTGCTTATCTGGCCCTGTGTCTGCGAGGCCTGTCGAAAGGGGATGGGTCCATTTATCAAGCCAGCAGGGGTTACCCCTACCTGGGACCTCACAGCACCTCTCACTCCCCTCTGGCCTCCACGTTCTAAACCCACCTGGTCGCCCCAGACCTTTTTTGTAGATTTGACAAGACTTCGTCGTCCAAAACGATGACGCATGAGGCTTATCTGTGGTGTGTTACAACAGGAGATGCAGATTTTTCTTTGTTTACAGTTTCCAATTATTCTATGAACTTGGATGAGTTATACAATTAAATAAAGCAAAGCAATATTGTCTTCTAAGCTAACCTGTGGTTGCAGAGGGAACTCCCAGTCAGGCCATGGGCAAGATGTTCATCATCACTGTTAGGTGAAACTTCTGTTGTGTCCAAATAAGTTTTTGCATCACGTTCAGTGTTGAGATGGGCGTCCTCAGCATACAGAGTTGCTTGCTGGTCAATGATGTCCTGAGGACAGATTGCTAAAATGCAGGGTTGCTGTGTCACATATTCAGCTGACCCTAGACGACAAATGAAGCTCCAGGGGCTAATTCTAGACAAAGGAATTTCAGCAGCCCCAGGTGACTTTCAGCCGCTCCCCACCATCCCCCA
>NW_012098098.1:3232715-3273968 GCF_000951045.1 Mandrillus leucophaeus
CCGCCACCGCCCTGCCAACCTGCCCCGCCCCAGGATGTGACTTTCATTTTCATGCCTAAGAGATTCAGGGCCCTGTACCCACTTCCTGGAGACAATGTGCTGTGACCTGCCCCTGGGGACACTCGCTTAAGGCAGGTGGGTGGGGGATTTCTGGCATGCCATGGCTAAGGGGACCCAGCACCCCTCCAGCTTGCTCTCTGAGTGTCTCCCAGTGCCTGGTGTAGCCAGCTGAGCAAGGCAAGGCGGGAGCAATGGGCATAAGGGGAAGCAGGGCTGAGGCTCCCATCCAGGGGTGCCCCAGGGTCTCCGGCCCCTCCATGGGTGTGCTCCACCCCTGAAAGCTGCCTGGCTCATCCGCAGCCTGGGATTGGCCTCTGGCCACTGACACTTCTGTGCTCAGAGAGGCTGCCGGCTGACACTCCCGCCCCGATGGTCTTTGTTGGACATTATCTTCTAGGTGGGGGATGGAGGGGGTGGGGAGTGCCCAGGGGACCAGACACCTCCTTGTCAGTTGCCCCGTGGGTGACCTCCACCTGCCTCAAGAAGGTGATCCTCATTAGCCAGGTAGATGATAACAAGACTAGCAATAATAAACAGCAGAAGTGGAAGGCCTCCCACTGTGTGCCAGGCCACTGATGGATGTGATTCTCTGGAACACCCCTGTCAGGGTGGGTGTCCCTGAGCCCACGCTGCAGCCAAGGGATCCAAGGCTCTGAGCAGGGCAACCGTGCCTCAGTTCCATGTGCAGCTCACGCCAGCCCCTGAGCCAGGGCTGTGCCTTCTGCTCTTTGGCCCAGCTCATTCGATCTCCTTGGCTGCCGGCAGGGAGGGCCTGTTGCAGACGGGCATGGGGTGACTCGTGTTTACAGGTGAGGAAACGGGCTTGGATTGGGGGAGACGCTGGCAGCTGGAACTGGGAGCCCTGTTCCTGCAACACAAACCCACAGGGAAGCCACACGCAGTGGGCAGAGGCCCGAGGTGGGAGCTGGGCCGAGAGGGTCCGGTCTTGGCTCTCTTGCCTTCCCAGTGAGGGGATTCAAGGGGATCTCGACCACACCCCCAGCGAGAGCAGGGGATGTTATTGATGGAACCATTCCTATCTGTTAACTATGTGCCATGTGCTGCTAGGAGCATCATCTCCCTGAATTCCCACCACAGTCCTCTTCTCAGCCCCATCTTACAGATGAGGAAACTGAGGCCAAGAGAGAATGCATGACTTTGCCAATGTTGCTCAGCTAGGAAGAGATGGAGCTGGGATTTGAACTCAGGCCCAAGTGACTCTGCAGCCCCCCAGGGAAGGGTGTTGCTCCCTGGCCAGGACTCACTGTCTGCACTCACAGGTCACTTCCCAGGTGACTTTCATTTTCATGTATAAGTGATTCAGGGCCCTGTACCCACTTCCTGGGGACCATGTGCTGTGGCCCTGCCCCTGGGGGACTCTCCTTGGGTCCTTGGGTCCACTTTTGCAATTTGCATTTGAAAAACAGGAACAAGGTCAGTACCACGGTTGTTCCTCCTCAGGGCTTGGGAGCTTTTCCCAAATGAACGAGAAACTTCTTGGGTGGATTTGGCTGCTGTCTGCCATGGTGGAGTCTCTCCTCTAGTCTCTGCCGTGGCCCATGTTCTTTCCCTGGGTTTCCAGAGCAAAGGCATTTTAGAACACAGTGGTATCTGTTCATAGAGGTCTGGTGACTGTTTTTTTTTTTTTTTTAAGGCAGTGTGGGCTGTCGCCGTGCCCTTCTAACTTGACCCCAGAATGTAGCGTTGTTATCAGGCCATCTCTGCAGCCTGTGTGAGTCCAGTTGAATTATGTCAGGGAGGTTATCAGGGGACACACGGTAGTTCTCCTGCCAGGGCAGCCAGGTCTTGCGGTTAAAGGGCGAAGGTCAGCGTCTACTGGGGCTCCATGTGGGATGGATTAAGTTGCCATCATCCTTGGGTGGCCAGTGGCCCGAGGGAGGACTCAGTCACTCCTAGGCCAGACCCTGCTGAAGCCACCTTGGTGTGAGCACAGGGCTCAGATCTCTAAGAACTGACTCAGTTTTTCTGTGGGAGGAAAAATCCAGCAGGCTCTTTGGAATTAGGATGGGTGCTTGCAGGGGAACAGTGTCTATGGGAGTGGAGGGTCTTGGTTTCTGAGTGTGGGGGCTCCAGGGTCGGAGTGGG
Source organism: Mandrillus leucophaeus (assembly GCF_000951045.1). Classification (NCBI taxonomy): domain Eukaryota; kingdom Metazoa; phylum Chordata; class Mammalia; order Primates; family Cercopithecidae; genus Mandrillus; species Mandrillus leucophaeus. The sequence continues at coordinate 3,234,882 of NW_012098098.1, forward strand.
AAGGGGTGGGTGAACTCCTCAGCTGGAGCATTCGTGGACACACAGTTGAGGACCCTGGGTGCAAGGCGTGGGCTTGAAGGTCGTGAAGCCCGTATGGGCTCTCTAGACCTAAGACGTCAGAAACTCAAGGGGCCCCAGAGAAGTAAGAAAAGTCCTATTTCCAGTGAACTTTCCAGAACACCACAACCAGAAAATCTAGCTATTTAATGTCAGCAAAGAGGAATTCTATTTGCATTCTCTTTTTTGGGAGGTGGGGGGCAGGGTCTCCCTCTGTCACCCAGGCTGGAATGCAGTGGTGCGATCACGGCTCACTGCAACCTCGACCTCCCTGGGTTCAAGCAATTCTCCCACCACAGCCTCCCAAGTAACTGGGACTACAGCTGCACGCCACCATGTCTGGCTAATTAAAAAACATTTTTTTTTGTAGTGGTGGGGGTCTCACTATGTTGCCCAGGCTTGTTTCAAACTCCTGGCTTCAAGAAATCCTCCCACCTCAGCCTCTCAGAAGTGCTGGGATTACAGGCATGAACCACCATGCCCAGTCACATTGTCCTTACTTTGAATTATATATGAGGTATAGGAGGATTCTAATCATTTACTGAAGAAATATTTTTTAAGCACCTGCTGTGTACCAGGCACTATTCTAGGAGTAAGAGATAACATTAGTAGGGGGATAAACCTCCAAACAAACGAACAAAACATCCCCGCCCTCTGCGGTTTATCCTCCAGTGGTGAGAGAGAAAAATAGAGCAAAGGAGTAAAATATGTGGCTGGATAGGAGACAATGAGGATTGTAAAAATAAAATAGACCAGGGTGAGGATGGGGGAGCTCTGTGGGTTTGGGGTAGATTTTTGAAAGAGATGGGGATAAAACGATGTCCCATTATCTCCAGGATCAGGGACTTCAAAAGCTCATTTAGGGCCAATATCAGTCTGTGAAATGATTTGGATCCCCGCCCCCACCAGTATGTGCCAGCCTCAGTTTACTCATCTCTGAGAGGAGGCCACTCACAGGGCATCTTTTATAGTTACTGGGAAAGTCTCTGGAAGGGCTTGTAGAATGGGCCATCCCCAAATCAGAGCTTGGAGAAGCCTGCAGAATATGCAAAGAGGTCTCAGCAAGGAGGCAGAGGAGGCGTGGACTGAGGAAGGGAAATGGAGAGGTGGTTGCGCCTAGAGTTTTGGAATTCCCAGTGGAGTTGGGATTTGATGTGATTAGACACCATCCTGGCTGGGTATGGTGGCTTACGCCTGTATCCTGGCACTTTGAGGGGCTGGAGTGGGTGGATCAGTTGAAGTCAGGAGTTTGAGACCAGCCTGGCCAACATGGCGAAACCCCACCTCTACTAAAAATACAAAAAAAATAGGCGTGGTGGTGAGCTCCTGTAGTCCCAGCTACTCAGGAGGCTGAGGCAGGAGAATGGCTTGAACCCAGAAGGCAGAGGCTGCGGTGAGCTGAGATGGCACCACTGTACTCGAGCCTGGGCTAGAGTGAGACTCTGTCTCAAAAAAAAAAAAAAAAAAAAAAGACGCTATCCTGAGGGCATTTACTAAGAAGGCCCTGGATGAGGAGAAAGTGTAATGCATTGAAATTCCAGCATATCAGGCAATAATAACATGTGAATGGTTAACGCTAATGATCCCCCGCTTGTCTCCAGCGCCAGGGGCTCCCTACACACTGGGTGGGTGAGAAACTGCTGGCGCGTATGGAGCTTGGGACACGGGTCAGGACCTGGGCTGTTTGCGTCTCCTGTGATGCTAGAACATGTCAGCTGGAAGGCTCACAGCCACAGAAATGTGTCCTCTCCCAGTCCTGGAGGCCGGAAGTCCAACATCAAGGCCTTGGCAGGGCTGTGCCCCCTCCAAAGCCTCTAGAGGGGGATCCTTCCCACCTCCTCCAGCTCCCGGTGACCCCATGTATTCCTGAGCTTGTGGCTGCCTTGCTCCAATCTCTGCCATGTGGACACATGACCTCCTCTCCTGTTTCTTAAGAGGAGTCCTGTCATTCAATTTGGGGCCCACCCTCATCAAGGACACTCTCATCTGCAGGTCTCTAACTTAATCCCATCTGCAAAGACTGCTTTTCCAAATGGGCTCCCAGGCACAGGCCCCGGGGCTTGGTGTGTGGACATCTCCTTTTGGCAGCCACCATTCCACTCACTCCCCAGGCTAAACACTCAGTGCCCCAGATCTTGCGACAACCCTCATCCTCTATTTAGAGAAGAGGAAACCGGGTCTGGGGGCATTGACGCCATTGCCCAAGGTCACACAGTGGCAAACCGTTGAGTCCATCTGCACCTGCGTCTCCCCAGGAGTCCTTCCTGGCCTCTGCACAGGATAGACGGAGAGGTGGGAAGGCCCGAGGTTTTCCCGAATTCCTCCTCCTCCCAACAGCAAAGTTGTGCAAGAGTTAAGAAGCAGTCACAGGATGGGAAAAGGGCTGCGGAAGGACCCAGGAAAACTGTGGATGGCTTTTGAGATGCACATGAAGATTAACCAGGGCTGTGTCCCCACCACGTGGGTGTACTGAGACTGTGATTGTGGTTGTTGCTACAATATTCATTATTGTATAAGCTACCCCTGCTCCTAGCCCTAACCCTAACTCTGTGTCCTGTTTTCTTTTAAGAGCCGTGCATTGATTGCCTGATATGTCTTCATGGTCACCTTTTGAGCTAAGTTCTAGCTTCAGCCCTATTTTTAGAGTTAGAAACATTGAGAACTGTTTTGCTCACTTTCACCTTGGCTCTCGGTCTGAAAAATTCCATTTTGGCTCATGAACTCCATCCTCCAAGCCCCTCTCTCTTCTCCCCAAATGGAGGTGCATATCTGGAATAGATCCGATGGCCTTTTTACCTGGAGGGCAGTGAGTGGTTGCTTCCTGGCTCCCTTCTGGGCAGGCCTGCAGGGGGGCACTACTGGGGCTCCTGACAGACTGAGGACAACGGGGCTCCTTTGGGTGCCTGTGGCCTGGGAGGCAGGGCTGGGTCCCGGGTGAGGCCACAGCCGCGGGTGGGCCCAGCTAACTAGGGCACAAGAGGCTGCCAGGAACACCGGAAAGCACCGAGGTCTTGGAACAAACAGAGCGCAGGATGCTTGTGGAAGGGAAATGAACACAAATCTGGCTGCAACATGGACCGCCACCTCCCATACGAGCCTGCCCACTGTCCCCACCTCTCACTGGGAGGCCTCCGGCCCCTTCCCTAGAAGACCAGCTCAGACTCTCTTTCCCGAAAAGACCAGCACCAGGCCAGCTTACTGGCGTGCCTGGCCCCTCCGGCTCCCCTGGACTTAGTCTTGGCAGCTGTAGCTGCACCTGGCCAGGAGGCCAAGTTCTGAGCTCCAGGGTTCTGGCATTGGGAGGTGGGGTGCTCAAGGCTGGGCAGCACCCAAGCCTGGGGGTGCAGCCATGTATGGAAGGGGCCCTGAGTGTGTCCAGGATGGGGTGGCCTGACCTGGAGACCGCTGGACTGGGCAGCACTGGGAAAAGAGGGGTCCAGGGTGGCTGCACGCTCCCTGCAGGGCTGGGGTGCTCCTTCTAGTCATGAAGCAGGTCCCCACGGGGCAGATAAGCTCCAACCCAGGTGGGTCGGGGAACTCAGCTGCCTGGGTCAGAATCCTGGCTCCCATATACTCACCTGTGGCCTCGAACAAAGTCTCTTAACTTCTCTAGGTCTCAGTTTTCTAACCTGAAAAACGAGGCTGATACCTGCACCCATCTAAGAGGCTGCTGGAGCACTCAGTGGGGACATCTGTGCGGAAGCCCTTTGCACAGTCCTGGAAGGTCCTCGGCGTCTCGGCCGCGTTCTCAGTACTGTTCCTGCTCTTACACTGATATCCATGTCATTACCTTCCCTCTGGCTGCTGGGAGCATGGCAGTGGGAGGGAGCGTTTCTTCCTGCTAAGCTCATTGTGTGTCCAGTGTTTTGCTCAGAGCTTCTGCGCCTTACCCTCCACTTGGCAGCCTTGGGAGGTAGCTCCGAGGCCCCCATTCATGGATGAGAAAGTAGAGGCTCAGAAAGGGGAAGTGTCTTCATTAATTTACTCACTCATTCACTGGACACATACTTTCTGAGTCTCAGGCCTTGTCCGTAGTGCGAGGGAGACGGTGGTGGATGAGGCAGATGACACCATGTCCTTGTGTGGATCACCTTCCTGCCAGGCCTGGGCCACACAGCTGAGCCGTGGGGAGGGGATTTGGCTCCAAATCCACTCCACTCTACGGCCCAGGCTTGTCCACTTCTCAGTGCTCCATTTTACCTGGACACAGGTGCTGGGAGAAGGTGGCACAGAACGAGTGTCTGGCCTCCCACCCTCCAGGGAAGGTTGTGTGTGTGCACGTGCATATGCACGTGCGTGCATGCCTGTGTGTACATGTTTGTGAGTGGGTGTGTGCATGTTTACATGTATACGTGTGTGTTTCTGTGTGCACAGATATGTATGCATGCTTCTGTGTGTCTATGTGTGTATGCATGTGCACATAGGTGCATGTGTGTGGATGTGTGTGCATGTGTACACTTGCATGCTTGTGTGTGTGTACAGGCCGGTGTTCGTGTGTGCACATGCATGCATGTAGGCACATATGTGGGAGGCTATGTGTGTGCCTAGCCGTGCTGAAAGAAACCTGCATTCTCCTTTCGATATTTGTAAGTTTGCTCTAGCCCTGGGAAGCGTTGAGAAGCTGAGGATAGGTAGGTCCCTGCTTCATGTCTGACTTCACTAAGAAGAGAGGATGAAGAAATACCCTGGCTCCACTGGGGCCCTAGGTGGCAGGGCCAGGGGCTTGACTTAGGAATGTAGCCTTCTCCACACATACCTCCACCCAGGCCTCAGAGCTCCTGGGTTTGGCGCTAAAGAACTCTTGCAAAGCCTGTTCAGTGTCTAAGGAGGCTCTGTCCACCTCCCAGGGCCTCCCATCACTCCCTGGCACAGCTTTGTTCCTGGTGGTCTCTGCATGCCCAGGAGTCACTGAGTGGCATGTACCTACCCCCTGGAGGGGTATTCACTGGCCGCCAGCAGGCGAGGGATGGATGGAGAAGCGAGTAGGAGGCTCAGGGAAGACTGGGTGACATGGTTGCCAGAGCTCCTCAGTGCTGCCCCTGCCTCCCCGAGTCCCAGCCCTAGGTCAGACCAGAAGAGGTGGGCAGATCCTCGATGGATCCCCATCCCTGCTCCACTGCCCCCCAGTGATGGCTCCCCCAATCCCAGCCTAGGTCAGACCAGAAGAGGTGGGCAGATCCTAGATGGATCCCCATCCCTGCTCCACTGCCCCCCAGTGATGGCTCCCCCAATCCCAGCCTAGGTCAGACCAGAAGAGGTGGGCAGATCCTAGATGGATCCCCATCCCTGCTCCACTGCCCCTCAGTGATGGCTCCCCCAATCCCAGCCTAGGTCAGACCAGAAGAGGTGGGCAGATCCTGGATGGATCCCATCTCTGCTTCATGGGCCTATCTTGACTTGGGGCCACACAGCCACTCCACCACCTCCCTGGGTAGACTTTGCTGGGAGACCAGTATAGGTCACTTTATCTGAAGTTGTTCAAGCCAGAGAAGAAGTGTCTTTCAAACTATTAGTCCAGGATTTCCCAAATTAGAGTCCTGTACAACCCAGTCCCATAAAAGTCTTTGTGGGAAAAAAAAAACCTAGCCTGCAGTCAAGCATGTTTTTGCACACTGCACGCTTGACGCCTAGCTCCCTGCTGGAGCGTTACATCTTTTAGCGCATCAGTGGTTCTGAGAATTCTGTGCCAAGGGAACCTTTGAAATCTGTGTGTGCAATGGATAAGTCAGACGGGTATTTGGGCTGAGAGGTTTAAAGATGAGTCGGGAGGCATAGGATAAGTTGGTTATAAAAGTTTTTTAAAAACATAAATTCAGAGAAAGCTATACAGACAACAGGACTCTATAAAGAGAAAGAAAACAGCACCAAGCTGAAGCACACTTTGCATTCTTTGGGCTGCAGTAGTGAGGTGGGCCGAGACCCAGGGGATATCATCCAGGTGGAGTTTGGGGACCCCGAAACTCTGAGGCCATCATTAAAGCTGTCTGTGCCATTTTGTGCCACCAGCAAGGAATGAGAATTCCCGCCAGTGTTTTGTATTTTAACCATTCTAAAAAGGATGCAGTGATATCTCACTGTGGTTTTAGTTTGCATTTCCCAAATGGCAAATGGCCTTGCAAATCTTTTCATATGCTTATTTGCCAATCATGTATCTTCCTTGGTGAAGTATCTGTTTAGATCTTGGGATCGTTTTTAAAATTGGTCTGTTTGATTTCTTATTGTTGAATTTTAAGAGTTCTTTATATATTCTGGATACGAGTCCCTTTAATGGCTATGTGATTTGAAAATATGTTCTCCAAGTCTATTGCTTGTCTTTTGATTCTCTTAACAGTATATTTCACAAAGTAAATGATCTGGATTTGACAAAGTGCAACCTCTCAATTTTGTTCCATAAGGATTGTGCTTTTGGTGCCATATCTAAAAACTCATCACTAAATATGAGACAATGTAGATTTTATCATATATTTTTTCTAGAAATTTTATAGTTTTACATCATACATTTAGGTTAATCATCCATTTTGAGTTATTTTTTGGGTAAGATGTGAGGTATGTGTCAAGTTTTTTTTTGTTTTTTTTTTTTTTGCATATGGGTGTGCGATTGTTCTGGTGCCGTTTGTTGAAAAGATGATTCTTTCTCCCTTATTTGCCTTTGCAACTTTCCCACAATTCAGTTGCTTATATTGGTGGGGGTCAATTTCTGGGCTCTTTGTTCTGCTTTATTGACCTCTGTGTCTGTCCTCTTACCAATACCATACTGTTTTGATTACTGTAGCTTTATAGTAAGTCTTGAAGCTGGGAATATGCATCATTCACCTTTTTTCTGTTTCAAAATTGTTTTGAGCATTCTAGTTCCTTTGCCTTCCATCTTAACTTTATAGTCAAATTATCTAAATCTATAAACAAAAGCATACTGAGATTTGGATTGAAATTGCAATGAATCTGTAGATAAAATTAGAAAGACAACATTTTTAACAGTATTTAGTCCTCTAACCCATGGACACAGTAGATCTCTTCATTCATTTAGATCTTTTATTTATTTCGTGTTTTTTAGCTTTTAGCATACAAGCACTGTGCATATTTTGTTAGATTTATGCCTAAGTATTTCTTGTTTACAGGGGAGAGGGAGTATTAAAAATGCTATTGTTTTTGTAATTTCAAATCCTGACTGTTCATTGCTAGTACAGATATACAATTGACTGTTGTATTTTGATAATGTATCATATGACCTTGCTAAGCTCATTTATTTATCCTAGGAGTTTTCAAAATGATTCTTTCCTAAATAGATAATCATGCCAACAGCAAATAAAGACAGGCTTATTTCTTCCTTTTTGATTTGTATGCCCTTTATTTTTTTACTTGTCTTTTCGCAGTGGCTAGGACTTCCAGTATGATTCTGAATAGAACGTGGAGAGAGGACTCCTTGGCCTTCCCCAGTCTTAAGGGAATAGCATTCAGTCTCTCACCATTAAGTCCGATGCTAGTGGTAGGTTTTTGTAGGTGTCTCTTTATTAAGCTAAGGAATGTCCTTGCATTCTTACTTTTGTGAGAGGTTTGTTAGCCATCAGGGGATGTTGAATTTTGTCATAGCTACTGATGTGCTTTTTCCATATTTAACTGAGATAATCATATGGTTTTTCTTATTTAATCTATTAATATGATAAGTTATATTCATTGATTTTTAAGCTCATTGAATTTTTGATGGACAAAATAATGATAGTTTTAAAGGTATTTAAATGTATCCATGATCACTTATGGCTTCTTTCTGGCTTAAGACTTAAGGTCTTTCTGGCTGAGTGGCTTTGGGTAAGTCACTTAACCTCTCTGGGCCTCCGGCTGGTTCATCTGTACATTGAGAGTTGGGCAGGATCATTGATCGCTAAAGGCCATTGCAGTCTGGGTGAGGGGAGGATATGAATGCTAACAAGAACCGTGTTTTCCTGTGGCGTTGCAGCAAACCTAAGAGTTTATACTTAATGAGCATCTTTTGTTTGCCAGATCTTAGGCTAGTGATGTTTCATCATTTTTCTCACCAACGTTATGAGATATGTATTACAACAGCGGTTCCCAACCTTTTTGGCACAGGGGACCAGTTTTCTGGAAGACAACTTTTCCATGGATGGGGGTGGTGGGGATGCTTTTGGGATGATTTAAGCACATTACATTTATTTTGCACTTTATTTCCATTATTATTACATTGTAATATGTAATGAAATAATTATACAACTCATCATAATGTAGAATCAGTGGGAGCCTGAACTTGTTTTCCTGCAACTAGAGGGACCTCTCTGGAGGTGATGGGAGACAGTGACAGATCATCAGGCATTAGATTATCATAAGGAGCGTACAGCCCAGATCCCTCACATGTGCAGTTCACAATAGGGCTCGAGCGCCTACGAGAACCTAATGCTATGTCTGAGCTGACAGGAGGCGGAGCTCAGGTAGTGAGGCAGGGAAGCCATGGGGAGTGGCTGTAAAGACAGACGAAGCTTCACTTGATTGCCTGCAGCTCCCCTTTTGCTGTGTGGCCTAGTTCCTAACAGGCCACCTACTGGTCCCAGGGTCTGTGACCCAGGGGTTGAGGACCCCTGTATTATGGCCTTTATGTCGCAGAAGAGGAAATGGGAACACAGAGAGGTTAAATAATTGTTCACAGCCATATGTGTAGCCAGTGGAAGAGCCGTCTTGTAAAAGGAGTGGGAGGTGAAGTGGGTGCAGGTGCAAGCCTCCAGCTCAGCGGCTCGGCCACAGGTGGCTTCCGAGCAACTCAAGTGTGGCTCATCCGAACTGAGATGTGTCATCAGTGCAGACGGAGGTCTAGGTTTCAAAGACTTCCTACAAAAATTATTTTTAATACCTCATCACAATCTTTATATCCTGAATTTCATGTTGAAATCATATTTACATATGGGATTAAATACAATATATTTTGAAAATTCATTTCATCTGTTTTGTTTTACTTTTTAACTGTGATCAGTAGAAAATTTTAAATTACATACGTGGCTCAGACTTTGTTTTGAGATGAGGTCTCACACTGTCACCCAGGCTGGAGTGCAGTGACACACTCTCCACTCACTGCAGCCTCCACCTGTCAGGCTCAGGTGATCCTCCCACTTTGGCCTCCTGAGTAGCTGGGGCTACAGGTACATGCGACCATGCTTGGCTAAGTTTTTGTATTTTAGGGTTTTGCTATATTGTCCAGGCTGGTCTCAAACTCCTGGACTCAAGCCATCTGCCAGACCCGGCCTCCCACAGTGATGGGATTATACGTGAACCACCGCACCTGAGCAGATTTTGTTTCTTCTGCACAGGCCTGCTCTAGACTAGAAGTCAGGAAATGATAGTTCATGAAACAAACATTGCCAATGCCCATTTTCTTGTAAATAAAATTGTATTGGTACACAGTCACATCCATTTGTTGGCATAGTGTCTGCAGCTGTTTTTGAAGTACAACAGCAGAATTCAGCAGTTCCAAGAGACTGCTCACAAAGTCCACAACGCTTACTACCTGGCCTTTTACAGAAAAAGTTGGCTAACCTCTGCTCTAGATCAGAGTTTGGGAGGCTGGTGCCCAGAATATTTACCGTCTCTGTGGGGAGATTATAGGTGATTTTACGTTTTCTTCTTTTTATATCTCTGTCTTTTATAAAGTTTCTGAAACAAAAACATTACTTTTGATAATAAAGAAGAAAAATTATAAAGGCTTTTTTAATTATAAAATAGTAAATTATGGGATAGGGGAACAGTAAAAAGGGTGGCACTGGGACTGACCCTGGAAATGAGCCAGCTCTATTTAGCCCCTGAGTGTGGGGCTCCTGAGAAGGCCTGGGAGTCGCCCAGGAAGCCTGTTGCATGGGAAGCAATCCAAAGGCCCCTTCCTTACTAAGGGGCTGTTTACATGGAAGTGGGAGGGAGGAGCGCAGGCTAAGGAAGCCAGTTAGCCACAGGCAGGCCCGGGGAGGCTGGGCCATACAGCGTGGGGGGTTCGGGAAGCGGGGCCCATCTGGTTTGCATTAGGTTTCTAAGGTTGATAGCAAATAAGGGTATTAGAGCTAATTTACTTATTTAGAGAAGGACGACTCAATCCCAGGAACTGATTGGGAAGGAGCAGCCCCCTTCTCCTCGGCTGCACAGATGCCCCACAGGAGGGGGCCTGCTACGCCCAGGCCCCTGTGCGAAGATTGGTATCTTTTTAAAAATAGCCCTGCAATCATGTGTGGCCTCAGGCTAGACTGGGGCACTTCCAGCCCCCTAGTCCTGACTTCTCAGGCTGGGGCTAGGGCACACTCCCAGGGGTTCTTGACCCTGTCCTCCAGCCTCCTTGGATTTGGGTTCCCACAATAGTCTCGGACCGCAGGTAACCTACAGGGTGAGGCCAGGAAGGAGCCCATCCAGGGCTCACCTCTCCCGGTGCAGAGTTCCACATCCTGCAGCCTCAGCACTCTGGATCCCAGGGGGTCATCACAACATCACAGGGAGGCCTGGGGATGTGGCTAAGTCCGCATAGAGCCGACAGCAGGTTCCATCCACGCTGCCCAAAGCTCAGGCCCCTGACCCATTTTCCCCAGGAGCCAGGGACAATGACATCATGGCTGGGGCCCCCAATCCATTTCCCCAGGTGCCGGGGACAATGATGTCACGGCTGGGGCCCTTGGTACAAGTTCCATTCTCAGACCAAGGGCTTGGGTTTCCAGAATTCTGGCACTGTGTAGAGGCAGCACTCCCTTTGGCTTAGGTTTTTGGAAGGAGCTTGGACTTTGGCATCAAACCAGAATGGCTTCAAATCCTAGCTTTGCCAAGTTCCGCCTTGGGGAACTTCATTTTCCCCATCTGTGAGAGGCTGAAAGTGATACCCATGACATGAGCTGGTGGCAAGAACTAGACAGGGAGAGATGGGAGTAGGGGCATCGCAGGGCTGGGCACAGGGCTAGGGAAGGAGGCGGCTATGCTGAGGAAGAGAAGGCAAGAGGATGAGTTCGTTTTGTCGAGATGGATGTTACTGAGGCAGGGAGGGCATTTCAGCTGGGGGATCAGCATATAGCTCTATGACATCAGCTTTAGAGTTCAGCTGGAGATGCTCTGGGTCCTTCCTTCCTTCCTCCCTCCCTCCCTCCCTCCCTCGCTCCCTCCTTCCCTCCCTCCCTTCTTTCCTTCCTTCTTCCTCCCTCAATCCTTCTCTCTCTTCCTTCCTTCCTTCCTTCCTTCCTTCCTTCCTTCCTTCCTTCCTTCCTTCCTTCCTCCCTCTCCCTCTCCTTCTTTCCGTCCTCCTTTTCTCTCTCTCCTTCCTTTTACCTTTTACAACATATTGGGGTCCTCTCCTTTCTTCCTTTCCTTCCTTCCTTCCTTCCTTCCTTCCCATCTCCTTCCTTCCTCCCTTTCTCTCTCTCCTTCCTTTTTCCTTTTACAACATATTAAAGGTTCAACATGGCTGAATTATCCACACTGTTCTTGGACCAAACAGCATATTGAAGATTTACTAAACTATTTATTTATTCCTTCTTCAAATTTTATATTTAGTAGTCCCTATTAGATTCTGTAATTCCTATTAAATCCATATAAGGACTCCTGTATCATTCATCATGGAAATGAGTTATTCAGTCAGTAATGACTAAATGCCCACCACCAAGCTCTGTCTTAGGAGCTGAAGTCATAGCCATGAACAATTATAACTAATTTATACCAAAAACATGAGGAGCAAGAGGTAAGGGAAATAGAAATCTAATCCTTTGCAATGGTGTATAGCAGTGGCTTTCAACTCTAGTTGCATATTTGAATTACTTGGGAAGAGTTTAAAAAATACGTGACCCCACCACAAACCAACTAAAGTTGAATCTCAGGGTGGGTTGATGGAGAGTCAGATCAGTTTATTTTGTAGATTCCTTGGGTGATATGAATGCAAAGTTCATGTCGAGAATTCCTGGCCTCTAATTAACCTCAATCGCAAAGTCTTGTTACTAATTCTTGATCTTGTTACTCTAATCTATTGGTTCTCAAAGTGAGGTCCCAGACCAGCAGCATCTGCATCCTCTGGGAGCTTGTTGCACATGCAGATTCTCAGGTCCAATCCCAGCACTGCAAAATCAGTAACTCTGGCATGGGCCCAGCAATCTGTGTATAAACTCTTAGGTAATTCAATGCAGGCTTGAGCCTGAGACCCTCTGCCCTGGTGCATGAAACACGTCTGCTGGCTCTGATGTTCTCACCTCATCTCACCGGAGTACTTGCTGCTCAAGTCTGGTGTTTTCGCTGAGGCTTAGGATCTCATCCTGCATGCGAACTCAATGCCGACTCCATTGGTGGGAGTGGCTCCTTGAGAAGCATCATGAAGATTTGCCTGGGCTCACTGGAAAGAATGCAGCAATCAATTAGTGATGTCTGCACGGGGTTGGGTGTGGAGAGCTTTGTCTCTTCAGGCTCAGCATCTGTAATCTACATCAGCAGCCTCTATCATTTGAAAACTCTGATATTCTTAGTTCAGGGGTCTTGTCAATTTCTGTTTTCCAAGCTGCACTGGGCTTTAGCAGCCTACTTTCTTTACAGACTTAGCAAAAAAAAAAAAAAAAGAAAGAAAAAAGAAAAACAACCCAAACCAAAAACCCACGTTCACCGCCATTTTAGGTAAAGTTCAATGAACTGAAATTCCCAAAGACGACAATAACACCAACAAGTCAATGTTCCTCCCCTGGAAAGTCCCCTCCACCTTGCTTCTATTATATCAGTGGCCAACTCATTCTCTCCTGCCAACTTTGAAGTCCAAGTTATTTCTGTTTTCAATTCCTTCTTTCCTCTAAAATAAAATTCATTTTGATGTGATTAGAAAAGGAATGTATCATCATGATACGAAACCGATAAAATGCTAAACACAAAGGATGAAAGTCATCTGAAATCCCACCATCCAGAAATAATTAATTCACCTTTAACACATTGGTTGTATCCTTCCTGACTTCTCTCTCTCTCTTTCTTTTCTTGACATTGGGAGGGGAAGCTGACCTATGTCGAGTACGTTGCCTAATTTCACTCACTTCAAAATATAATGACAAGCTAATGGCTTTATTGAAAAAAATGAGGGGCCCTATGGTTTTAAAGTATAATTATTGAATCACTGTGGGGTTACTCCCTAGGGCCTAGTCCTCCTTCTTTTCACCTATTGCACGTTCAGGGCTGCAGGCGAACTCTGCAGGACTCCCTGCAGCAGCCACTAAGTCCTCCAGTGACACTGTACAGTGCTTTTATTGCTGATATTTTTGGCCACCCTTAACAGGTGAGGAAACAGAGCCTGACAGCGGGAAGTGCCCTTCTCAGGAGTACATATCTCCAGACTCCTCCATTCTTTCTCTGTCCCCTAGAAGTTCACACTCTATCAGAAGAGGTGACCCCCAATAATACCTAAGTCTGAAGTGCCCAGTAAAGGTTTAGAGAAGCTCTGGGGCACTTGAAGGGGCAGGGAGAGGCTTTAGATCTACCTGAGAGAGGAGAAGATAGAGTCAGGGGACCTTCTTGGAAGAAGTGTTCCTACAGAAATAACCCTATATGTGGTCCTATGTGACTCCTCTGATGTCATACTAGTCACGATTCATTCAGTTTTAGGTGACAGACTGATTTTATGGCTATGGAAAAAAATATAATACAAGGACCCCATCCATGGAGTTCAGGCATGGTGGGATCCAGGTGCTCAAATCCTGTTGTAAAAATTTGCCCTCTCCCTTCCCTTGGTTCCATTTTGCTGTAGGTTGGTTTCATTTTCAGGAAGTTTTTCTCCAAGTGCTTGCCTCTGGCAGCTCGACTTACACACTATCAGTTTAGTAATGCCAGTGTGAAGGGCCTGTTCATTATCCGTTGTTCCAGGAATGTCCTGGGGTTGAATCTTACTGGCTTGGTCATGTGCCACCTCTGAGCAAATCAATGTGACTTTGTTTGTCTGGGCCTAGGTCCTGTGTTCACCCCTGAAACTGGGAGATGTTGACATCAACCACCTGAATCTTGTGGACTGAGAATGGTAAAGGGATAGTTTCCAAAAGGAAATTGAGAGTCTAACCCCAGAAACAGGAGGAATAAAGATTGGTGGTCAAGCAGAGGCTGTCCAGCACAGTGCCGGCAATGCCACCATTGGATACATCTCCTTCAAATCCTTCTTCAGAATAGAGCCTTTTATCCTCCTGCTCCCCTAACAAGATGATTTCATTCGCATATTAACGGGGCCTGGAGTTATCTGATCAAGTTATTAGCACCCAGTATGTCCTTTAGCACAGGCAGGGACTTGAGATTCTCAGGCAGAGGACAAGCAGGCTACGAGGGAGAGAACATTCTGGAGCTCAGGAAGCATGAGTGGGAGGCTCTGGCATTCAGAGGATAGCATGATAGACCCCAGTGTGGGTGCTGGAAGTTCCCAAATAGAGAGGCTTTGCGAACCTAAGTCTGCGCAATTTCACAATCCTCTGCGTGATTTCACAATTTTCCTCCTGGGTCAGCCATGTCACAGCAGAACTTTTGAGCAGGTTCTCAGCTACTCCAGGCCAGGCTCTGGCTTCCACATGCAAGGACAGTTCATTCCAGGTGGAGCCAATTCCACCGGCCAACAGATGTGTCTCTGTTTACACTCCTTGGCTCCCCCACTCACCCTCCAAGCTTCCACTTTCGTGTCAGCCCCTCTTCCAGACTGGAACCGCCAGGAGCGTGAGGAGCATGTGTGGTTTGCTCATTATTCTATCTCCATTGCCTGGCACACAGCTGGTGTTCCGTAAGTGCTGTTCGGTGGATGGTGGATGGTTGGGTGAGCAGATGGTGGTTTGAGTGGCTTGGCGGATGGGTGGCTGGGTGAACAGATGAGTGGATGAATGTGTAGGTGGAGGGCTGGCTGGCTGGAGGATGACTGAGTGGACCCGCAGCTGGATCAGCAGGGTTAACTGTAGGCAGAATTCTGTGACCGTGAAGAGCAAGGTCTCTGTAGCCAGATTGCCTGGGTTCAAATCCCTTCTTTGCTTCTTATCCGCTTGTTGACCTTGGGTAAGTTTTTAGCCTCTCTGGAACTCCATTTTCTGGCCAATAAGCTGTGGGTGCCACCAGGACTTACTCAAAGGTTGTTGTGAAAATCACCTGACACGTTACACATGAAAGCACTTTGCACAGTGCCTGCCACACACGGAGAGCTCAGTGACTGTGACCTGCCTTGTCCATGTTCATTTGTGTTCCAACAAATGGTTCTTTTGCACCGGCTGCTGTGTTATTGGGTGCTTCCTAGACACCAGGGACACAGCAGAGAATGGCGAGGTGCCCCTGCCCATCTCGAGCGAGCACTTTTATGGGGTGCATGTTCCCCTTTTGCCTTGCACAGCACTTTTACCATTTATATGCGTTTTTCATATCTGCACTAATAGTTTTAAAGAGCTTCCCCCATACTGGGCTTTACAATCCAGCCAGGGCCTTTACTGTTCTGTTCCCAGCTGGATATCAAAGAAAGAAGAAGTGATTATTCTCCTTCCAGTTGCTCAGGCCAAACACCCTGAGGTCTCCCTCGTATCTTTCCTTTCTCTGGCCACGTTCAGTCTGTTGCAGATTCTATCCACTCTGCCTTCACAATATACCCAGAATCCAATTTCCTCTCCCAATTCCCTGGTGATTGCTTGTGGTCCAAGGGCACCAATTCCTCACTGGAATGCTGCTAACTGGGCTCCCTGTCTGTGTTTGTCCCCATGGCACCCCCTCTCCAACATCAGCCAGGGTGCTCACAACACATCGATTCTCCCCTCTGAACGCTCCTGGGGGTTCCCAACTCATCCAAAGTAAAGCTGACAAGCTTAGCACGGCTTCCAGGTCCTTGCGAAACTGTCTCCTACCTACCCTTGCCTGGGACGGCCCAGACCCTGTCTCTCTATCTCTCAGTGCCTCCTCACCGCTCCAGCACAGGCCTGGCAGATCCCCCCATGTGCCGGGCACTCGTCTGCTGGGGCCGTGCATGCTGTGTTCCCTCTGCCTCAAATGCTGTGCTCAGCGATCTGAGTGCTCCTCCCTCCCAGCCTTCAGGGTTTCCGTCAGTGAGGTCTTCCCTGGCCACTGTCTCTAAACACTGTCAGCATCCCTCTTCTGACACGTCTTCTCCTCCTCCCTGATTTTTTTTCTTCGTAACACTTGCCTATCTAACATACAGTGTATTTCATCGAGTGTCTGTTTTCCTCCAGCTGGAAAGTTAATTCCATGAAGGTGGAGACTTTTTGTCTTCTGTTGTGTTCCCAGTGCTTAGTATAGTGCCTGGCACATAATAAATGCTCAATAAATGCTGGAGGAATGGTTACTACTACCATTACTACTACTACTACTACTACTACTACTACTACTGTTACTGCTGCTACTACCATCACTACTACTACTACTAGTACTACTACTGTTACTGCTGCTACTACCATTACTACTACTACCACCACCATGACTACTACTACTGCTACTACTACCATTACTACTACTACCACCACCATTACTACTACTACTGCTACTACTACCATTACTACTACTACTACCACCATTAATACTACTACTACTGCCACCACCATGACTACTACTACTACCACCACTACTACTGTTACTGCTGCTACTACCATTACTACTACTACCACCACCATTACTACTACTACTGCTACTACTACCATTACTATTACCACCACCATGACTACTACTACTGCTACTACTACCGTTACTACTACTACTACCACCATTAATACTACTACTACTACTGCCACCACTACTACTACTACTGCTACTACTACCGTTACTACTACTACTACCACCATTAATACTACTACTACTACTGCCACCACTACTACTGTTATTGCTGCTACTACCATTACTACTACTACCACCACCATTACTACTACTACTGCTACTACTACCACCATTAATACTACTACTGCTGCCACCACCATGACTACTACTACTATGGCTACTACTACTGTTGCTGTTCTTGTTGCTGTCTTCCTCTCAGAGATGCTGTAACTGGAGTGCTTGTCCCAGTCCTCTATTTTACGTACCTTCTAATTGTGTGTACCAACTTATTTTAGAAATCACTGTTTTGCTTTCCAGTTTCCAACTTGTAAATGGGAAGAAATTGGAGGAAGCCCTCTCTAAGGTCTTACCCAGTTAAAAAAAACTCTAAGGCTGTGTAATGGGGTTGAATGGTGTCACCTAAGCCCCCAAGGATATGACCACATCCTAAACTCTGGAGCCCGTGAGTATTACCTTCCGTGGCAAAGGAGTGTCTACTACCTTACACGACAAAAGATATAATTAAGTTAATGATCTTAAGACAGGTGCTGATTTCATATTACCTAGGTGGGTCCTAAACCCAATGACAAGTGTCCTTACAAGAGGCACGAAGAGGAAAACAGAGAAGAGGAGAAAGCCACATGATCAAAAAGCAGATGCAGCCATAAGTTAAGTAATGCTAATAGCCACCGAGAAGGAAGAGACGAGGAAAGATCCTCCCCTAGAGCCTCTGGAGGGAGTACTGTCCTGGCGACACCTGGATTCCAGGCTTTTGGCCTCCAAAAATATAAGATAACAAACTGCTGTTTTAAGCTGCAACGTTCATGGTGCTCTGTTACAGCAGCTCTGGGAAACAAACGCAGGCTGAGATTCCACGAAGGCAGCTGCAGGCTCAGACATCGTGGTGGCTACTGCTGAGGACAAGCTGCCCTGGCTCCAGGCTGAGGACCTGGCCTCAGCTCTCAGCTCCATAGCTGGCCTCAGGCTGACACTGAGCCTCAGAGAAGACTTGCTGGAGTGGCTGCGTGCAGAGAGCTCCAAACTGTTCTCACAGCTGGCTGCTGCGGCTGCCTGGGAACACCTGGGAGCTTCTAAGTCGTGCTTCCACACTGAGCCAGCTTTCGCTTTCTAGGACCAAAATAGATGGGGGCTTTGGCAGATCTGTGTCCAGAATCATCCGGGAAACAGTGTCCTTTGCATGCTAGCTCCACTTCCATGGTTTATGTGAATAAACCGCATCTACACATGTCCAGTGAGTTCTTGATAACCATGTGACTCACCCGCTCGTGCAGGAGGCCTTCCCAGATGTTCCCCCACTGTTGGGTGGATGACACACCTCTGGTGGACTTTGGCCCTCGCTGGGGCTGCTGCACCATTTTTAGGAGACAGGCCACTGGGAGTAGCCTTTGCCTCTTCATTTGGCATCTCCTTATTTTCTATTGCCTCCCCTCAGAAGAGAAAAAATTGGGGTCACAGAGGAGGTTCATGGGAGTGCAGAAGAGGCTCATGGGGTCACAGAGGAGGCTCATGGGGTCACAGAGGAGGCTCATGGGAGAGCAGAGGAGGCTCATGGGAGAGCAGAGGAGGCTCATGGGAGAGCAGAGGAGGCTCATGACAGTGCCCATTAGGCTTATGAAAGTCTAAAGGCAGAAATTACAGGCCAGGCAGGCCTCATGGAGCTGGAACTGGGCTCATTACTCACCAGGAGCTGCTGGGGCCTCTGTGGGAGTGATGTCTCTCTCTTGGCGTCATTTGGCCCCTCTGGTCCTGGGACCTTGGCCCTGTCCTCTCCTCTTAACTGAGTCATGTCCTTTGTTTGCTCCTGATTTCTGCTTCATCCTGCAAATGGCCAATGCAACCACCCTGAACTAGTCAGGAGTGTCAGTGGCAGGGATGCTGGGAGCTCTCATGTGATTGAACTGTCAAACTACGGGAAGCAAGGGAAGGGCAAAGAGTGCCTTGAGGAACAGCTGGAGCTGAGTACCAGGAGGCCACCACCCCCTTGTCTCTCACTTCTGGGTCTCTCTACATCAGTGTCTTGAGCCCGTGGGCTGCCCTCCTCCTTGTGGCTGGATACCAACTGCCATGAACTATTCCCAACCTGTGTGCAAAAGTTGTCTTTGGTGGAGAAGGATTGAACCTCACCCTCATTTTTGGTTCAGAGAAAACCCAGGGGAAGGTTTTAATTGGCCCAGCATGGCTGGGGACCCGGCCTTGAACCCATCCATTCTGGCCAGGGTGGCAGAGCTTCATGATCAGCCGGAGGAGGTCAGGTTCCCACCCTTGGTCCAGTCATCTCTGACCAAAGGGTGGTGTCACGTGAGACCGAGTGGTTCCTGCTAGAATCAGGTTCATGCAGTCAGAGGACAAGCTGTCCTTAGAACCCAGTAGGGTGAAGCTGACAGACAAAGCATCACCCTGTACGTCCTGGGTATTTCACCTGTCTCCAGGGATCTTGATTCCAGATTCCAGATTGATGTGATTCGTCCTGCACATCTCTTCTGGCCAGGTAGACCACGTTTCTGGCTACCCATGGCTTAGAATTTTTGCCTGCTAGGTGGGGACAGGGCCCATCGCATGGTATAACCTGGCCATCCCCCTCAAAGAGCTCTGTAGATGAAGTGGACAATGGTGGGGAGCTCCAGGCACCAATCTGTAGGAAGCCCAGGAGGACTTAGGAAGGATGCTGGCCTAGTGGGTGGGTGTTAGGGTCTGGGCCCTGGGCACCATAGCTGGGGCAAGAGCTGTCCTGAGGCACTGGGAGGGAGGGAGGAGGGGGAGGAGCACGTCACCCTGAAGGACATGGACAGGGGCTTCAGAGTCATCAAGGTCAAATCTCATCTCCTCTTCTCACTAGCAGTGTGACCACAGGCAAGTCACTTCACTTCTATGAGTCACAGCTTCCTCATCAGCAACGTGAGGATAATAATAGGATTTATGTCACAGGTTTCGGTGAAAATTGAGATGCCATGGGTAGAATGATCCCTAGGGGATGGTGGCGGTATGGGTGTTGGTTTTGTCCTGTCCCTGAGGCCAGGCCCTGCCACCTCTTTGCTGGTGACCCTGGGCAAGTTACCTAACTTCCCCCTGCCTCAGTTTCCTCGAGTGCAAACGGGAGTTCAGAAGGCAGCTATAGGCTGGGCGTGGTGGCTCACGCCTGTAATCCCAGCACTTTGGGAGGCCAAGGTGGGCGGATCACGAGGTCAAGAGATCGAGATCATCCTGGCCAACATGGTGAAACCCTGTCTCTACTAAAAATACAAAAATTAGTTGGGCGTGGTGGCACGCGCCTGTAATCCCAGCTGCTCGGGAGGCAGAGACAGAAGAATTGCTTGAACCCAGCGGGAGGCAAAGGTTGCAGTGAGCCGAGATCGAGCCACTGCCACTCCAGCCTGGATGACAGAGTGAGACACCGTCAAAAAGGGGGAAAAAAGAGAAAGGCAGCTGTAAAGATTAAGGCTACTATCATATATGAAGCCCTGGGAAGAGTGCCTGGGACGTCGTGAGCTCTCAGGCAGTGTGACATGATATTCTGCTCTCAGTGACACGCATGCCAGCAGCCACTGGGTTTTTGGTGGAGAGGAGTTGGAAGAAATGAAGGATTCTAGACCAGAATGTTCCTGTTTAGAAGACACTTTATACAACTGTGTAAATAGTGGACAAACTGAAGTCCTTATTTGAAACATCCTGTCTCTCTAGATGCTTAAAAGTGTACTAAGTACGTTCAAAATAGAGGTAGTGAGTAACACATTTTGTAGATGTCCTTTTGTTAAGATTCACATAAAACACTGTCTTTTGAAAATTGATCAAACCACTTCTCTGAGCAGTACACATGATTATCTCCACGCTGGTTTGGGGCGGGAGGAGGAGAAGAAAGTGTAAGAGCTTTGCGCCACTGCATTTATGGGAAGCTTGAGTGAGTGCTGTCCTGCCTGTCTGGGCATTTTCTTTTACTGTGCTGTGTATACAGTGCATGTAAAGGATGAACGAGTCCTAATTCACAACAGCTAGTCCTTCTCGATGTTAAAGAGGTTGCCAGGGTGTGATAAACGTAGTTAGTAACCTCATACACTGAGTACACTTGGTGTTGAAATTCACAGGAAAGACTGTTCTTAAAAGCACTTACGGAAGTGAAATTGTTAAAATCTCCTCTAGGCCAGGCACAGTGGCTCATGCATGTAATCCCAGCACTTTGGGAGGCTAAGGCGGGCAGATCATGAGGTCAAGAGATCGAGACCATGCTGGCCAACGTGGTGAAACCCCATCCTCTACTAAAAATACAAAACTTAGCTGGACGTGGTGTTGCGTGCCTGTAGTCGTAGCTACTCGGGAGGCTGAGGCAGGAGAATTGCTTGAACCCAGGAGGCGGAGGTTGCAGTGAGCCAAGATTGCACCACTATACTCCAGCCTGGCGACAAGCGAGACTCCGTCTCAGAAAAAACAAAAACAAAAACAAAAAACACTCCTGTAAGCATTATGGATGCTTCTACCTGTCCTTTGTGTTTGATAGAGCTGGGAAGGGGAAGGGTTTGATAGAGCTGGGAAGGCCAGCATGTTCCTGTTTAGAAGGTACTTTCAAATCATAGCCTGTGTTGTGTATATACACTGTTTATTCAATGCCGCTGTGTAGATAGTAGAAAATTTAAGTCCTGTTTGAAACACCCAGTCTTTCCAGACGTTTAAAGGTGCGCAACGTATGTTGAAAGTAGAGGGCTAAAGTAACACCCTTTATGCGTTTTTTTTGTTGTTGTTGTTGTTTCCATAGGAGTGGTTGCATTTGGGAATGAAATTGTTAAACTTGCTGTTTAGGAGAGTATGCTGTTCACTGGGTGGTGGCAGGTGTGGGGAGGAGAAAGTAGGCAGAGAGAAGGGTTCTGTGCTCGTGAGTTAGACTCACCGTTGTTCTATATGTGCATTTTAGTTAACATTGTGTGTATTAAAAGATAAACAAGTCCTAATGCTCAAAGTGTGTTACAATAATCCCTTTATAAATGTCTGCTTTGTTTTGTTTTTTTGAGATGGAGTCTTGCTCTGTCACCCAGGCTGGAGTGCAGTGACGTGATCTCAGCTCACCATAGCCTCTGCCTCCTGGATTCAAGTGATTCTCCTGCCTCAGCCTCCCGAGTAGCTGGGACTACAGGCATGTGCCACCACACCTGGCTAATTTTTGTATTTTTGTAGAGATGGGGTTTTGCTATGTTGGCCGGGCTGGCCTCGAACTCCTGACCTCAAGTGATCCACCCACCTTCGCCTCGCAAAGTGATGGGATTACAGGAGTGAGCCACTGTGACCAGCCTGTAAAAGTCCTTTTGTTAGTTTTTAGGAAAGCCTGTTTTCTGGGAGAGACCTTTGTTAATCCGCCTCTTGGAACTGAACATAGTCCTACCCTTAGCCACTGGGATGGTGGAAGAGGGCGAAGAGGAAGGGTGGAGGAAGAGCTCCTTGCTAGCCTCTCAATAGCTCTAAGATGGTTTTAGATGATAGCTGTAAGTCTATGTGTGCATTTTTAATAAAGTGCCCATGTTTATTATGGACACAGTTCATTATTTTGCAACATCTAAGCATTATAGATGCCTCAAGGTGACAAGGTATGATAAAAAGGAGAGCTAGTGCATTAGCTAACTTGTAAACATCTTTTTGTGATAATTGATAGAAAAGATGCATCTTAGACATGGAATTGCTAAGCTGTCTCTGAGCAGTGTATATCAGGGCTTGTTCATCAGGTGGGCAGCAGAGAGGTGGAAGGGTTATAAAGAGAGAGAAGTAGGCAGATGTGTTTATATTTGCATTTCAACAATAGCCATTGATGTGTATGCATCTCTTTTGGCTGTACCATAGGCACACATTAGGTAATTCAATGGAAACATACCTTCTTGCTACAATTTTACTGGTATGGATCTGATAATGAATTCTCTTAGAAACATTATGTTTAGTGTATTCTCTTGCTTTATGTTTCATTTGAGCACTAAGGGAATGCGGTATTTTAATCAAAGCTCTGACAGTGCTTCTAGAGGCTGCTTGCCATTTTTTTCTGCAATGAAATTTTTGTCCTCCAAAAGACAGGATTACGTTTGTTTTTCTAACAGATAAAAAAGAGTATATTTATTGTGATAAGTCGAAACTAATAATAAATAACCAAGTGTGGGTGTCAAGATTAAGGGGAAAATAACAGAGACAAATTCAAGGGTGAGGAAGAAGGTGGACTTGGAAAAGAAGAGGTCCAAGGTGAGGAGCGGAGAGCAGGGCCTGGGACATGGAGGAGGATGGAGCTAAGGTGCCCTTGTCTGTGCTAGAGGCCTAGGCAGAGGGTAGACAGGACTGGCCGGTGGAAAGGAGCAGTGTTAGGGTCAGCAGGCTCTAAAAGGCATTGGTGAGCCCCATTCCACATCACAAAGAGCTGCTCAGGAGACGCACGGTCCCTGGGATGCTGCTCCTGCCCTGGCTGAGTTTTGAGAAGCTCCACTGACTCCTCTCTCTGAGAAAGTTTAAATCCACTTTTTCTCACTCCAGAACTGCATAAGATGCGGCATTTACCGCAGATGAGGGGGTTCACCAGACAGTTTCCCATGATGTGGGGTTTAAAACATGGACGTGGTTTTCCATGAAGCCATGTACCTACAAAGGCATGTGCATATACATGTACATATGCACACGCATCTACACATTTACATAATTGCATATATGTGCATGTACTTTGTAATCCAACTTCACTGAGGAATAATTTACCTCCAGTACAACGCCCCCACTTGAGGCATACAGTTTGATGAGCTTTGATGAATGTACACACCCATGTAACTGCCACCCAAGGGGGGCCTGGAGCATCTCCATCCTCCCTCCGCTTTGCAGGCCACCCCCTCCCACCCTGGCCTCAGGCACCTGCAATCTGCTTACTGCCACTTGAGAAATGCCATGTCATGGGATCACACGCATGTGTCCATTTGTTTCTGGTTTCTTTCACCCAGGGTGATGTTTCGCGGTTTGTCCTTGCTGCCGCTCCTATCAGTCATTCATTTACCTTTTTGTGTTGTTGCTGCTGAGTGGTGTTGCGTTGTTCGCATGCGCCATCCTTTGTTTCTCCATTCAGCTGTAGAGGACATCCGGGTTGCCTCCAGCTGGAGGCAGTTAGGAATATGGCTGTTGTGAACATTCTGTGAACGTGTCTTTTGCAGCAATGTTTGCATTTCTTTTGGGTAAACCCCTTGAAGTGGAGTCCCCCTGCCACATTATGTTCAGTCTCAGAGGTGGTGGTGACTGGCTGGCCATTCACAAGCCTCTTTCCCCTCCTTGGGCCCAGCTGGAGCACATTTCCCAGCAGACCCTCTAGTCAGGTAAGGCCACGAGCCAGGGTGCGATGGAACATGAGCAGGAGTGATGCTGCTGCAAAGTCTCTCGCTGCCTCCCTGCTCTTGACTCCTGGCCTGCCTGGTGCAGGTGCGTGCATGGCTCTGAAGTCCCCAGTTGGAGGGCAGAGCCGGCAGCTGGAAGGATCATGGGTCTCTGATCACCATTGGAGGAGGGCCCCTGGATCACCAGGATCACCATGTTGGAGTCTGTGGGAATAAGAAGTGACTGTCTCTGGGGCAGGACCAGGTTACATCCTGGGTTTCTCAGCCATGGCCTCAACCCCTGCTTCTGGGAAGAACAGTCTCCAAGACCTGGGCAAGGTGAGACAAATAGAGGCCATGGAGTCCCTGCGGAGGCTGCAGGACTTGATGGAACAGCATACATTTGAGATCGGACAGCCCCTAAATAAGAGTAACCCCAGGTGAGTCTCTTGGAGCTTTTATTTTGAGACAGAGTCTTGCTCTGCTGTCCAGGCTGGAGTGCAGTAGTGTAATCATAGCTCACTGCAGCCTCAGCCTCCTGGGCTCAAGTGATGCTCTTGCCTCAGTCTTCTAGAGTGCTGGGATTGCAGGTGTCTGCCACTGCACCTGGCTTCTGGAGAATTTTGGGCTTCAGTTTTCTCATCTGCAAAATGGGATGGATAAGGCCCACCCAAATGGTGGCAAGCCCTGGGACATCATGGGAGCCCTTGACAGTTCGGGGCTGCCCTGTTGGCAGTGCTGCTGTTCCCCTCCTTAGGAGAGGAAATGACTGCTGAGGCCCCCAGAGTCCACCCTGTATTCATTTCCTGGGAGGAGGGTGGAAGGCCTTGAAACGCTGGAGCCTCTGAGACGGTTCCCCTGGGCTGTCGAGCTTGGGACCCTGCACTCATCCAGAGCAGAAGTTCCCAGAGTGAGGCTGGACTGGCAGCAGCAATGTCACTGGGGGACTTGATAGAAATGCAGGTTCCGGGGCTCACCCCAAACCCCCTGCACCACAGACTCTGGAGGTGGAGCTTGGAAAGCTGAGTATGAAAAAGCCGTCTCCTCTCATGGCCCATGAGCTTGACAACAACTGGTCCAGGAGGCTCTAAGGAAAATACAGCCTCTTTCACTCCAGAAGGAGCCCCGGAGGAGGGAACGTGCCCCTCAGAGGTCCCAGCGCAGACCCACCCTGCCTGAGGCTTTGCAGAGAACTGAGCAGGGCCTGTGGGGACATGCCTTCTTGGGAGGCTTTAGAATACCCATTGAGTCAATGGGTTCCTCCCTGGATGGGAGGGGGGACAGGGCATGACATGTGCCCCTCCCCAGCCACTGGGTCCTGGGACTGCGTCAGGAAGGGCTCAGGTGCCGGCCGGGCCGGACAGCCCTCCTGCCGACGAACTAATTAGGCCACATCTGGATCTAATTAGCCGTGGAGTCTCCAGCAGAGGCCAGGACTGCCTTTATCATCCACATGGCAGAGCCCAGACAGGAGAAAAATGGCCGTCGATACGCTCTGCTTCCTGGTGCGCTGTGAGTGCGTGTCAGGGGCAAGGAGAGCGTGGGGGTGTGGATGGGTGAGGAACAAGAGATAGCTCAGTGTAGGAGGGAGAATCACCAGCTAGCCTGCAATGGGATGATGAACCTGGGGGCTCTGGGAAGCCCTGCGATCCTGCAGGAGCCTCCCCAAGCAGCTGCTGTTCTTCAGGTTCCCTAAGATAAGGGTGAGGAAGTATGGGGTTCTTGAGCATCAAGGGAATGCAGTATTTCAACTGGAGCTCTCTGCCAGTGCTTCTAGAGGCCGGTTGCCAGAATTTCCTGTATTGAAAAACATATTCTAGGGTCATGATCTCTTGTGGGTTCGTATTTTTCTTTGCTAACACCTTGCCGTGTTTCATAGCACCCACGCGACAAAAGTTTATAGCTAAACCTAGAATGAAAAGGCGTATGTTTTGCTCTACTCCTTGGAAATTTCTAGATCCGTTCTTTGAAAACTCTGGCACTGTGACAGTTACACAGAGTGCTTGTTAAAACACAGACTGCCAGGCCCTGACCCCAGAGCTTCTGATTCAGTGGGTCTGGCCTGGGGCCCTAGAATCTGTGTTTCCAAGTTCCCAAGTGATGCGGCTCATCCCAGGATCTCCCTCTGAGAACCTCTGTTCCAGATTAACCGCTGTTCCAAACCTGTTCGCACACAGAGGCCACCTGAGAGCTCTACTGTCTCTTCCGCCTGGGCCTCAGCCCCAGGGATTGTGGTTAATTGGCACCTGTCCAGCTGGGGCGTCCGGAGTTTTAAAGCTCCCCCAGTGACTCTAAGCTGCAGCCAAGGGGGAGGCTCGTTATCTGTTCATTGCACAGAGATTTCAGAGGCTGCAGGCACTGTGTTGGGCTATCAGCTGTGGGGACTCTGGACTGACACGGGTGCCCGATGCACAAGTCTTCCAAACTAAATAATAAGAATGACCCACGATCGCTGAGCCCTGCTGTATCCCGGGCATTGCTGTAAGTGGATGAATTCATCCAATTTTCTCACAATCCTATGAAATGAAGGCTGTTATTACCCCCATTTTAGAGACAGGAAGTCTGAGGTAGACGGGGAGGGTAGGTGGCCTGCCCAAGGTCACACGGCAGCTGCCATCTGGGGCCCAGATTGGCCTCCCTGCCCGACTGCTCTGTTTCAGGCATGGAGTGAGGGGCCACCCCCAGAGCCCTAGAAAGCAAAAGTCAGTGCCTTGGGGTTGTAGCAGGGTAGCCAGTCCTTTGTTCTGTACACAGGAGGCGCTCAGGGCCTGTTATCACAGGGCCATCCTGCTGTAGCTGGTGGTCTGAGGGAGCAGGACAGACTCTCAGAGCACAGGTTATTTTCATCATGAAAGCATTCCTGCGTCACCACTGTTGACAGTTTTTAGGGTCCCCAGTTGATCTAGCAAAACCCACCTAAGTCAGAATGTAGCAGAAATAGAACCACCCCTGGCCGCCAGAACCTCTCTTTGCTTAGTAGTCAAGTATCTAAAAGTAAATTTTAAAATCTTCCAAGGAATCCCAATGAATTAAAAACTCAACATCCCCTTTTCAATATTGACTGTATTCCCCTTGTATTCCTTTCAGTTTTCTGCTTCTAATATGTGCTGACATCAAAGACCAAATAACCAAATGTACTAACATTGTGGACGAAGTAAAAAACCAATGGCAGGGACCTGTGGGAAAGCTCTAAGGGCTTCAGGGCCTTCAGGGGACTGGACTTCGCTCATCTCTTTTGGTGCTCAGAAATTTCTAGTCAAGGATGACAATGAAGAAGAGAGAGGAAAAAGCTATAAAAATAGTTAATATAGGCTGGGCATGGTGGCTCATGCCTGTAATCCCAGCAATTTGGGAGGCCGAGGCAGGAGGACCACTTAAGCCCAGGAGTTTGGCACCAGCCTGGGAAACATGGCAGAACCTCATCTCTACTACAAATACAAAAATTATCCGGGTGTGGCAGCATGTACCTACTTGGGAGTCCCAGCTACTTGGGAGGCTAAGGTGGGAGGATTGCTTGAGCCCATGAGGTAGAGGCTGCAGTGAGCCAAGATCGTGCCACTGCACTCCAGCCTGGACATCAGAGGAAGACACCCTAATCTCAGTGTCTTTTTGCACCTGCTCCCTGCTTTCTTGTCTCCATAGCACAGCCCCACCTAGCCCTGTAGGATGTGTGTTTCTGTGTTACTTTCTCTATGAGAATGTCAGTGTCCTGAGGGCAGGCATCTTATCTATTTTGTTCTCTGAAGAATCTCCAGTGCCCACGAGAGCTGTGGCAAATAATAGGTGTGCATGATGAAATGAACAAATGTGCCTCCAGAGAACCTGGCTGTGGGAGCTGCCCACTGATTCATACGCATCTCCATGAGCAGAAAGCCTCCAGAAAATTCAGAATAGCTTTTCAACCCTTTGAGAAATGTGAAGCTTATTTTGGAAAAAAAAAAACTTCCATAAAATGATTGAAATGTTTAAATGTTTTGTTGATCAAAGCAGCACAAATGATGCCTGAACATGATTAGGTGGGCAACTTAGCTACAGTGTGGCTGCATATCATTCTGTTGCCTAGGAAATGAACTGCCAGGCATGGTGGTCTGACTTACAGCTTGTTAGTAAGTTAGACTTTAACCTGGCACTTGTTTTTTGATAGTAAAAAAGCATAACTACTTTGTTTTTAATGCAGGAAATTGCTGCCATGCATAGCACCGCATCCCTCTTTCCTCCTCCTCCTCCTCCCCCCCCTCCTCCTCCTCTTCCTCCTCCTCTTTCTCCTCCAGCTCTTCTTCCTCTCTCTCCCTCTCACTTTCTCCCCACCAGCCTCCAAGCTGACTCCGCAGTTCTTATCCAAACAGGAGGTGCATCTGTGGGATTTGCCTGATTTATGGCCAGCAGGAGCGCCAGTTCACACCCCCATATCTCATCCTGAACAACCAATTCTGGCCTTAGACCCTTTTTAAATGTTAAAAGCAAAGTGTCAAGGTATCGTTGCTTTTTGGCTGAAGGTTATGAGCCAGATTTTAGTGAGGGAGAAGAACAAAAACATGACCTATCTAGCAGCATCAAATTGGGAATTTCCCCCGTATTGAAAAACATATTCTAGGGTCATGATCTCTTGGGGGTTCATATTTTTCTTTGCCAGCCCCATATGTGTAATTAAAGCCCGTATCTAAAATGAAGACAAGACCCCAGGGCTGCTTTCTCACACTGCTCAAACTAACCTTCTGTTTCCTTTCCCTCTCTTCCTCCTTCTCCCTGTCCCTCTCCCCTTCCCTCCTCCTTCTCCTCTTACCTCCTCCTCCTCCTCCCTATCCTTCCCAACCTCCCTCCCATCCTCTCTTCCACCCTCCTCCCCCTCATCATCATCCCTCCACCTCCTTGTTGCTCCTCCTCCCTGCCCCTCCTCACCTCCCTCCCATCCTCCCTTCCTCTGCTCTCCTTCATCTTCCACCCTCCTCCTTCATCTTCCACCCTCCTCCTTCATCTTCCACCCTCCTCCTTCATCTTCCACCCTCCTCCTTCCTCCTCCTCCTTCATCTTCCTTGTTACTCCTCCTCCTGCCTGTCCCTCTCCATCTCCCTCCTATCCTCCCTTCCTCTGATCTCCTCCTTCCTCCTCATCCTTGTCCCTCCTCACCTCCCTTCCATCTTCCCTTCCTCCCTCCTCCTCCTCCTTCTGCCTCCTTCACCTCCTCCTAGTCCCTCCTCCTCCTGTCTGTCCCTCCCCACCTCCCTCCCTCCCTTCCTTCCTTTTCCTCCTCCTGCCGCCTCCTCCTTCTCCTTGTCCATCCTCCTTCTCCCTGTCCCTTCCCACCTCTCCCCCATCCTCCCTTCCTCCCTCCTCCTTCTCCTTGTCCCTCCTCCTTCTCCTTGTCCCTCCCCACCTCCCTTCCATCCTCCTCTCTCTCCTCCCGCTTCTCCACTTTGATCTGGAGCTGCTGCCCAGGATGATGCTGAGGGCATCTCTTGGTGACCAGGCACTGCCGATCAAGGCTAACACAACTGAGCCAACAGTGCTGAGCATGCGCCCCCCATGTGCAATTCCCACAACTGCAAGAGGTGAATGCTTTTCATTTTGCAAAGGAGGAGGATGAGACTCACGAGGTCAGGAAGTCTGGGACCAAGGTGTGACTTCAGACTCCAGAACTGGTGCTCCTGGGGTACAAGGGGAGGCGAAACGATTCCTGCTCTGGGGCAGTGTCCTTCAGAGCTGGCTTAGAGCCTCCATCCAACAATCTCCTGGGCCAGGTGAAGAGACTGGGTGTGGAGAGGCCTTGCCCAGGCTGCAGGCAGGAAGTGGGGCTGTGTCGCTCTCCTTACCCTGTCCGAATCCCCGCGCAGTGGTCTCTCCTCCTCCTTAGCCTCCTTGTTAGCGTCTCAGCCTTCTTCTCTGGGCTTGGTCTTCCGCTCTCTCCACCTCTTTCCTAGTCTCCCAAGGTGACGATCAGAGCCTCCAGAGTGGATAAGCCTGTGGGCCCTGGAAGCTTACCTCTTCCAACTGCACCGACAGCACCCTTGGTTCTGCCAATGGGGGTCCAGCAGGAAGTCGGGGGAGGGGAGGGGTGAGACCAGAGGCTCTGTGGGGTCTCCCCAGGCTGGCTGCTGCCCTGGCTGCTCTGGGACTGTGGGCGAGGCGTCAAGGCTGTCTGGCCAGAGGAGGGAATCCTCCAGGTTCTCTCCCAGGCTGGCCCTGCTTCCACGACCCTCCTTTCAGGCCCCCAAAGCCCCCACTAAGGCCTGGGGCACCAGCCCTCAGCCCTTGATGCTTTGGACTACCCCATGTCCTGTTGCTCAGGTGCACTCACCTCCCAGCAGAACATACACTGAGGGCTGAAGCTCCTCCTCCTGCAGCACGGAGTCCCCACCTGTGCGCAAGTTTCCTGGAGACTCCGCCCTGCTACTTGGACCCAGAGGAAGGCAGATGTTTGGACCAGGAGCTCTTGAACTTGCACATTGCAGTCAGCGGGGGCTCTGCAGAGTCTGATGCCCAGGCTGTACCCCAGGGTTTCTGCCTCCAGTAGTCTGAGGTGGGGACAGCCACTAGGAATTTAAATGCTACCCTGGAAGCTCCAAGGTGCACCCAGGACAGAGAACCATGTGCTGAAAAAGCTGAGTGTCACTGCAGAGGTGGGATGTGCGAGGGCCATGATTTACCTCCACAACCATGATATGCCAGTAGCATTTTTTCTATAAATGCAAATGTTTTCGATAGTAATATTCAAATTATTTGAAACAAGACTGTGTTTTTAAAAAAATAGAACCCCTTTCAAAATCTTTTTCTTTCTTTTTTTCCCATGGTAGGGTCTCACTCTGTTGTCCAGGCTGGAGTGCAGCTGCACGATCTCGGCTCACTGCAGTCTCTACCTCTTGGGCTCAAGTGATCTTCCCGCCTCAGCCTCCTAAGTAGCCACCACATTCAGCTAATTTTTATTTTTATTTTTTCTAGAGATGAAGTCTCACTCTGTTGCCCAGGCTGGTCTCAAGCTCCTGACTTCAGCAGGTCTTGGTCTCCCAAAGGGCTGAGATCACAGGAGTGAGCTACTGCACCTGGCCAAAAATCCAAGCTAATATTTAACAATAACAGAATGGTTACTTCATAGCAGGCACTGTTTTCAGCATTTTGCATGTTTTGGCATTTAAACTTCGGCGCAGCAGGCTGAGATAAAAGCTATAGGTGTCCCGTTTTACATAGAGGGATGGAGGCAGGGAGAGGGCAGGTCGCTGGAGGCCTGGTCACTGGCTAGGACATGGCTGGACTTTGGCTGGGATGGGTGGGCAGGTGGGCTCCACACCTGGGCACATAACCAGCCACACCCAGCCCTGCAGTGCCTTGTTAGCATCACCTAAGCAGTGTGATGCTTGACAGGATATGCTTAAGTACTGTTTTATGATCTCCAATCCACATGAAAATCAATATGAAGGCCAGGCGCGGTGGCTCACTCCTGTAATCCTAGCACTTTGGGAGGTTGAGGTGGGTGGATTGCCTGAGCTCAGGAGTTTAAGACCAGCCTGGGCAACACGGTGAAACCCTGTCTCTACTAAAATACAAAAAATTAACAGGACGTGGCGGCGTGCACCTGTAGTCCCAGCTACTTGGGAGGCTGGGGTAGGAGAATTGCTTGAACCCGGGAGACAGAGGTTGCAGTGAGCCAAGATTGCACCGCTGCACTCCAGCCTGGGCAACAGAGTGAGACTCCATCTCAAAAAAACCAAAAGAAGTCAATATGGAATATTGAAACCAAAAGGTATTCTGTACGTACTACTTAAAGTCATCTGGCCACCAGAAACAGAGATTTCACCCTTTCGGAAATAACAGGATGGAAAGAGTGCTTGCATGGGAATTTGTTTCACATTTGAAAACTGCATCTGCCCCATAGGCATGGGGCCTGTCGCCTTCCTGAGTGCCAGGGTCCAAGAAGCTGTAAGATGGAGGTAATGACAGAGACTTCAGAAGGATCCTGAAATGGGAGGTTAAATGCTAACCGAAGCACTGAACAGGCTGGTTTCCTAGCAGAGCCTGGAGTTCTCAGCTATTGGCTGCCAATGGGGGTACTAAAGGGGATACCACCTTGTGAACCTTTTAACCTGGGCCTCTGTCGAGATGGGAGGATCATTGACTGGTTAGTCTATAAATAGGGCCAAAGAGAGCTAAGAGAATTTCACGGAATTGTAAGCTTCTGTCCTCCAAATAATCTCAAAGGCAATAAACTTTGCTTGCAGATCAAGGGTTTTCAATGTTTTTATGACCCAGCTCCCCTCTAATGACTTTTCTGGCATTTCCCGAACATCACTGAGCCCCAAGCCCCTCAGTGGTGAGTCTCTGTGTGTCTGACAGCTACACCTACCAAATCGTAATCAATTAGTGACCCCTCAAAGTAATGGTAGAAGTTTGTCTAATAAAATAAGATTAGCTGTCTATAGAAACAGAATTTGATGTACATCCAGATATGGAAGGGAAAATGTTAAAACTCTAAAAGGGGAATATAGGAGATATCTTCATGACACTGGAGTCAAGGCAGCTTTCTTGGCATGCACATATCATGAACTACAAAGGAGTCTGATAAATTTGACTACATTAAAATTAAAACACAAAATTCCCTTGTTCTTAACAAATACACACCCTTAACAAAACAGAGTGGAAAGTCACAGACTGGAAGAAGATATTTTCAACATAAACCACTGCCACTGGCCTGGTGTTACGTCCCAGCAGGTGTACAGATGCACGTCATTGGTACCAGCCTTCCTCATTTCCTCACTTATCAACTGCTCTGAAGATTATATTGGATGACACCTACAATGGGTTTAAACGAGTATTTAGTCCATTGTAGGCAGTCGGGGTTGTCTGTATTGTAATTATCCAAGTTCAAAATGTATTTTCACACAAGTCAATAATAAAAGACAACCTAACGACAGTACGCAGGACATGTCCAGGCAATTCCCAGAAGGCAGAAAGACCAGGCAATTCCCAGAAGGCAGAAACAAAGAATACATTGCTGCAAAGGTGCATCGTCTCACCAATAGCCAGGGAAGTGATAATTTAAACCACGGATGAGGGAACTTTTGAGGCTCATCCTACTGAAAAAACTCAGAAATGTGAAAGCACTTCATGGGTACGTTGAGTGACATGTGTCTACTGCAGTGGAAACGTACCTCGGAGCACTCTCTCTCTATAGTAATTTGGCAATTGCTAGTAAAATTGATCCACTAAGTCAATTTTCTGGAGGATGCCGGCAAAGGCATATTTTATAGGCATGGATATGTATGTGAAGAATGCTAACTGCAGCAATGTAACAGTGAAACCTGCTAACAACCTAACAGAGTTTAATAGAATAAGGATGTGAAAAGTAACAGAGGTCATTTAATAGAATACCTGATACTTATCTTCACAAACTCTAAAAAGAGATTTTGGGGTAGAAAAAGTTTCAAAAGGAAATGTTTATATGATATTTTAGAAACCCTTTGTAAGGCCAGGCGCAGTGACTCATCCTTGTAATCCCAGCATTTCGGGAGGTCACGGCAGGTGTATCCCTTGAGCCCAGGAGTTTAAGACCAGCCTGAGCAACATGGCGAAACCCCATCTCTACAAAAAATATGAAAAAAAAAAAAATTAGCCTAGTGTGGTGGTGTATGTCTGTAGTCCCAGCTACTCAGAAGGCTGAGGTGGGAGGATCCCTCGAGCCCGGGAAGTCAAGGCTGCAGTGAACAGTGATCACACCACTACACTCCAGCCTGGGCACAGAATGAGATCTTGTCTTTGAAAAAAAGAAAACTTTTTAAAAACAAAAAGTAGGCTGGGCGTGGTGACTCACACCTGTAATCCCAGCACTTTGGAAAGCCGAGGCGGGCCGATCATCTGAGGTCAGGAGTTCGAGACCAGCCTGGCCAACATGGCGAGACTCTGTCTCTACTAAAAACATAAAAATTAGCTGGGTGTGGTGGCACACGCCTGTAATCCCAGCTACTTGGGAGGCTGAGGCAGGAGAATTGCTTGAACCTGGGAGGTGGAGTTTGCAGTGAGCTGAAATTATGCCACTGCACTCCAGCCTGGGCAACAGTGAGACTCTGTCTCAAAAAAAAAAGAAAAAAGAAAAAAGAAAAAAAAGTAATGCCATGGGTTGTTTTGGATACATACGAGAGTAACAGTAAAACACGAAAACAAAAACACTGCTGGGAATGCCACCAGAGGGTGACTTTTGGGGAGGAAGAGCACCTGGGAGAGGGATAGGGGGGTCTTCAAAACCCATTGTAATGACTGAACTCCTGAAGGAAGAGAAACCTGAAGCTACCGTGTCCGGATTCCAGACCTCCATGGTGTGGGTGCACACAATTCCTCCCACGTGGACCCGCCGACTTGTTCTGGGCTCTCATTTACAAAGAGGGTCTTTCCACGTCTTTAGTCCGGCGCCTATGCTGCAGGATGTATTTATGGGTTTGACACGATGGGAAACTGAGCTCCATGCTTGCCAAGCTTTTGTTCCCAAGCCGGAGGAGCAGGAAAGCGCTGGCGGACAAGGTAGGTGCGGGTGGCCAGGGTGGGCGGCCACCAACCTGGAAAGGGGCCGTGTTCTCCCAGAAATGGCCTTCAATGGAGCGTAGACGGCCAAATATTAGCCTGCCACATAACAGGGGTGAGAAAATGTCGGTCTGTTTCTTGTATTTGATGCAGAAAGACTATTTAAATCTATGAAATTTCAAAAAAAAAGAAAAAAAAAAGCCGTGTGTGTTGGCGGAGAGGGAAGCGGGGTGGTGGATGTTCCCCCCGGCGCATGTGTTTGATGGGGAGACTTCTGTGCGTGGTCTTGTTGTGGTTGCTTGAATTCCTTCCAAACGGGCCTTTCTTTCCTTTTTTCTCTCTTTCCCCACCCTACAAAGGGCCCCCTTTTCATATTTTACATGTTGTGATTTCACTGAGCCCTTCCAGTTGGTCGTCAACAGTTCATTTGTGCCAGGGCCTTCTGTAAACTCTGCGCTCGGGTCTCCCGACCTGACCACCCACTGAAACAGGCTGTCTAAACAGCGTGTGTCTGGGCCTCAGACACAGTAAGCGAGTTCGAGATGGATCCTGTCCAAGGATTTTTTTTTTCCTCCTCCAAGCAGAGGTGGGGGCTGGGTGGGAGAATTGGGGACAGACCCTGGTAGCCCCGGGCCCCGCTTGGATGCGGCCCTTTGAAGCTGGAGAGAAATGGCCCCTGCCTTTTGTCATTTTTTTCCACGGTTGTCCCTGAGCCTTAAAAGGGTTTCTCTTATCCTCTCTGACTTGATTCGGTGGGGTCAATCTCTGTGACCAGAGCAAACACATCGTGAGGAACTGGAGCTTCTTTCAGCCTCATCCCAAATGTCTGTTGCCAGAGTTTGATCCTCCTCTGCCCCAACTCCCTATATTCGAGGCCGAGCCCCTGGCGTACAGCTCTTAAGGGGTCCTGAGTGGTCCTCGGCCTGGGCTGATGACATTGCTAGCATTTTGGTTTTTGTTTGTTTGTTTGAGACGGAGTCTGGCTCTGTCGCCCAGGCTGGAGTGCAGTGGCACAATCTGGGCTCCCCGCAACCTCCGTCTCCCGAGTTCAAGTGACTCTCCTACCTCAGCCTCCCGAGTAGCTGGGATTACAGGCGCGTGTCACCACGCCCAGTTATTTATTTATTTATTTATTGTATTTTTAGTAGAGACGGGGTTTCGCCATGTTGGCCAGGCTGGTCTCGAACTCCTGACCTCAGACGATCCACTCTCCTTGGCCTCCTAGAGTGCTAGGTTTACAGACATGAGCCACTGTGCCCGGCCCATTGCTGGCATTTTGTGTGTGACATTGGGACACACTTGGGAAGACCAGAAGCAGGTGCTGGTTACCCTGTGAACAACTCATATTTCTTGCTTGCCCTCTGCTAGACACTGGCTAGGAGCTCTGCCTAGATTCTCCCACTAAACCTTTGCAGTCACCCCATGAGGCTAGTACTGTTGTCATTGAGCCCATTTTACAGGCGAAGGAACTGAGGCATGGACATTTAGATTAGTGTCCCGTGAACGGCAGCTGGTACGTGGCAGAGCCAGGATTCAAACCCAGTACTCCCTGCTCCAGAGGTCACACTCCAATGTGGTGTTACAGTCTCCCAAGTGCTATCTCCAATGAGAGATTTCCCAGGACATCACATAATCAGTAATGAAAGCGGCTGTCCGATGGTGAACACTCATGAAGTACTTGCTGGGTTTCATCTTACACCCTTTACACAGGCAGACCTCTGAGATATGCGGGTTCTGTTCCAGACCACCGCAATAAAGTGAATATCACAATAAAGCAAGTCACACAATTTTTTTGATTTCCAAGTGGATATATAAGTTATGCTTAGCCTGACCAACATGGTGATCACACCCCGTCTCTACGAAAAATACAAAAATTAGCCAGGTGCGGGGGTGGGCGCCTGTAGTCCTAGCTACTTGGGAGACTGAGTCGGGAGAATTGCTTGAATCCAGGAGGCAGAGGTTGCAGTAAGCCAAGATCACACCACTGCACTCCAGCCTGGGCGACATAGTGAGACTCCTTCTAAAAAAAAAAAAAAAAGCTTATGCTGTACGTAGTCTGTTAAGTGTGCAATAGCATTGTGTCTAAAGAAACCAATGCATGTAACTTACCGAAAAATATTGCTAAAAATGCTAACAATCATCTGAGCCTTCAGAGAGCTGTGATCTTTTTGCTGGAGGGCCTTGCCTCGATGTTAATGGCTGCTGGACTGATCAGGGTGGTGGTTGCTGAAGGCTGAGGGGGCTTCAAAACAAGACGACAATAAAGTTTGCTGCATCCATGGACTCTTCCTTTTACAAAGGATTTCTGTGTAGCATGCAATGCAGTTTGATAGCATTTTACCCACAGTAAAACTTCTTTCAAAATTGGAGTCAGTTCTCTCAAACTCTTTTGCTGCTTTATCAGCTAAGTTTACATAATTGCCTAAATCCTTTGTTGTCGTTTCAACAATGTTCACAGCATCTTCCCCAGGAGTAGATTCCATCTCAAGAAACTGCTTTCTTTTCTAATTCAAAAACAGCAGCTCCTCATCTGTTCAAGTTTGATCATGAATTTGCAGCCATTCAGCCCCATCGTCAGGCTGTACTTCTCATTCTAGTTCTCTTGCTGTTTCCATCACATCTGCAATGACTTCCTCCACTAAAGTCTTAAATCCCTCGGAGTCATCCAAGAGGGATGGAATCCACTTCTTCCAAACTCCTGTTAATGTGGATACTTTGACCTCTTACCATGAATCACAAGTGTTCTTAATGGGATCTGGAATGGTGAATCCTTGTCAGAAGGTTTCCAATTTTCTTGGCCCAGATCCATCAGAGGAATTACTTCTTATGGCAACTTTAGCTTTACAAAATATATTTCTTAAATAGTAAGAGTAACAGTAATAGTAAGAGTCTTGAGTAAGACTCAAAAGTTAAAATTAGTCCTTGATCCATGGGCTGCAGAATGATTGTGTTAGCAGACACAAAAACGACATTAATCTCCTCGTACATCTCCATCAAAGCTCTTGGGCAACCAGATGCACTGTCAATGAGCAGGATAGTTTGAAAGGAATAGGTCTTGACCGTGGACTTAAAATATTTAGTAAACCAACCGGTCACGGTGGCTCACGCCTGTAATCCCAGCACTTTGGGAGGCCGAAGGGGGTGGATCACGTCAGGAGATTGAGATCATCCTGGCTAACACAGAGAAATCCCGTCTCTACTAAAAATACAAAAAATTAGCCAGGTGTGGTGGCACACATCAGTAGCCCTAGCTAGTCGGGAGGCTGAGGCAGGAGAATGGCATGAACTCAGGAGGCGGAGCTTGCAGTGAGCCAAGATTGTGCCACTGCATTGCAGCCTGGGCGACAGAGCAAGACTGTCTCAAAAAAAAAAATTTTAGTAAACCATGCTGTAAACAGATGTGCTGACATTCAGGCTTTCTTGTTTCACATACACAGCACAGGCAGAGTAGATCTAGCATTGTTCTTAGGGGCCCTAGGATTTCAAGAATGGTAAATGAGCATTGGCTTCAACTCAAAGTCACCAGCTGCATTAGCCCCAAACAAGAGTCATCCTGTCCTTTGAAGCTTTGAAACCAGCCATTGACTTCTTTCTAGCTATGAAAATCCTATGTGGCATAATTTTTCCAATATAAAGCTGTTTCTTCCACAGGGAAAACCTGTGGTTTAGTGTAGCCACCGTTATCAATGACCTTAGCTAGGTCTTTTGGAGAACTTGTTGCAATTTCTCCATGAACACCTGCTGCTTCCCCTTGCACTTTTATGTTATGGAGATGGCTTTTTTTTCATTAAACCTTATGAATCAACCTCTTGTTAGCTTCAAACTTTTCTTCTGCAGCTGCCTTACCTCCCTCAGCCTTCACAGGACTGAAGAGCGTTAGGGCTTTGCTCTGGATCAGGCTTGGATTTAAGGGAACATTGTAGCTGGTTTGATCTTCTATCTAGACCCTAAAACTTTCTCCGTATCAGCAATAAGGCTGTTTCACTTTCTTATCATTTGTGTGTTCACTGGAGTAGCAGGTTTAATGCCCTTCAAGAACTCTTCCTTTGCATTCAAACTTGGCTAATAACCGTTTGGCCCAAGAGGCCTAGCTTTTGGCCTATCTTACCTTTCAGCATACCTTCCTCACTAAATTTGATAATTTCTAGCTTTCGATTTAAAGTGAGATATATGGGACTCTCCCCTTTATTTAAACACTCGGAGGCCACTGTAGGCCCTCTAATGTTGAAATGCGCTGAATTTCAATATTGCTGTGTGGGTCTCAGAGAATAAGGAGGCCCAAGGAGAGGGAGAGAGATAGGGGAACAGCCAGTGAATGGAACAGTCAGAACACACACAGCATTTGTCAGTTAAGTTTGTCGTCTTATATAAGCATGGCTTGTGCCACCCCAAGACAATTATTTACAATAGTAACACCAAAGATCACAGATCACAGATCACCAACACCAAAGAT
>NW_012098098.1:3274132-3284961 GCF_000951045.1 Mandrillus leucophaeus
GCAGATCACCAACACCAAAGATCACAGACCGCAGATCACCGACGCCGAAGACCACAGACCGCAGATCACTGACGCCGAAGATCGCAGACCGCAGATCACCAACGCCGAAGATCGCAGACCGCAGATCACCAACGCCGAAGATCGCAGACCGCAGATCACCGATGCCAAAGATCACAGATCACAGATCACCAGCACCAAAGATTGCAGATCGCAGATCACCAGAGCAGATATAATAATAACAAAAAGTTTGCAATATTGTGAGAATCACCAAAATGTGACACAGGAACACAAAGTGAGCACATGGTATTGGGAAAATGGTGCCAACAGAATTGCTTGACAGGAGCCTTCAATTCATTTTAAAAAAGAGCATTATCTGCAAAATGCAACAAAGCAAGGTGTGCCTGTGCTTCGTGACTTTTTAGTCTTCACAACAACCCTATGAAGTCAGTATTATTAATACGCCCATGTTCCAGATAAGGAAGCTGAGGCCAGAAAAAACTTAGAATAATCAGTGGCAGGGTCTGTGTTCCTGTGTCTGTGTTGGTGTAGACATCGCTAAAAATGTCACCTGGTGACACTGAGGCAGCTCCACCATGTGCCAAGGCCCCATGGCCAATGTTCCTGTAGGGACACTGCAACGTTGTTCGTAATCTCCCCACACTGATGCCAACAGGAGAATGGAGAAAGCAGATGGTTCTTGTAAACGATGGGGTAGTACACACAGTGACATTGCATAAGGAGAGCTACATGCACCCACATGGGCGGGTCTCACAGATAAAACACTGGATGAGAAAGATTGCAGCAGAGCAAAGATGAGAAACATGGGCTGGGTGGTGTGACTCACGCCTGTAATCGTAGTTCTTTGGGAGTCTGAGGCGGGAGGATCACTGAAGTCCAGGAGTTCCAGGCTGCAGTGAGCTGTGATTGCACCACTGCACTCCAGCTTGGGAAACAGAGGGAGACCCTGTCTCAACACACACACACACACGCGCGCACACACATACATACACACAGAGAGAGAGAGAGAGAAACAATACTACATGGCATTCATAAAAACAATTCAATAGAATATCGGTATTGAAATTCATGGCAATGATGCACAGTAAATTCAGGAAAATGTTTCCTTGGCAGAAGAAGGGGGAGATGTGGGAATGAGGGGTGCTTGAGGGGGATTCAACCATAATGCTTTGCTCCTGAATCGGGACGGTGAGTTTACAGGGCCTTGTTATTCTTTATACCTCGTTTAATGTCTGGAATACGTGATAACTTTTTCAAAGGTGGTCAACCACAAGGAGTATCTTTTGTGCAGAAAATTTGGGGCCCAGGGGAAACTGGGGGAAATTTGATCCAATAAATGGGGACATATTAAAAGATAAAGAGTATCAGTGGGGATGAGGTGTTCTGAAAGAGCCGGCGGGGGTGGAGTGGCGTAGACAAAGACCACCTCCACCTGGGACGCTGATGGTCCTGGGGAATCTTTCCTGTCCTCAGCCTGCCACCCAGCAAGACGGGCTGATTCTGAAAACTTTACCATTAGGAATTCTTTTCTTTGGCCTAAGAACTCTCCTACCCCATTTAAAATTCAACCCCTCAGGGACTGGAGGTCATTAAAACCTCCTCAGTCATTTCTGTGTCACTGTGAATGAGGCTGCCAGGACATTAAGTGAGTGCAGCGTGATGACAGAAGAGAACACAAGGGCATTTGTGTGAGTGGAGAGAAGGCATTTCTGGGCTGGGAGTGAGAAAAGGTAGAGAAAAGGGTGTGATGTACACACCTGGACAAAACTCTCCAGCCTTCACAGTTTTCTATCAGGCTGGGGGTTGCCGATCTTTTGGAATAGATGACCGAGGATCACATCCCACGCTTTCCGTGAACAAACCTGTAGATGCGGAGAGTGGAGCCCACCTCCCACTGGCCACAGTTACGCCCGGCATCAGGCAGGCCTGCCCTGGCCTCTCCTGGGTGAACTTGGGCAAATCTTGATAACCTCCAAGCCTCAGGTTCCTTCTCTGTTACGATGGGAACACTAATGGTGTCTCACAAGCCTGTCTGTCTGCCAGGAGATGATGCAAATGGGCTTGTCCAGCACAATCAGTGAGCCCCCTGCGGTAGCCTCCTCCCCGAGGGGTCCAAGGCCTCAGTGTATGACTCGGATGGTGCCACACCACAGACTGCAGCACAGCAGCGCCCCCGCTGTCTTGAGATACAATCCTTCATCTTGACCTGAAGGCCCTGCGTGATGAGCCCAGTCCCCCTTGTGGTCCTCCTGGTGCCCTGGCCTCCTGCCAGTTCTCTAGGCAGGCTCCTTCCACCTCAGGGCCTTTGCACCACCCGCCTCTCCTCCTGGAACACCCCTCCCCAGATGGTCTCAGGCCTGGATCTCTTCCTCTGCAGTTCCCAGTTGCACTGTCACACCTCAGCGAGGCCTTCTGTGACCAAAGGGATCAGTGCTCTTGTAAAAGAGGCCTGAGAAAGACCCCTAACACCTTCCATCAAGTGATAGCACAGCAAGAAGGCACCGTCTATGAACCAGAAAGTGTGCCCTTACTAGACACCAACCAAATCTGTCGCTGCCTTGGTCTTGGACTTCCAGCCTCAAGAACTGTGAGAAATGCGTTCATTGTTTATAAACTACTCAGTTCATGATGTTTGTTACAGCAGCCTGAACAGCCTAAGACAATAACAAACCATCGGAAACTCAGTAACTGCAAACAGCAAGCATCTACTCTGGAGGGACTTGGGCCAGGCCGGGGGGGACAGTGCCACTGGGTTGACTCAGCTCCTGTGACTCCCGCTCGCTCCTGGGACCAAGGGGCGGCCCAGGCACATCCTGCTTATATAGCGACCAGGGCAGGGGAGCAAGCACAGCTGCACACATGCCTGCTGCAGCCCTGCTTGTGCCACATCTGCTGGCAGACGCGTGCTGAACTCTGGATGGAGTAAGGAGATACAGGCCACCTCTGCATGGGAACAGCCACGAAGACCCATGGCACAGGGTGTGGACACAGGAAGGGGCAGACACAGAGCTATCCCTCAATCCCTCAACCTAGTGAAACACTAGAGCTCAAAGTGCCCACCACAGGGCCTGGCCCAGAGGTGGTGGTTGACG
This sequence comes from Mandrillus leucophaeus, assembly GCF_000951045.1. Taxonomy (NCBI): domain Eukaryota; kingdom Metazoa; phylum Chordata; class Mammalia; order Primates; family Cercopithecidae; genus Mandrillus; species Mandrillus leucophaeus. Next base: position 3,277,243 of record NW_012098098.1, read on the forward strand.
AGGGCTGCAGGGGGAAGACAGCAAGATTCTACCTTGGTGGACACCCATGCATTTGGCTGGCAGAGAAGTGGAGGAGGCGCTGTAGGATCTCAGAGGAGGGATAGGCCTCTCTCACTGGGCACTCTCAGTGGGCGTGGCTTCCTTGGGGAGTAGGCATTTAAGCTGGGTCTTGAGGCCTGAAGAGACAAACAGGGAGGGCCAGAGGGCACGCAGATGGGAAGGAGCTGGAGAGCTTGGGTCTGAGCTCTCTGAGCATTAGCAGGGGCAGAGGAGCTGCAGGACCAGATGCAGGAGAAATTGGTTCTAGGAGCACCAATTTCTGACCAGCTTCAGGGCCCTTGAAGGAACCATCAACCGGTCTTGCTTGCTGGTTGCACTGGGGAAAGCACCGCAGTGAGCCTCAGGAAGGTCCAAGTCTCTCTGCCCAGAGCCTGGCAGGCTGGACAGTGCCAGGTCACACCCACGAGGCTGGGCCTCCTCCCACCCACCTCTCTGCACCCGGGTGTCCCAGGCTCACTGTGAGGCCAGTGCAGATGGAACAGTCTATCATTCTGGATTATGAAAGTGGAACGATCAAATGTGCTCTTTCTACTTAATCACGATTGCTCAAGAATTTGCTGACATGCTGTGGAGTGATAACATGATAGTGAAACTAGCCAGATCCCTGGACCATGCGCTCAGAACAAACTTCTGCTTTGGGCCCACTGAACGCCACACCCCTCCCTTCCACTCTGCTCTTCCTGGGCAGCGTGGCTTTTCTGCAAGTTGCCTCACAGGCCTCAGGGGAATGCAAAAATGGGAGGGATTTCAGGCCTTGTTTGACCATTGGAGGAACAAATCTGTGCAAGCCTGGTGGAGCAATTCCATGTTCCATGTCTGTTCTATTTCCCAGATTCCCTTGCAGTTGGGTTGAGCCGTGTGCCTGGCTCCAGCCCACAGGCTGAGAGTGGAAGTGAAGTGGTCGCTCTATGCCGAGAGCTTAGCAGTGGTCAGAGCTCTCCATGCTCAGCTCTCTGACTCCCTGCTGTAGATGGGGTGACATGATGATGGGGTGACATGATGATGGGGTGGAAGCCACAAGATGGAAACAGCCTGGATCCCTGAGTCACCGACTGGAGCAAGGTTTCCATCAACCTGCTGTAGCAAACAGCAGCCTTTTCTGTACTGTTGAAGACATGAGCTCTGTTGGTTAGAATATTCATACCAGTGACCTGGACTCCTCCACTTCATCCTCACTGCAACCCATGAGGAAGGACCATCACTCCACCCACTTTGCACACAGGAAAACGAGGCCTGTAGATGAAGCTCTTACCCTGGCTGCCCTCTGCCTCCCTCTGTCCTTTGCTTGGTCTAGGATCTTGGGAGGTCGGTTTCCCTTGTTGGGCCAAAACGTCTTCTTCTATAAAAGGAGGTCACTAGGTGGGGTGGTTGGACAAGGTCATACAATCCAGGACAGAGGGACCAGGTTCCTGTGCCTCAGAAGTTCCCCAATATTTGGATTCTCTGGGAAGTAAATATAGATAACTTGGGGAATGCTATTCAGTTGCCACCTTTTATTTTTCCAAAGAAAAGATCACAAAAGGCTCAAGCATTTATTATTTCCATCGTGTCAGAAGAGAAGAAAAGCAGGCCCTTTCTGCTGGTCCCCTCTCTTACCCCATGTGTCTGCAGTGGGTTCTGAGCCAAGACTTATGTGGGGGGCACACTGAGAGCCACACCCCATGCCACGCCCTGAGGCCACCCTTTCCTGAGGCTTTGGCTTCCTCATCTGTAAAGTCGAAGGGCTGGAGTTAGGCAGCCTTTGACGCCTCTTTGGCTCAAATGTTCACTCAATTTAAGACAACCCCATGTGCCACAGCTTTCTGGTTTCCATGAGGCTGTGTTCTGGTGAGTAGCTGATAGCTGTGGGGTTTTAGAGATGTTTCCATAGGGAGCTTCAAGGGTCTGGAGGAGAGAACCAGTCACAGGAGGGTTGTGTGAATGACCTGGGAGTGTGGGCAGCCTGTCTTCCTGCTGGGAGGGTCCCTAGTGACCTTTGCTTTTGGCACAGCTGGTCTCCCTGCTGGAGGGATCAAGGAAGAGCTTTGCCTGCCCGGCTTCATAGAAAGGCAGAGAGATCAGAGGAGAAGGCACTGCCCGAGAAGGAAAGAAGGGGATGAAGCTGAACTCAGACACCCAGAGGACAAGACGTAGAACATCCCTGGGGAAACATCCAGGCTACCATGTCCAGAAATTCTCAGCAGGGAGAGCAGGAAAGAGGCTTGAGATTAATATCTATCTATCTAAAATACCTATCTATTTATCTAAAATATCTACCTTCTATCTATCTAAAATTATCTATCATATCTATCATCTATCTAATCTATTTAATAATTTATCTGCCTATCTAATAATGTATCTGCTTATCTATCCTATTATCTATCTATCTATCTGTCTATCTATCTATCTATCTTAGAATGTATCTGCCTATCTATCCTATTATCTGTCTATCTATCTGTCTGTCTGTCTATCTTTAGGAAAAGAGAAGGAAGGGTCATTAAAATAATCTAGTTTAGAGATCCATAAACACAAACCCATTAGTTATTTGTATTATTAAGCCTAACCATATGAAATTGGCATTTTAAGGTAAAAAATATTCAATATGGGTGATTTTAATGCAATTTAACCTAAAAGAGTCACTGGGGATATTTATTAAGCCTGTAGTTTCCTGACCCTTCCCAGGCCCACCAAGCCAGTGTAATCTGAATTTCCACCAATGTCCCAAGCAATTCTGATGCTCTCCCTGGTTTGGGAATTGCCAGCTGGCCCCTCCCTGAAGCCTCTTCTTATCTTACAGTGGATACTGGTTCTGTTTGTACTCAGTTACCAACCCATTAGGTCCCAGGACCTCCTGATTCCACCCAAAGCTTCCTAATATGCAGACTGTGACAAGGCATTAGAGAGATTGACATTCATTTCACTGGGTGTGTCTCCAGGGGCTTTTTAAACATTGAGGTGGTATTTATAGCAGCAGAACACACTCACACGCCATCTAGTTTACATCCTCTCATGCTGTGTTGGTGAGGGTAAACTCCAAGCAGCTTTAACCAGAAACACGCCAGAATACAAGGCCTTAAGAACAGAGAGTATGATTTATCTCCTGTGTTGTGGTCCTAAAGACAGTGGCCCAGGGGCCTGCGTGTGTCATGCAGCCCTTTGGGACCCAGGTCCCCTCCATCCCACTGCTCTGTCATCTCCCACGGGGCTGGGCTCATCTGCAAGGTGGAAGCTGGTATCCACCTCGAGGCTCCACCTCCTGGGGAGGGGATGATAATGGAGGGGCACCTGCACGGAAGGCCCAGGCTGAGAAGCATCTCAGATCGCCTACACTCACATTGAGGTTTAGGCACATGATCCCTGAGCTGCAAAGGATGGAGGGCAATGTGTTCTCCAGCATGGGCAGCTGTGTGCTCACCCATTGTTCTGTTTCTGCAGAAGAGGAGGATGTATTTGATGGCTAATGGGTGGTCTACGCAGAGATGCTCCTAGGTGTTTGGGTTTGAAACTGACAGCACTCTCCAAAGGGCAGGGCTGAGCTGCCCTCAGAGGGCTTTGGATGTATGGGACCAGTGGAAGCCCGAGGAGTAGGGGAAGCCTGGAATGGACCCCACACGGGGATTCTCACCAACGCACGGGGATTCTCACCAATGCACGGGGATTCTCACCAATGCACGGGGATTCGCACCAACGCACGGGGATTCGCACCAATGCACGGGGATTCACACCAACGCATGGGGATTCGCACCAATGGGTTCCACATGCAAGGCCTCCCTGGGTGGGGTGGGGTGTCCTGGAAATAATTGGGAGATGCTTTGGCAGGGGCTAAGTTCACAGTGACATAGGAGTGGGAGAGGGTGGCCCTGTCCGTGTTTTGTGCCTTACGTGACCTTGTTCACAGAGCAGTGGGACCTGATGCACTGATTGTGTTTGCATTGTGGGTGGTCTTGTGTAGTGGATGAGTGGCCCTGGGTGAGGGATTAGGCCCCTCTGTCTTAGTCTACTCAGGTGGTTGTAGCGAATACCACGGATGGGGTGGCTTAAAAGGCACACTTTTACCTCTCACAGTTCTGAAGGTTGGAAGACCGAGATCAAGGTACCAGCTGATTCTGTTCCTGGTGAGAGCCTGCTTCCCAGTTTGCAAGCAGCCGCCTTGCCACTGTGTCCTCACATGGCAGAGAGGGAGGGAGCTCTGGCCTCTTCCTCTTCTTATAAGGACACTAATCCCAGCGTGGGGCCCTCCTCCCCTGTGACTTCATCTGTCTTATCAGTTCGGGCAGCTATGACAAGATACCACAGACGGGGTGACTGGTAAACAACAGAAATTTGTTTCTCATCGTTCTAGAGGCTGGGAGTCCAAGATCAAGGCGCTGGCCGACCACTGGCAGATTTTGGTGTCTGGTGAGGCCTCATTTCCTGGTTTGTCCACAGCTATCTTTTTGCTGTGTCCTCAGAAGGGGCAAGAGATCTCTCTTGGGCCTCTTTTATAAGGATGTGAATTCCAATCATAGCGGCAGAGTCCTCACGACCTAGTCACCTCCCAAAGGCCCCGCCTTCTAATACACCATCACATGGAGAATTAGGGATTCAGCATATAAACTTGGACACAACGTTTAGTCCATGACACACTCTGTGCATCAGTGCCCTTGTCCTTGGAGTGGGGTTAATGGCTACGCCTACCACAAGGGTGGGGGGAGTGCTGAAGATTCAATGAGATGATGCCTGCCAAGTGTCCAGCAGTGCGTGGCCCATGGCCAGCACCCTAAGTGATGGCAACTCTTGGTTGTCAAATGAGCATGGGAATGTAGCCATTGCAAGGTGGACACATTAATGGGAGCTCACATTTGTAGAGTCAGTGCATTTTCTCTGTAAATACTGCAGAAATTAACACAATTGTAGACGACTTCCTGGTGTTAGCAGATATTTACCTTTGTTGATAGACTCCTACCCTTCTTACACTTAATACCATGTGCCATTTCTGCATGAATGTGATGGTCATTTAAACGTTTTTCCACCTTTATTGAGGTATGATTAAAAACCAGAAACTGCATATATTCAAAGTGTACAACATGATGATCTAGTCTATGTGGAGATTCTTCACTTGGCATAGTTATCGCCGTGTATGGGGGTGGTGGTGATGGTAAGGATGTTTAAGAGCTACTCTCTTAGCAAATTTCAAGTAAACAATACAGTTTTATTAATTAGAGTCACCATGCTTACTTAGATCCCCCGTACTCATAACTGAACCTTTGTTCCCTTTGCTCAACATCTCCCCATTTCTCCCGCCCACATCCTCTGGCAACCTCCATTCTTCTCTCTGCTGCTATGAGGTCGGCTTTTTTCAGTGAGATCATGCCATATTTGTTGTTCTGTGATTAGCTTATTTCACTTAGCATGAAATTGCCCGGGTTCATCCATGTTGCGATAAATGTCAGGATTTCTTTCTTTATGGCTGAAAAATATTCGCTGTCTATGAACCTCACATTTTCTTTATCCATTTATTCATTAAAATGTTTCCTACAATCTAGAATAACAATTAATAGAGCCCAAAGCTTGTCCTGAATAGGTAAAGAAAGTCCTGTCCCCCCAGAGACACACACAGAGGGAAGACAGCCACGTGAAAACAGGTAGGAATTGCAAAGACACAGCGGCAGCGCAAGAACACCAAGGGCTGTAGGCTGAACCAGGAGCTGGAAGAGGCAAGGAAGGCTTCTTGCCTCAAGCCTTCAGAAGGAGTGAGGCCCTGCTGGCACCTTGGTTTTGAATTTTGGGACTGCAGAACTGTGTTAGAATTAATTTCTATTCTTTCAGGCCACACAGTTTATGGTGCTTTGTAATGGTAACCCTAGGGAACTGGTACCATCATCAACTGGTAAATGACAGGATGGGGATTTGAACTTGGGTCTCACAGACTCCTGGGTCCTCCCTTCTCCTGCATTCTCACTCAGCCATGAGGCACCAGGTGGTGAGGAGAGAGGGCCTGTGGGTTGGGATGGGTGGGCTTTGCTACAGCCTTCTGGTCCTTTTTTGAAGGTTCCACATGGGCCTAGTTCTTAGATCATCTCCTTTAGCCTCGAGCTCTGTGGGTTCAGAGCCAAAACCATAAGAAGTTTAATCATCGGCTGTCCTGGAATTACCCTAACCAACCAGGCCGGGATCATGCTGGTTTCTAGTCCACCAGCTCTTTGTTCTTTCTGAAATTCTCCTCTTCAGTGCAGTCAGAGGAGGGTTTCCTGCTGTCCCAGGAGTCATTAGGGTTGACTTCTCTGCCCCCAGGCACTGGTCACATGAGGCTGGCATTCCTTGACAAAGCCCTGTGGCATCTTTTGCACAATTGCTTCTCATGTGGGTCCTCCTCTTCCCCCTGATTGCACATGAGGCAAGGGCTCTGTGAGCGCAGCAGGCCTGCGGCATCCTCAGAGACGGGCCCAGCATGGGTGGCCTCTTGGAAGTCTTCACAGCTCCGGGGTTAAGGTGGTGAGCATCCCGTCATGAACAAAGAGTGTCAAACATGGACAGAGGGACTGGGAGGAGGGTGGGATATGCTTTAATGAAGCTGGGATGTGCCACAGATCAGAGGTCAGAAACTGGTAGACCTCCCAGAGTCATGGCAGAAGGAAGAGAGAAGTAACCTTTTTTTATGAAGCTGGAGTCAGGCTTGGATCCAAATCCCGGCTTTGTCAGACATAAGTTACACAACTTTGGAAATTAGCCGGGTGCGGTGGCGGGCGCCTGTAGTCCCAGCTACTCAGAAGGCTGAGGCAGAAGAATGGCGTGAACCTGGGAGGCGGAGCTTGCAGTGAGCTGAGATCGTGCCACTGCACTCCAGCCTGGGCGACAGACCAAGACTCCATCTAAAAAAAAAATTATATAACTTTGGGCAAGATCCTTAACCTCCCTAAGCCTCAGCTTCTTCATCTATTAAATGGGGAAATGGATCATACCTCTCGTGTAGAATCCATGTGAAGGTAGATAAAATAGTGCATATGAAGTGTCCATAGTGTCTGCCGTATGTAGATCCCTGCTACCTGGTAGTGATGATATCTCTGCAGCAGGTGTGGGTGCTGCCCCTCCCACAGCCCCATCGTTCCTCTTGGAGTCCACCTGCTGCTGTGCTGGGCAGTCCCCGTGCACCCTGACTACTGCCCAGCTCAAGCCTCTGCACCTCTCTTCAACTCTGCCTGACAGCTTTCTCCAGCATTGGGACATTTATCAGCCCTCACATAGGACAGCCTGGAAATTCCAAGATTTAATGCCCCCTAGAGTAACCCTTAACCATTGAAGAGTGGGAGTTGGCAGGAAAATGCTCCAGGTTCCCCACCCCTCAATGGGACAACTTCCAAGTGCTTTCCACAGGGTTCACTGGAGGATGTCCAGGGGACTGAACCTCAGTTACGTACAGAAGTAGCCCTCTCGTGAATGCACCCTGTACCAGCTTGTCTCTCTTCCTGACTCATGTCTTCACTCTGTCATTTGTGCTTCCATGGGTCACTTCCCAAAGAAACTATGTGAGCTCAAGTCCTTGGCTCAGGCTTTCCCTCCAGGGGAACCCACCCCGAGACACCTGCTAGAGAGAGGCAGAAGATCAAATACTGGATAAAAAAATGCTTGAAGAAATAATAGCCAACAACTCTGGAGTCAGTGGCTTTAACCCTTCGCTAACATGAATGTTTTGATCAAACT
>NW_012098098.1:3285031-3300132 GCF_000951045.1 Mandrillus leucophaeus
CTAACATGAATGTTTTGATCAAACTATGACCAAGATCTTTTAAAAGAGACAGTCTTGAAGAAGTCTCAGTGTACCATATATTTAATTTCAAACATCCAGTGACATTTTAGCTCTCTATTCATCCATCCATTCATTTCTACATTTATCCAATAACTGTTACATACATGCTATGCCAGCTAGTGTTCCAAGTATTAAGGATATATCAATAAAAAATATACCCCGTACTCAAGGAGTTTATAGTCCAGTAGCTTTTTCTAAAATAAAGAGATTTTACAGAAAAATTACAAACAATATGGAGAGTTTTCATATACCATACATCCAGTTTCCCCCATTATTAACATTTAATACTAGTATGGTACATTTGTCACATGAATGAAGCAATATTCATATATTATTGTTGACTGAAGTCCATCTGAACCTTATTCAGATTTTTTCACTTTTAACCTAATCTCTTTTTTGTGTTCCAGGTCCCACATTACATTTCGTCTTCCTGAATCTTTAGGATCCTTTTGGCTGTGATAGTTTCTCAGACTTCCCTTGTTTTGATGACATGGGGAGCTTTGAGTATTTCAAGTATTTTGTAGAATGTCCAATTGGAACTTGTCTGATGTTTTTCTCATGATTAAACTGGAGAGAGACAGAGAGAGATAGAATATGTAGAACATATATTAATAATATGTATAATATAGTATTATACATATATATTATACATAATATATATTCTATTAATAATAATACTATATAATATGTAATATTATATATTAACATATTATGTATAATATAATATAATACATATTAATATGTTAATATATAATATGTAATATATAATATATTTATATATTATATAACATATAATTAATAATATATGTTATAAATATTATCTATAACAATATATTATTATCTATAATAGATATTATAAAATTATATAGTATATATTATATTACATAATATAATATATTACATATGATAATATAATATAATATATAATAATATTATTAATATATTCTATATATTCTATATATATATATAAAATTTTTTAGGAAGACCCTAGAGATAAACTGCCTCATTATTTCAAGGGTGCATCAACTATCAATATGACTTGTCCTGTTGGTATTAATCTTGGTCACCTGGCTGGCTAAGATGGTATTTGCCAGGTTTCTCCACTGTGGAATTACTCTGTTTTTTCCCCTTTCATACTGTACTTCCTGAAAGTGAGTTACTATACACAGCCGACACTTAAGGAGTGGGCAGTGACGTTCCTCCTCCTTCAGGTGTAGTGTCTGTGTGAACTATATTCTTCTGCAGGGAAGATTTGTCTTTTCTCCTTCATTTACTTATTTATTCAATCATTTATTTGTATCTCTATGAACCCGTGGATATTTGTTTTATTCTTTGGGTTATAATCCAATACTTTGTTTATTTTATTGCTAAGATAGTTCTGTCTTTAATCATTGAGAGCTCTTTCATTTGGCTCCTGTGTTCCTTTGACACACTTCCATTTTTATCGGTGTATGTGTGTGGGGGCGGGGGGAGACAGAGAAAGAGAGAGAGAGAGGCACTTCCCTACTTCCTGGCACTATAAGGTACTCCAAGCTCATTTGATATATTTCCTGTCCTGGTCCTGGTATCATCCATTTTCTCAGGAAGCTCTAGTTTCTGTTATTGGACAATGGTCGTTAGAAACCAAAGTCTGGGCATGAGGTGTGCTCATGGCTAATGGGTGTTGTTACTTCCAGACTCCAAGAGTGTGAGACAGAACCCTGAGGACCTAGGGAAAAAGAGTAAGGCACTCTTAAAAGAACACTAAAGAGGATATCAAATTCGCTGACCAGACAGTCTCATGCAGTTATCCTTGTAGGTATGTTTTATACTTAAGTTATAACTGAAATTAGTTGCTAAGCATATGTTTATTTGTTCTGTCTGTTCTTTTTTCCTTCCTTATTTTGGATTGACTTTTTTTGTGTGTTCTATTTTATCTCTACTCTTGATTTACTAGTTATTTTTCTGTGCTTTAAATTTTTAGTGGTTGCTCTGGGGTTTACTATGTGAATATTTAACTCAAGAAAGTTTGCATTCAAATAATATTATGTTACTTCACATATAGTGTAAGGACATTACAGCAGCGTACTTCCATTCACTGCCCTGTGTTTTTTACTATTATTCCTGCATGTTTTAAAATCCTCTTGTTGTTTTTGTTTTATTTTGTTTTTTAGAGACAGGATCTTATTCCATTACCCAGGCTAGAGTGTAGTGGCACAATCATAGCTCAATGTAATCTTGAACTCCTGGGCTCAAGCAATCTTCCTGCCTCAGTGTCCTGAGTAACTAGGACTACAGGTCTATTGTTATGTTTTTAACTAGTCAACTATCTTTTAACTTTTTCAAAAGCAAGATAAAATATCTCATATTTACCCAGGTGTTTACCATTTCTAGCACCCTTGTTTTTGTTTCTAGGTTTCCATATAGTATAATTTTTCTTCTGCCTGAAGAATTTCCTTGGACATTTCTTGTATGGTAGTTCAAGTCCATTGGTGATGAATTCTCTCAACTTTCATTTGTTTGAAAAAAAAAATCTTTATTTTGCCTTCATTAAGGAAGAGATTTACGCTAGACATAGAATTCTAGACTGATAATTTTTTTTCTTTCAGCAGTTTATATATTGGTGTATTGTCTTTTGGCTTGAATTTTTTTCTGATAGGAAAGGTGTGGGGATTCTTATTTTTGTTCTTCTAAATTCAATGTGTTCTTTTTCCTCCAGCTTTGAAATCTTACTTTTTGTCACTGTTTTTGAGCAATTTAATTATAATGTGCCTACCACATGGTATGCTTGGATTTTATTGAGCTCCTTGGATCAGTAAGTTTATAGCTTTTATAAAATTTGGAAAAATTTTGGCTATTATTTCTTCAAGCATTTTTTAATCCCTTTCTCTCTCTCTATCTTCTCCTTCTGGAACTCCAATTACATGCATATTAGACTTTTTGATGTTGTCACATGAAGCTGTTTCAGTTTATATGATTTTCATAGCTCTGCTTACAAGTTCACTGATTTGTTATTTTGCAATGATTGATCTTCTGTAAAAGCCACCCAGTGAATTTTTTATTTTAGATATAGTATTTTCAGCTCTGAACATCTCATTTGGTTCTTTTTTTATATCTTCCAATTGTTTCTTCATTATGCTCATATTTTCATCTAAATCCTTGAGCATATCTGTCAAAGCTGCGTAAAGTATTCCCATGCTGATTCCATCTTTTGTCACTTTGAACTCTGCTTCTTTTGACTGTTTTTTTTTTTTTCTTCCCCCTGGTATGGGTCATGTTTTCTGCTTCTCTAGTAATTTTTTATTGGGTGCCAGGCGTTACAAATGCTTGTAACTGAATTTTTGGACTCAGTAGTTTTCCTTGAAAGAGAGTGGATGTTTATTATGGCAGGCAGTCAAGTTACTTGATCCTTTTGAGGCTTGTTTTAAGTGTTTGTTAAAGGGAAGGTCCTTTACTCTAGGGCCAAAAGCCCTACTGTTAAGGTGTGACCCTTCTGGGATCTCTACTGAATACCCTGGGTTATCCATGGCTCTAGAGAGTAGCACCGAGTTAAGAGAGTTGAATCCTGGTTTGGGTTCGCCTGCAGACTTGCTCTGCAGTGTTACCCAAGTGACTTAACATCACTTGACCTTGCTTTTCCCATATGCCAGGTATAGAACTTAGTCTTAATTTCTGATTTTAATTCTCTTTTACTCAGTCCTTGTGGTGGCATAGAGGTGCTTGAGCAAATACCTTGGGGTGTGTGAAAACATAGATTTCAGCCAGAACTCCTTACCCTATTTATATCAAAATCACTTCATGTATATCTACTTCACATATGGAAATTCCATTTAAGACTTCATATGAAGAATTGCTGTTAAATAAAAAAACTGAGAAACAACTATATGAAAATATCTGGGTTATCACCAGATATCATCAGATATGACAGGTCTATGTGACATTCATTCAGCTGAATCAGTATCTTGGTCCATATGAGCATTGTCAACAAATGACCCTGGGAATGCAGCCATCCTTACAGAGCTTTTATAACATCAAATAGTGTGAGGATAATAATTAACATTATGAGCTAAATTTATCCTCAGATTAAGAAGAATGTTATGTCTTTTGAAACATTTTAAGTAATTTTACACTGTTAAAAACAAATAGTGGAGGCTGGGCATGGTGGCTCACGCCTGTAATCCCAGCACTTTGGGAGGCTAAGGCGGGTGGATCACGAGGTCAGGAGACTGAGACCATCCTGGCTGACACGGTGAAACCCTGTCTCTACTAAAAATACAAAAGAAATTAGCCGGGCATGGTGGCAGGCACCTGTAGTCCCAGCGACTCGGGAGGCTGAGGCATAAGAATGGCGTGAACCCGGGAGGCAGAGCTTGCCGTGAGCCAAGGTCACATCACTGCATTCCAGCCTGAGTGACAGAGCGAGACTCTGTCTCGAAAAAACAAAATGAAACCAAAATAGTAGAGTGACACCATCCTATTCATTTGGACAAATGAGTTTGAGCCATTTTCATATCCATCCCTATAGAAGTACCCTCATCCCCCAGATTTTTGATACCATTATTGGTGACATTACTAGATTCTTTCCCTATGCTAGGTTAGGTTATCTGTTCTTGGAGAAAAAAATGCACTAGGCCATCAATATTCTAGGAGACCAGGAGTTACTCCACACACGTCTACATGAGTAAATGCACAGCCCAACCCAATATCCATGTAGTCATTCAGTAAAAATCTATCTCCACAGCTCTGCTCTAAATTAGTCTTAATTTATTAGAGGATAAGGTATGTTTTGGCATAAACTTCTGTTGGATCTGGTTATAGCATGGATGTTCCTAACAGAATTTAGTTAGGAAGACTGTAAGGGTAGCATTAGCCTTTGAAGCTGGAGTGTTTGCAACATGGTGCATAAGAAATCGATCCAAATAAAATATGCTTCTCTTATAAGAAACGGGGGCATTTATTTGAATTAATAAGGCATGAACAGAAACCAAAGCCTGATTTGGGGAGAGGGCACTCTGCCAAACAAGCGGGTTTCACGCTTGGTGGATAAGGCAGTGGTGTGATGGGTAAGGATGTAAGACCACCTAGGCTTGGGTTCCATCTCCATTCCTTTCTAGTTGAGTGATCTCAGGCTTTCTGTGCCTGACCCATATCCCTCATCTTTAACTTTTAGCAAATGCCAGTTTGGCTTCCAACTGCCTGCACCTGTGTTCCTTTGCCTGGGCTCCATCTGGCTACAGGAACTAGCTCCAGCCCTGCACACGGTAGGCTGGCAGTGTTGGGGAAATAATGCTGCAGGGGAGGGTCCCTCAGCCAATGGGGATGGAATGAGTAGGTCACATTCCCGGCTCCTGTCCCCTTAGATGAACGATCCCAGGAGGATGCCCTATGGTGTTCCATGGGGCTTCCCAAGACAGTGCTCCAGGGGTAACTTGCTCACTGAGACCCCCTGCATTGCCTTCTTCCTCCCCTGAGTCACTTGCCCAAGTTCCCTGACTTGTGTTTTTCAGGACTGCCTTCCAGATAATCTGTTTGTGCTAGAATCCTTGTCTCAGGCTCTGCTTGGGAACAGCCTCACCTGGGACAGGAGAAAGTGAATGAGCATGTACCTCTGGCATGTGGCACATGTTCCTAACTTACCATCAGTTTCCTCCTCTGTCTTGGGTAGTCCTGGAGCTTGGGAAGTGCCCAGTTTTAAGGGGCAGAAAGGTAACCCCAGCTCCAGGGCGAGAAAAAGTGTGAGATAAAAAGTCAGGAAGTGCCTTGGGAAGCCGTGCCTCGGTCTCATTTGTGTCTGTCTCCATCAGCCAGCTGGTCCTCGCCTCCCTGAAGGTGACCATGTCAGGGAGAGTTCAGACCACCCTAGGCGTGAGCCCTGAGGGGAAGGCAGTGGAGAGGAGGTGGGAGCGGGGTGGGAGCCGAGCATCAGAAGGTATGGAAGAGAGAGGCTGAGCCTCGGGGAGGCCGCTGGTATGTGATAAGAGGTTGCAACGGCAGCAGGAAGGCTCGCGGCCAAATTCCAGCGTTTTTGCTCAGGTAGGGGAGGGTGGGGGATGCTGTGTAAATGAACCTCTCTGCCTATCCCCTTTATCTGCTGCCTGAAACGGTGTGATTTCCTCCCTTGAAAACATCTTCAAGCAGCATAGATAAAACCTGAGTGTGACTTATGATTCTGCATTCCTGCTATCATGCCAGCTTGGGCTCCGGAGATTCCTTATCAATTAATGCTTTCTTGCCCAGCCTCCGCCTCCTCCTCCTGGGCCCCCTCCTGTGGACCAGAGCCCTGAGATTCTGCCAGAGATCAGGCCGGGCTGGCCCAGAGGGAGCCATATTGTATACATTTGTACACAGACACTTAAAAATAAAACCGCCGGCCTGGCTACAGAGCGCCTCTTTGGCTGACGGGAGAAGCGGCTGGGTTGGGTGCTGGCTGGGGCCTCGCTGCCTGGTCCCCAGCACTGAAAGCCTCCCCTGTCACACTGGGAGGTTCAACTGGAGACCTGAGGAACGCCAGGAAAGTGGTGAGGCTTCTCAGAGGCGGCCCCGTCCGGCTCCGGGTCTGGCGGATTAGAGGAATACGTGGAATTTCCAAATTTAGCATTCAGGAATAGCTTCGTATAAACAAGGGCTGCTTTCGCTGCAGAGATGCGAAGTAGATAATGCCAAAAAAGTCCCCGTTTGTGACTGAATTCTGGGATTCTGCAGCCAACCTCTAAGCTGACTGGGTGCAGAGGAAGGGCCGCTTCCTGCCTGGCCCTCTGCATGGGTGGTCGGGCTTAAAAATGAAATATCCAGGCTGACAAATGCTTTTACAAAGGCCAGATTATAAACTGTAAACCTACTGTCAGCTGGGCAGAAGAGAAATCTAAATGCCTCTCTACCATTTAAAGATTCCGTTTGGCCACAAGACTAACGCACTTCTTGAGCGAGGAAAGCGGCCTTGCGTTTATAAATTGGTGTCCGAGCCACAGTGAGCTCGGGATAAGGGAATCTATCAACCAGGAAACAAACAGCCTCCCCAATATCTCAGGGTATCTGAGTATTGTTACAGAAACAAAGTGCCCTGGAGCAAAAGAAAAGCAAAACAGAATTTCTAGAGGGGACACAGTCTAGGGTGCAGCCGCAGTTTGCGAGCGTTCAGGTCCACGGAGAGTTTCTAAGCGTGAATTTTCCAGGGGAAAAATAGACCAATCCCCTGCCCAGGAAATACACGACTGGGGGTGGGACTGAGGGTGGCCCAGGAGGCAAATGAGTTCTCATTTCCCTGCTGTGTGCGGGTGTTTATGGGAATCCAAACTTACGGCCCCACGAAAGAGCCAGCCTCCTCTCGCAGACGTGGAGCCGTGAGGACTGAAGCGGGTTGGAAGATCCCGCACAACACATGCACCATCCCAGCCTCTCCGCTCAAGGCAGAAGGGCTGCAGTGTTCAGGAAACATAGATGCCGGGGGGCTGGGGAAGGGGCAGGGGTCTGCAGGGCTCAGTCACCCAGGGGAGACCTTGCCTCTCCAGACAGAGCCCCTTCCCCAGACAGCCTGTTGGAGCCAGGTCAACAGTGTGAATGGAGCCAGGACACCTGGGGGTGGACCACTTGCCGTTTCAGTCTCAAGATTCCCCTCTCCTTAGACATGAGAGAGTTAGGGGATCCGGGATCCTGGGAGCCAGAAAGAGCAAAAGAATGTTTGATGTGGCAGGTTCAATGATCAGACAGTCCTTCTCCACCAGCAAAACCACAGGAGGAGTCTGTTCAAATTTTTTATTCAACAAATATTTGTGGAACGCCTGCCATGTGCCAAGCACCATTCTAGGAGCTCGGGAAGCACCAAAGCACAAAGCAGGCAGCAGCCCCTTTTCTTTGCAGAGCTTGGATTCTGGAGGCAGGAGACAGACAGTGATTCCCAGAGAGCTGGCCCGCGAGCCAGGTGAGCTGTGCTGGGACACA
Organism: Mandrillus leucophaeus; assembly: GCF_000951045.1. Classification (NCBI taxonomy): domain Eukaryota; kingdom Metazoa; phylum Chordata; class Mammalia; order Primates; family Cercopithecidae; genus Mandrillus; species Mandrillus leucophaeus. The sequence goes on from NW_012098098.1 coordinate 3,293,009, forward strand.
GGATACAGAAAGAGGAAGGGAGTGGCTTCAGATAGGGGCCAAAGTAGGCCTCAGGGAGAAGGTGACGCTGGGTAAAAACCTGAAGGATGGGAGTGTGTGCCTAGGGAAGTGTGCTGCAGGCCAATGGGACAGCTGATGCCAAGGCCCTGTGCGCCTGGGACTGGGAAGAACAGCAGCTGGGGGAGGTAGTGGGAGAGGAGGTTGAAGCAGTGGTGGAGTGCGGTGGGAAGGGGCAGGTGATCTGGGGCTGTGCTGGGCAATTCGGTAGCCAGGAGCCTCCTGCGGCTCCTTATGTTTCAGTTTAATCGAGAGAAAGTCAAGCTAAAAATTGGTTCCTCCATCAACCAGCTGCATTTCAGGTGCTCAACAGTCACCAGTGGCTGGTGGCTGCTAGCCCAGGTCTAGAACATTTCATCATCACAGAAAGCTGTAGTCCAGAGCCTCGTAAGGACTGGTAAAGATCATCGTAGGTGCTTTGGCTTCTACGCAGACAGAGAGGGAAGCCATTGCAGGGTTTTGACCAGAGGACTGATGTTTTCAAAAGGTTACCCTGTCTGCCGCACTGAGAAATGATTCCAGAGAGAAAGCGAGAGTTTCACAGACGTGGTCCAGAGAGGGAAGAGGGCCCTGCCCATTTATCAGGTCCCCTGCCTGGCAACCTGGGACTCTTCCATTAGAAAGGGCATTTCTTCTTTATACCCTCAATTGCATACACATATATGTATGTATATATTTGTCTATGTAGATATGACACACGTGTGTGTACGTGTATATGTGTCCAGACACACATATATATTTGTATATATGTATATATAATTTTTCCAATGAGCATGTTTTATTTTTTAACAGCTTTGTTGAGCAGTAATTTATAGGCTCTAAAACCCAGTCAGGCTAAGTGTGCCATTCATCGACTTTTAGTAAATTGACGGGGTTGTACCACCATCACCACCATCCAGCCCCACGTGGCACTGTGAGCGGGGGCGCACAACAAAGGCGTCCGCTGTGCATTTTCTGAGCTCTGTGAAGGGCAGTCCCAGTGGGCTCAGGTGGGTCCGAGCACTGGCGACAGCTGTAAACTGTCCTCCCCTTGGGTCGGGTCTCAGAGGTGCAAGTGGCTTGTCATGGAGAATTGCTCACACGTAAGACAAGCAAACCCTCAGACAGAGCCCTTCCAGGGGAGATGGGTCCCATCTGTTCTTGCCCTCCTGACACCCCTCTTCCTGCCTCTGGCCGGCGTTTGCTCCCCGTCTTTTCTCAGAATCTCTAAGCGCTGTGCTTTAGTCTTGGTTTTTCCAGTCTTCTGGCCAAAAGTATACACAGAGAAAAATATACAGAGAGGTTAGGCTCCTTCTCCCACTGAGCTAATATTTAGGGGAAAGAAGATTAAACAGATAGTTCAGGGTTGGCTTGTATTACCACACTATCCTTTTAAAAGTAAAGGGTTTTAGAAAAAAATCCAACGAAGAGGGGAAAAGTTCAAAGCTCTTGAAGAGAAATGATCATGGTGTTGTTTTCAAGTTATGAACTAGAATCAGTGGAGCACCTACTGTGTGCAAGGCATTGGGGTCACAGAGATGACCGTCTAGTCTCTACCTTCCAGGTATTTTCCTATTCATTCATTCATGTGCTCATTCAGCGAGTTCCAAGTGATGTACCAGGTCTGCTCTACAGAGGTGAGGAAAGCTTGGTTCTTGCCTTCCTGATACCCATAGTCCAGTTGAGGACAGGGTATGTTTTGCCCAGAATTTTCCTTAATGTTCTTGAGTTCCAAGATGTTCCTTGGATAACAAATAGCACAGAGTTCAAAGAGAAAAAGGGGAGCTAAGGCTTAGCGAGCTCGTCTTCCATTTGGCCCTGGCGCACAACTTTGCTCTTTCAGTTCTCCTAACGTTCCCCTGCTGCAGTTACAATCACTGCAGAACAAACCAATGATTGCATTAGGCCCATGTTTATCTCCCTCCTTCCTTCATGCAGACTGACAGCCACAGCACGGGGCAGGTCCAGTGGAGTGCCAGACCTCTAAATGCCCATGTTTTAATTAAAACCATTTTCTGTACAAGCTGAATTCTTTCCCCATCTGGTCCCTTGACTTGCCTGGACTGAAAAGAGCAGGAAGGTAAGAAGTGAACTTCTGTCCCCAAAACCTCATAAAGAGGGGAGGGCTGGGAGGGCCCCAGATGAGCTTCGGTCCCCACAGGTAGAGTGAGGATCTGGAAAACAGTCGTGCAATGTTTCTGGAAACTGAGAGCAACTGGGCAGTCACATCACATTCACTGTGAACTGGGCAGTCACATCACATTCGACTGCTGCTTTTATGGTAGCTGTTAAAAATTTTGAAATTAGGCTCACACCTGTAATCCCAGCACTTTGGGAGGCTGAGGCAGGACGATTTGTTGAGGCCGTATGTAGCCCGGGCAACACAGTGGGACTCCGTCTCTGCAAAAAACACAAAAATTAGACAGGCGTGGTGGTATGCACCTGTAGTCCCAGCTACTTGGGAGGCTGAGGTGGGAGGATCCCTTGAACCTGGGGCTCGAGACTGCAGTGAGCAGAGATCGCACCACTGCACTGCAGTTTGGGCAACAGTGTGAAATTCTGTCTCAAATAAAAATTTTTTAAAATAAAACATTGGAATATTTAATTTAAAGGACTATTGTGCAGTGATAAAAAGGAATGAAGTTCTGACTCATGCTACACATGAATGAACTTTGAAAACATGATGCTTCTTGAAGGAAGCCAGACACAGAAGACCACACATTGCATGACTCCGGTGATACGAAATGTCCAGAACAGGCAGATGCCTAGACACAGAAAGTAGATTTGTGGTTGCCTAGAATTTGGGGGAAATTGATAGTGATTGCCAGAGGTGCAGGGTTTCTTTCGAGCTGATGAAATGTTTTAAAATCAATGATGGTGATGGTTGCACATTATCTCTGAATATGCTAAAAACCATTGAATTGTACTCTTTAAATAAATCAATTATAAGGTATGTAAATTGTCTCTCAACAAAGCAGTTAAAAGACAAACTTCTTTGTTTTTTGGTTCACTTCCGAAAGATGAAAGACTACAGATAATCGGAGAAAAGGAGAAAACAGACAATACTATCCTACCAGTTGAAACCAAGCCACGTGAGCAGCTTGGTGCCTATAATTCCAAATACACAGGTTTTGCTGTTTTACTTTTGATGTTTTGTGTCTCTTGGTTTGTTTTTGTTGTTGATGTTCTTTTTTTGAAAGTGAAGAATCCCACTGTCTAGGGTGGCTTGTGTCCTGGGAAGTCTTTGAAATATCTGTTTTGTGGACAGAACAGATCTAATTAGACTGTGGAGACCCAGTAAACACTGCAATTAAAACCATGTAGCAGTAGAGCGCCTGCTGGGAAACTAACTGGCCAAAGGATCTGGGATGTTTCTGCTGGGTGGCTGCTGAATTCAGGTTTTGTAAACAGGAGAATCCCTGAGATGATTTCCAGAGCTGAGTGTCAGTCCTGGTGAAGGTCTGGCCAGGCTGTGGGCAAGCTCTTTTGGAGACCAGTGGGTGACAGTACAAGTCCACCCACCGTGAGCTTTCACCCACAGGAATCTTTAAAGTCCACTTACTTATTTATTTGTTTGTCTGGTTTTTAAAATTAAAATAAGTAAAGGATGCACATGGGTATTCAAATCAACATACACAAAGAGGAGTAGATGGTAGAAGGAGTTCTCTCCCACTCCCAGCCTCTGTGTCTCCACCTGGAGCCCAGCACTACTTGTCAGTTGCTTGTGTGACCTTATAAATAGCCCACAGGGGTGCAAGCAAGCTTATCCCCCTTTGCTTACCCATGGATGCATGGAAATATACTATGTCATCTCCTCTTTACCTGGCTTCTTAATTTAAAAAAAAGTATATTGATGATTGCTCTACATCAGCCTTCACTGATGTGATTTATTCTTTTTTTTTTTTTTTTCAGACGGAGTCTCGCTCTGTCGCCCAGGCTGGAGTGCAGTGGCATGATCTCGCTCACTGCAAGCTCCGCCTCCTGGGTTCACGCCAGTCTCCTGCCTCAGCCTCCTGAGTAGCTGGGACTACAGGTGCCCGCCACCACACCCGGCTAATTGTTTTGTATTTTTAGTAGAGATGGGGTTTCACCGTGTTAGCCAGGATGGTCTTGATCTCCTGATCTCATGATCCACCCACCTCGGCCTCCCAAAGTGCTGGGATTACAGGCGTGAGCCACCAAGCCCGGCCATGATTTATTCTTTTGGATGGCTATATAGTATTCCACTCTATGAATACACCAGAATTTATTAAACAGTTCTCTATTGGTGGACACTTCATTTCTAGAATTTTGCTATTACACATGATGCTACATTGAGCATTTTTAAAGATATATCTTTGCCTCTTGTGGGAATATAGTTAATAGAATAAATTCTTCAAAATCTAATTGTAAGATTAAATCATTTCTACATTTAAAATGTTTGATACTACTTTCCAAATTGAATAGTTCATTGCAAACTGTAACCCTCCAATAGTACACAAGGTCACCTGCTCTGACCTAATTTTGAACATTTCTTTGGTAGCTCCTACAAGGGAACTGGACACAGATGTTTTCCTGCCCTTCCAAGAGCCAGACAGAAGCAGGAGTTCAAGATTGCAGTGGGTACTTCCTGTCTTCTGTCTTCATAAAAGCCTACTGCTAGGCAGGCAGGTCTGCTGTAGACCAGAGCTAGCTGTCTCCTAGTATCTTTCTCTCCCTCTTTCTTTGTTAATAAAGTCCCCCCAAGTTCTAATCAGGTCTCTGGTCACCCATCTACAGCCTCCCTTGAAGCCAGGTATGGCCATGTGACCAAGTTCATACCTTTAGAAAGTGAACGGAAATAGCTACACAGCTGCTGTGTCTCTTGCTTCTAAGGAAATTGCCTCCCTGCCACTTCCTGTCTTTCCCCAGAAACCACCTTCGTCCTGGAGATGGGGCCACATGCTGGGGCTAACAAGATGGACAGAGCCTGGAATGCTGGAGGATGCATGAGGCCAGAGGAAGAAGAATCTTCTTGTTTTTGTGCATGGGCTTCTTAGCTTCCCAAGAGACAGGCTTTGGGCGGGAAATTGGCATCAGTGAGGTGACTGGAGTAACCAGTGAACACAGGGCTGGCGACCCCGGATTAACATTCTGCAGGCTCCCAGGAAAAACCCAGAGACCTTGAGAGTATGCGCAATCTCGATTCCCTAGGAACACAGGTGGGGTATTCTTACTAATGGTATTGGATTTTACAGGGATTACCCAATTTGCAGGCCACATAATTTATCAGTCATTTCAAAGCAGGTTGCAAAGTAGGTTGGAATTCTGAGGCCTTTGCTGCCTGCTTCCAGCTGCTCCAGAAACCAAATCACCAACCAACAGCTGGAGCAAACACTCATAAAAAGTCCCCCAGCTTCTGCCCTCCTGGAAAATGTTCACAGCAGGCTCTCTCCACCCACACGGAAAAGCACAGATTTGGTCATTTCCTATCGTGCTGCTCAGTTGCAGAGGCTTCAAGTTCCCAGGACTTGCTAACTCACCCTGGCTATTGGCTTTTAGAGTTTCTGGGACCCAACTAAAGCAAAACAAACAGAAGAGCCACTAAGCAAGTTGGTGTTCTCTTTTTGCTTTTGGACACTCCCAGACACCTTAGGATGAGGGAACTGGTAAAGGTATTTAAGTCAATGGACTTGCCATTGAGCCAAAACAAGTCACAATTAGAAGGGCTTAAGGGATGGCACCAACAAAGAAGAGTGCATTCTGATCACTCATTCATTCACTTATTTACTAGACGTTTGCTCGGAGCTTCCTGTCTGAGGAGGACCGAGCTAGTCGCTGGGGACACAGCATGAGGATGGCACAGTTCTGCTCTCAGGGAGGCCACTCACTGTCACCTGAAACAGACGGACAATAATGACAAGTGGAAATTGCGATGAAAGAGGTGTGTACTGGGCTGAAGAGTGTCCCCTCAAATTCATATCCACCAGAAGCTCAAGATGAAACCTTATGTGGAAATAGATCTTTGCAGATGTCATGCGTTAAGGATCAACATGAGATCATACTGGGTTAGAGTGAATTCTAAATTCAACGAGGGTGGCCTAATAAAGAGACAGGGCATACAGGGACTGACACAGCTGAGAAGCCCATGTGAAGATGGAAGGGGAGACTGGGATGATGTCTGCAAGTCAAGGAACGCTAAGGAACACCAAGGAATGCTCCAATACTGGAAGCTGAATACAGGAAGCTGAATACCAGAGGCTGAATACCAGAGGCTGAATACCGGAAGCTGAATAAGAAGAGAATGACATAGATTCTCCTCTGGTGCCTTCAGAGGGAGCAGGGCACTGCTGACTTCTTGATTTTGAACCAGAGTCCCAGCTCCAGCAAGAGGGCAGGAAGAAAAGGGGGAATTCAACCTCCCTTCACCTTTTTGTTCTACTCAGGCCCTCAACATACTGGATGGTGCCCACCCACATTGAGGAAGACAATCTTCGGAGTCTACTGATTCTACTACTGATCTCATCTGGAAACAACCTCATAGACACACTCAGAAACAGCATCTAATTTGGGCACCCCACGGCTCAGTGAAGACGACATGTAGAATTACCCGTTGCCCTGAGCTTGTAGAGCAAAGGGAAGTTCCTTTTAAATACTTCAGGGCTAGAACTGGGACTTCCTGATTGGTTCCGTTTTTTGACAACAGTGCCCCCTTCATTGCATGTGAAAATTGATTCCCTGCACTTCCAGTGTAACACAAATAATCTTCCCTCTGCATCATCAGCTGCAGTGTTCTGGAAGTATTTCTGATGAAACAATTCCTTGCCCTCTGCCACACACACTGAAGCACTGTGGACTCTTTTCTCTTGGTCTCTGGAAGAAATGGACCCTGGTAAGCCCCATGACTGGTGAGGGCACCTGTGGAAATCAGTAGCTGGCTGAGTTTTCTGACTGTAGCCAAGTTTGCCCCATGGTTCCATCACCAGACACGATATAGGGTGGACACTGGTTTCCTCAAGAAGTTAGATTTGTGGGGATATTTATGATCCAGATGACACTCCAAATGTTGACTATTATCACATGATTTTAGTCATTTAGTTTTTTTTTTTTTTTTTTTTTTTTTTTTTTTT
>NW_012098098.1:3300182-3324823 GCF_000951045.1 Mandrillus leucophaeus
TTTGACAGAGCTTTGCTCTGTCACCCAGGCCACAGGCTGGAGTACAGTGGCACAATCTTGGCTCACTGCAACCTCCACCTCCCAGGTTCCACTGATTCTCCTGCCTCAGCCCCCCGAGTAGCTGGGATTACAGGCACGCGACACCATGCCTGGCTAATTTTTGTAGTTTTAGTAGAGATGGGGTTTCGCCATGTCAGTCAGGCTGGACTCGAACTCCTGACCTCAAGTGATCCATCTGCCTCGGCCTCTCAAAGTGCTATGATTACAGGCATGAGCCACTGTGACCGACAGGATTGTCTACTCTCCAACTGTTTTTAACTCTACCCTGAAGGACTCTTGGGTTCCAGGGACTGAAAGGGGTCTCCTGGGCTGATTCCAGGGTTGGTTGTGGCTACCTGAACAGAACTTTGGACTCCTTTCCTGCTCAAACAGAACAACTACATGGGTGTTTGCTCCACACACAGGGCCTCTAAGTATAACTTTCATTTAAAAAAAGAAGAATCTTGATTAAAAATAGTTTTAAAACTGTGAACCCAGTTCAGGGGTTTTTACTCCTGGCTGTACACTGAAATCACTCAAGAAATTTTTAAAAATTCCAAGTCCACTCAGGACTTACACCTAGAAATTCTGACTTACTGAGTCTGCAGTGGTGAGGTCTGGGCACTGAAATTTTTTAAAAATCTCGTCATATGACTCTAATGTGCCACCAAGGTTGAAAACTGCTGATCTGGCCCAGTATTCTCTTTACACCTGGAAAATTGAGGCTAAGAAGTCTAAATGACTTGTGAAAAGCCGCATATTAACCTCCAGGCTGGATTAGAACTCCAGTCTTCTCTTACGTGTCAGTGCTCTGTGAACTCCACCACGCATCCACACAGAAGAAGATGATACAGTTGTCTTATATGCATATGACTTCCTGTGGCTTCATTTTCACATTCGAACAAATATTTTTAGTCCAACATTTTAGTTTCTGGATGACAAAATCCTGAAGCAGGAAAGGACATTGATATTTATACTTCTGCTGGGAAACAGAGGCACCAGGGTCACAAATGAATGGCCCTCAAGACCACACAGATCCACTAGAGCCAAGAAGAGGCCTCGGAGTGCTGGCTCCCAGGCTCATGGTTTAGTTTCACCACTCCATACACTCCATTTCACACTCCCTTGGGGATGTCATTCCAATGCTAAACTGGTTGATGGAGACAAATCGTCAATACTGGTGAAGGGTTTTGTGTTTTCAAGGTCAATCTCAGAGTTTTTTTCCCCCCAAGAATTAGAGAGGAAAAAGAGATAAATAAGTACATAGGAATCAGTAGACAGAATAGCCTATCGGGGACTAAGTCTAAGTAATGCACAGTTTTAAGAGACGCTGCAACAGTGGTGGGGGTAGGGGGTAAGAGGTCGACTGAACACAAAGAAGAGAGGGCAGAAACTCACAGTCACAGGAGGGAATTTGCTAAACAAGAGCAGGTGCAGCAGGATGTAGGTGGTGAAGTCTATGGTGCAGGTTCAGAGTGAAAAAGGCTTGGGGTCCTGTGGGGAAATAGTGCTAGAGCTGATGCAATAATGAGGGCTTCTTTAGTCTGGTGCTCCCCATGAAAATCTCGAGTGCAGAGAGAGAAAGGACTCAAGTTGGTGGACAGGGTCCTGGCAGTGGTAGTGGCTTTGGGAGGGTTCTGTATGAGCATTGTGGTGGACAGCCCCAAATTCTATGCAGTTTCTTTCATTAAAAGGTGGGTTCTTGGACTTGGGATAATTCTGAGACTTCCTTTGACCCATGGGATGTGGTGGAAGCATTGCTGTATAATTTCTGAGGCTGGGTCTTAAAACATCTGAACAGGCTGAGCACGCTCCCTCTTGAAAGGCGCTGCCATTCAGTGAGAAGCCAAGCCACTTTCCAAGAGGAAAACCAAGCTACTCTGCTTGTTGTTGTTTTAAGTCACTGTGTTTTAAAGTGGTTTGTAATGCAGTGGTAGATAATGAAACAGAAATTGTTACCAGAAGTGGGGTGCAACTATAACAAAAATTTTAAACCCATGGTATTGGCTATGAGATTAGAAGGTAGGTGAAGACCTACAGGTCAATGAGGAGACTATTAGCAGAGGCTATGAAGGCAGTGAAGAAGTCACGACTTGGGACTGGGGAAAAGAGGACCTACCAGTACAATGAATAAAACCTTTGCCAGTGGTAATGTGGAGAATAGGAAAGGTACCCCATGAACTTGTGGATTTGGCCAAGGCTGTTTCTTCATTGTTCGAAGTCCTAACTCACTTCTTTTAGATGCATATGAAGAGAGAAATACATAGAAGAATTGGAGAAACAGCTGTTCAATTTTCACACCGAATTTAAAGGACCTAGAAGAGCTCAGGATGGTCTCCCCAGGCAGCAAAGTATTCTGAAAATAAATTAAATCCTGGAGAGAATATCAAATCCAGGTGCTGTCAGTAAAATGTGGATTTGAGATCAAGATCAGTCCAAGGGCACAGCTGGAATACTCTTTGTAAGAACTGAGAAAGATTTTAAGTGGTGCCCCTAGACTCTCTAAGCTAGACCAATGGACTTTCAAGGTTCTTAAATGCATTGTCTTATAACATCCAACTCAGATTCACATAAATCCAAAGTAGGAAATTTCTGTGTCAAGCGGACTTATGAGTATATCTTGTATCTTATGGAGCAGATTACAATGTAATATATAAAACATCTCTTCCCTCATTTGAAAGAACTCTTTTAGCTTCAACCAAAAGAAAGCCCAAAATAAAAGGAACCTCTTAGGAGGAAGCAGGCTGAGGAAACTACTCAGCTACAAACATGGGCCACTTCTTATGGAAAAGGAAGGATGACTCAAAGGGGAGAGTCAATAGCTGCAGAGCCCCACACCCAGAGGGTAGAACTGGGCTCAAATCAAGACACATTTCCTGCTCCAAGAGCAGGGAGAATTGGTAAAACAGGCCTAGCTAGATTTCAGAATTGCTTTGGACCAGTGGCAACCATGAGCTTCCATCCCATCCTTTGAATGACAGTATCCACTGTGGACATCCTGGTTCCATCTTCCATCGTACACTGGGTGTGTGTGGGCAGATGATTTGTATTTTCAGTTTATGAATCTCAAGGAATCACAGTGTGAAGCTACACTCAAGCAATGAAACTCAAAGTGCCTCCTCGGCACCTGGACCTGGTTTAGATGACAAGATCCTGACCTCTAGCTTGGGTCTGCTATCCTAATGGAACAGGACTTATGGGGACCTCAGGGAGTGGGAGTGAATGTAATTTGGACATGCGAAAATTATAAGTAGTCATACCCAGAGTGTAGCAGGCAGTGATGGGTTAAATACGGCTAGACATTTTTGTCACATCTCCCACTGAGTGGCAGAGTCCATTTCCTCTCCCATTGAGTCTAGAATAGCCTGAAGCTTGCTTTGCCCAATGGGACATGGCAGAAGTGATGTTGTATGATGTCTGAGACCGGAGCTTAGGAGAGCTCAGCTTCAGGTTGTATCTCCACAAACACCCTCTCTTGGAGCTCAGATGCAGTGTCGTAAGAACCTCAGTACATGCGGTGAGGCAATGGAAAGGACCTGCAGTGCTTCTATTGATATCTCCAGCCAAGCTCCCAGCCAACAGCCAGCACTGAGTGCCAGTGTCTGAGCAAGTCACCAGGGACGTCCAGTCAAGATGAACCTTCAGATGACCACAGAATGCAGCTGACATCTCAGGGAGTAAAACTGTCCAGCTGAACCTCATCACCCCACTCAATCATGACAAATAGTAGTTATTTTTTACTTAAGCCGCTTTTTTGGGGGGCAGTTTGTCCTGAAGTAATAGATAATTAAAACAAGCATCTTTCTTCCACTTTAGCATTTTTGATCCGGTTAAAACTCTCTTTAAAGTTAAAAATGACCCTGATCTTGCATGCTCCTCATAAAAAAACAAGACCTCATGTACCTTTTAGGGGAGGGGCTAGACTTGACATTGCCATGGAAGGGAGGGGATGGGGGGGTTTATGAGACGAGTGAGAGTTTATGAGCCAAGAGTTTTTCTTAGCTTCTCCAAGAGTTTGTTCTCCGTGACTCGGATTCACTGTCTAGTCCCTAGGTTCTCTCCCAAGGGTGAATCTGAAAAAACTGCGCTAGTTTACTCATCCTGGGGACTCAGTGACTTTTGCCTAGCAGGGTGGGTCTTAAACTGTGCTAATATTAAATAATGACATCGTGTTCTCAATCCGCAAGAGGAAAATGCTCCATAAGTGTGCCTGGGTGGCCCAAGGGCTGTTGGCACCCACGCTGTGTCCTTGGAGCCCAGAGAGCTGGGCCCTTCTCTGCCTGAGGGCTGAGAGCCTGCTCCACAGAGCAAGGTGTGACCTGAAAGTGCTGAGGAACAAATGCTCCTGGGGCCACCCCTCACCTGGCAGGAGCAGGTGTCTGGACAAGAGCCTCGGTTCCCCATCCTCTGGAAGGACGAAGCAGGTTCTGTGTGGTTCCTCAGAGGTTCTCCAGTGTGATTGAGCCTTCGGTGTTCACAGCATCCCCCATTCATTCACGTGCCTTTTATTGGCTTTAATTTGTCTTCTTTCCCTCCCTCACTGGAGTTCCTGGGATCACCTCCAAAATAAACTACCTGGACCCAATTCTTGTCTCAGCGCCTGCTTCCAGGTCATCCTAAGTGAAGACAGATGGGCATTGATGGAAGTTAGAGTCCAAATTTAATTAGTCCTTTCTCTGCTAAAGGAGCACTTGTAAGCTGGACAAAGACTTCCCCATTCCCTCACTAATATCTGGGAAGCCCAGGGGGTTTCTTCTGTCAGACGCTGCCATGAGTCCACTGCCAGTGACTCCCAAATCCACCATAACTGTCCTGGTGTCTCCCATGATCCTTGTCTGCCCTGGCTGTCTGTGCATGACCCGGGGAAAGGCCTTTGCCCACTTTATGTCCCGCACAATTGGGAGACACCACAATAGCACTGTTTGGGCTCCAAAATGTTAGAACGTTTAAGAAAACACTGCTTTCAATTTTCACCTCTAGGTCTCTTTCTATACCTCCCTAGGACCCACACATGGGGCCAGGCCTGGGTTGAATTCTAGAGACAGAGAGCTTGCTGTCCTTAGAACTGCCCTCTGCTTCAACCACCAAATATTGCCAGAATCATTCTGCTTTCTCCTCCCTCGGGATGAGTCCCCTCCCAGAAGGTCACAGTCCCCTGATACAGACATGCTCGGCTCTCTCACGAGTATGCCAGTACTCCAGCAGTGTCCAGAGCCTGGTGTCAGATGGCAGTCATGTTACTCACAAGCTAAGCAAGAGAAAGGCCTGTCCTTGGTGGAGGAGTCAGGGCAGGCTGGGGTGTGCTGCAGTAATGGATGCCCCCACATCTCAGTGGCTTTGCACAGCCTAGGTTTGTGTCTTGCTCACAGAGAGCTTTCCAGGCTCCTCTTCCTCCTAGAGGGAGTCTCTGTACTTCTGTGGCTGCACCAACCCAGCACTGAGGCCCCTCAGTCACCAAGGCAGGGGAAGGGATGTCTCCACCCACCCCAGAGCTCCTAGTCCCATGCATCTGCCTCGCTGAAAGGGATTGAGAAGTGAGGAGGGAAGATGGAGTGTTTGGTGAGCACCAATGTCTCCTTTTCTGCCAGGGACTTTTTTTCTCTGTTTTAAAATACTTTTTATTTTGAGATAATTGTGCATTCACATACAACTAGTTATAGAAAATACAACAGAGAAATCCCGTACACACTGCACCCAGTACTTAAAGTGGAGTGCTATATGATCCTATACTATGGTACAATATCAGAAAAATGCCACATCCAGGATACTGATTCCGATACAGACAAGACACAGGGCGTGTCCACCACCCCATGGACCACTGTCTTTGGCCTTTTATAGCCATATCCACTTCCTTCCCATCCTCACTCCTCCTTAGCCTCTGGCAACCACTCATCTGCTCTCAATTTCTATAATTTTGTCACTTCAAGAATGTTCTATAGGCCAGGTGCCATGGCTCACACCTGTAATCCCAACACTTTGGGAGGCAAAGGTGGGCAGATCACATGAGCCCAGGAGTTCGAGACCAGCCTGGGGTACATAGTGAGACCCCGTCTGTACAAAAAAATAAACAAAAACATTAGCCAGGCATGGTGGTGCATGTCTGTAGTCCTAGTTATTCGGGAGGCTGAGGTGGGAGGATCACTTGAGCCTGAGAGGTTGAGGCTGCAATGAGTTGTGATAGCATCACTTCACTCCAGCCTGGACAACAAGACTAAGAATGTTCTGTAAATGGAATCATAGAGTCTGCAGCCTTTGGAGACAGGCTTTCTCCTCCCAGCACAATGCTCTGGAGAGCCATCCAGGCTGCTGCGTGTGTCCATAGCTTGTTCCCCGCTGCTGGTGAGCAGTGTTCCATGGTGTGGATGTCCCAGAAGTTGCCCATTCACTCCCTGAAGGACATCTGGGTGTGTCCAGTGTTGGCGATTGGGAATAAAGCTCTTCTAAGCATTCTTGTACAGGTTCTTGGGTGAACATAAGCTTTCACGTCTCTGGACAAAATGCTCGGGAGTGTAACTGCAGGGCCGAATGGTGCTGCATGTTTAATTTTTCCAGAGTGTTTTTAGAGCGGCTGTGCCCTTTCACCTTCTTACCAGCAATGCGTGATCAGGGGCCTTTCTCAAATCTCAGGCAAGTCTGAGTATTTGTTTGCTAGCAAAGGCCAGCAACAGACAAATGACCCTTGATGGCGAACCCCAAAATGACAGACTGTGTCTGGTGGGATGGCGGAGTATGTGCGTTCATAATTTCATCTTGTACACAGATACTGGAGCATTTTCTCTTGGCAAAATTATCTGCATTGTACAGGGAGTTCCAGAAGCAACCCCAAGATTTCTGGACAGTCAACCATGAGAACCCATTTGAGACATCTCCCTGGGGAGGAAAGAGACGGATTAGGTGGAGGCCTATTTAAAAAGAAACATAGCCCTCAAATTATTTTCTAAGTGGCCTTCCTAAATTATGGGCTTATTTCTCTAGGACAGGAAATTGAGATTTCTCCCATGGTCCTCCACCACAGTGAGGGAGTGACTTGTTTGTAATCTCATTTGAGAAACCCTAGGCACAGACCAGAAGCCACACAGTGGTGTCATTCATGTGCCCACTTAGATCAGCTGGTGGTTGCCAGTCATGGTATGCTGAGAAGTAGACTTGGCCAGAAACAGTGCCATAATTGATTAGTAATGTCTACATGGAGAGCGTAAGGGGAGAGCAGCTGCATACTTAGAAATTTATCTAGTCTAAGATACACCTTTTCCGACTTTTTAACATCTCTGAAGTCAGGGTGCATTGTATAATCGATGGCTTCTAATAAATCATTACATTGTATTTCTTGTGGTTCACAAAATAATAGTACATTGGACAAATGGTGAAGTAGATAATGTGGTATGTGGCATTTTTGGATTGCTTAGAGGGCTATTGTTAGGAATGAATGGGCTTGTCTTCAGGATGCCTTTAGCTGGGGAGGCTCAGTGCGCTTAGTGTCATCCATCTGTCTGCCCCTCTCTTTCTCTGTCTCTCTGTCACCATTTTCTGTCTCTTTCTCTCCTCTCCTTCTCCCTCTCTCTCCCTTCCCCCAAGGGTCCCTGTGTGTCTGTGAGGTTTGACTCTTGCACTTTCCACACAACCCCGCTGTTCTTTCTGCTCCGCCAGCCTGCCTCACAGGGCTGTTGGGAGGCACAGGCCTCAGCCCCCAGACCGTTCCATCAGCGCCTCCCAGAACCCTACACGCCGCCTCTCTCCGCTCCAGCTCCACCCTCACTCGTAGATTCTTTCCATGTTCTCAAGTCCAAACTCTCTGGACCTTGAGTGAATCAGATGACCTTTTGAGGTTAGAGATTGCTGCACAGACTGGGAATGTTTCTCGTCTGCGTTCGCTGCTAATCCCTGATGTAGTCAGCTGTGACCAGGGTAAGGTGGTGAGTGAGTGGGTGGGAATATGGGCCCTGAGGCACAGCACACCCTCCTAGGAAGCAAAGTCACAGGCCATGCTAGAGATCATATATACATATATATTATCTATTACAATATAATATTATATGTAATACGTTATATATGCTTATATAATTATGAATAGCATGAATATGTAATTATGTAATAAATTAAATAGATTATTATATTAAAACTATATAAATGTATAATAATTATATAATCATATAATATATGTATGTATCATATGAATATATAGTTATATATTCATATATAACACATGTATAAATATATGACATATATTTCACAGAATATATAATATATTACATATATTATTACATATTAGAATATATAACATATATTGTATAATTATATAATACAGATTTAATTATATATAATATATATGTATATTTATATATGTATATGTCTATGTATGAATGTTATGGACTGAATGTTCATGTCTCCCAAAATGTTCTTGAAATCCTAACCCCCAATGTGATGGTGTTGGATGGTGGGATCTTTGGAAGGTGGTTAAGTCATGGGGCAGACTTCCTGAATGGGGTTATGCCTTTATAAGAAGAGATATGGAGAGACGATTTTTCTCTCTGTCATGTGAGGACACAGTGAGAAGGCAACCCTCTGTGAATAAGGATGGGGGTCTTCATCAAGAACCTGACCATGCTGGCACCCCAATCTTCGAATTCCCTCCAGGATTCTAAGAAATAAATGTGTATTGTTTAAGCCACCCAGTCTATGATATTTGTTATAGCAGCCTGAAGTAAGACTGAGACCATCCACACTTGCACACACATGCACACACATCTATACCTGTATCTTCATGTATGTCTTCCTCCCTTCCTCTTCTCCCTCCATCCATTTCTTTCTTCTCCCTGCCTCCTATACAGAGCTGTCTTGCCATGCTGTGCAAAACCCCGTCTCGTTGGTGAGCTTGTTTATTCCTTTTACCTCCATCCCCCACTCCCTCTCTTCACTGACAATCATTCTAATATATTCAATGTAAACCTTTATATTTGTAGCATTCAGCTAAAAGGCCTGGGGTCTGGGATTCCTGGATTCGAATCTCAGATCTGATATTGATTAGCTGTGGGACTTGGAGCCTCAGTTTATGTCACAACGAAGCTTACCTTAGAGGGTGGCTGTGGTAAGATGCATGCAAAACATTTAGAACACTTTCCTGCACATAGTAAGCACTCAAGAAGTGTCTGTTACAGAGTGCATTCTTGCAAAAGATATATTTGGTTCTGCATACCTGAATATTTAGATTACATAAGGGGTATCCAGTTACATATCTGATTCTAGTCCTTGTTTCATATTTGAATATATGAATGGTTATGAAAGTTTCTTGGGATTGACTATTCTTTTCTCTTTTTTTGAGACTGAGTTTCACTCTTGTTGCCCAGGCTGGAATGCAATGGCACGATCTCGGCTCACTGCAACATCTGTCTCCCAGGTTCAAGCCATTCTCCTGTCTCAGCCTCCCAAGTAGCTGGGATTACAGGCGCCCACCACCATGCCTGGCTAATGTTTGTAGTTTTAGTAGAGACGGCTTTCACCACGTTGGCCAGGCTGGTCTCGAACTCCTGACCTTAGGTGATCCACCTGCCTCAGCCTCCCAAAGTGCTGGGATTACAGGCGTGAACCACCGCGCCCAGCCAGCATTAAGTTCTCTGTACCGAAGTGTTTCTTAATGACTGCATTCTTGCTTTTCATCAATTTCTCATTTATCAATTAATGATTATTATTCCATATTTTTTGAACATCTACGTTGTTCCCAAATGCTTCATTAGAAAAACAGTGATTCATTCATTACACACATTTGTGTGTAATCTCCATTTTTTTCCCCTTAGATGATGTTACCAGATGTGAACTTACACACTGTAAGGGATCTGGCTATGTATCCCCACTTGCCCTCCGGGCAAGGTGCACTAATTTAAACTCCTTGAAGCCAAATATAGGTTGTTTGTTTCCTCTTTCCTCTGTACTATGCCCAATCTATGTGCATTTTCATTTTAAAATATAAAATTGTTGTCTCTGAGGTTTGACTCTATCACAGTCCCATTGAAGGGAGTGTGAGTCTCATCCGGAAAAGCAAATGCTAACATCGGATAAGAAGAAAAGGTCTGGAGAAAGAGATTACTTTTCCTATAGCAGGAGGTAGGCAAATAACACAGTTAAGAAAAAGAGCTGTTAGGTTCCCGACATCACAGGGCACCTCTGCTCAGCACAGGCACAAGAGCTGGGGATGGAAAGGAGGCTTCTGGGGCAGGGTCGGGGATGAGGAGGGCTCTGCCTGATATTCCTGGAAACAAGTGGCCTCCTGGTTACACATGAAGTTCATTTTGATTGTAAGTAGGGGTTTGCCTTGCCTAATGGTAGGGTTGGGTAGCTATGTGGTGATGGGAGTCATGCCTTACTTGGGAGGATCTGGGCTACAGATTCCGGATTCAGATGGAATGCTTGGCCGTTTCATCTTCATCTCCCATCATTCAGTTGTATTTATTGAGCTGAGAATGTGGGGAAACTAACTCTGATTTTTAAAAGAATTTGAGAGTGTGGCTAGAGAACAGACAGTGTCTATTACTCCCACTGGTAAGGATCCCTTGACCCTTGACAATATATTAGTTGGAATTTGCTGCAGGGTTTTGCAAGGGAGTCAGAATATACCGGGTGGCTTGCCTGAGATGAACTGGAAAGTTCAAAAACTTAGGAAGGGGCCGTGTGATGAGGGGTCCTGAATGTCAGCTAAAGATTTAGATTTCCCTTTTGGACAGCCATCGAAGGGACTGGATATGTTTAAGAGTGGTTTCTGGCTGAAATTGTGTGTCAGTTAAGAATACTGTCAGCTGCAAGTAACTCATTCATGGCTAACAAAGGGTAGACATGGGGAGCTGCTTTTCTCATGGGACAAGAAGGCTGGATATGGCAGTAGGCTAAGCCACATCAACGCTCTGCCATGGCATCTTGGTCATTTTCTTAACCTCCATCCCAAGATGTTGCAGCAGATCTAAATATCTCATTTTCACACCCCCTTTCTCCCCACTGCCAATCCCTTTATAGAAAAGATCCTCTTGATTTATTAAAAAAATGCCATCATCCCTGTTGCAGATAATCTCAGGGTAAAGTCTGTGGGTTGAAGTTGAAGGTCACTGGGCTTGCTGTGAAGAGATGAGGTCTACTGTAGAGCTCATTCCTGCCTCACCTGCAGGTATCAGGAAGACAAGGAGGTGGCTGAGCAGTTGGCCACTTGGCTCTGAGTCCATCTTCTGACTCTTCATCTTACCTCCTGCCACAGAATATTACTGGATAAGCAACCTGGAGTAGTAGACAGGCTCAGCCTCAGAGGCTCAGATCTGGGTTCAAATCTCAGACTCACCACTTTAGCTGCAGAAGTTGGGCAAGTCTGAGCGTGCCTGTGAGCCTGTTTCCTTATCTATCAAATGACAGTGAGAATGCACAGCAAAGGATTATTGTGAGAATTAGAGAGAACGAATGAAATGTCCTCAGCACTGTTACTGGCTCAGTGGGGCTCAATGAAAGGTCATCTCTTAATGTGATTACCACCAGAAGGGGAAGAGCAGATGAGCTGGTGATTCTTCACTGAGGAAATGGATGAAAAAGAAAATGAAAAGTGATGAAACTTGTCTTAGCCTTTGTTTCCACTTTGAATTATGATAAGAGGATTTCATACAGAAGTGTCTATGCTGTGAGTTTCTAGGACTGGTTTCCATGTGAAGACAGATGTTCAGGATTAAGCCACTGCAGCACCCACTATGCAGATGTAAAAGCCACATTATGGGCATTGCAGGCAATTGCACTCGTTGCAATCTTTAATCTGAAAAAAGGACTTTGCTTCTTATCTGCCATCTGCTTGATGATGAACAGATGTGTTGGAAAGCAGGCTAATAAAGGTGCAGCCTCCTCTGATGATTACTGACAACCCACCACAAATTCTGCCTCCTTAATGTGGGAGAAGGGTCTAGGGACTTGGCATTGTGGAGAAATCAGCAGATGCTGAAACTATCCCGAGCCTGGAAACCAGTGCACCCTGCATCTTGGAGTAGTCAAAGCAACCGGCTCCAGCTGTCCTCCACGGGATGCTTTTATGGAATGAATTTCTGGGACAACTGCAGGGTCATCAGCATTGGAGGGAAATAAATGGATACATGGGGGAAGGGCCAATTTTAAAAGCAAAACTACATTCAAACATCTGGGTTCCATTTGATAAATAGTTGGCAATGGAAGGACTCTTACATTCCACCTCGTTCAAACTCACATATGACAGATGAGAAAACCTCAGCCCAGAAAGGGGAAATAAATTGCCTAAGTATGCAGCAAGTTGGTGACGGTACCATTGAAATATTTCACCTATCCATCCATCTACCTGCACATCCATCCACCTATCTACCCATCCACCCATCCGTCTACCTATTTATCCCTCCATCCACCCATCCACCTATACATCTGTCCATCCACCCATCCATTCATCCACCCATCCATCCATCCACCCACCCACCCATCCACCCATCCATCCCAGATATGTGCATAACATCTCTGATGTGCCAGGCACTGCAGTAGATGCTGAGCATGGGGCTACAACACAAAGGTCTGATCCTTATCCTCAGAGACTTATGTTCCAGTGGAGAAGATTATTACAGCAAATCACACACCTAATTTCAATTGAGATTACTGCTGTGAGAAAAAATTCAGAATGGTAAGAGAGAGTCTGGAGGGTCTGGAAGGACCCCTGAGGAGGTAAGCTTTAAACTGAGAACTGAAGGATGAGTAGAACAAGGCAGACAAAGAAAAGAGTCTAGGTAAAGGGGAGTGTTTCAGGCTGACAGAAGACTCCACAAAGGTGCATGAAGCCTTGAGAAAATGAAGGAAGCCTAGGGATGCTGGGGAGGCAAACAGCATGAGAACCCAGGCTTGTAATCCCCAGGCTGGGCATTCTTTCCACTTTATTCCTTAGGTCCCATCCCATGACTTTGTGGCTTATGGAAT
This sequence comes from Mandrillus leucophaeus, assembly GCF_000951045.1. Lineage (NCBI taxonomy): Eukaryota > Metazoa > Chordata > Mammalia > Primates > Cercopithecidae > Mandrillus > Mandrillus leucophaeus. The sequence continues at coordinate 3,313,167 of NW_012098098.1, forward strand.
CAGTCTGTCTCATTTTCGTGCTTGAAAAGGATTGGTGATGAAAATACTTAGCTTATTTGCTCAAGAAAAGGTTCATTCTATACTGGACTAGGATTTTGGGGGGTGAGGGTAGGTAGAGGAGAAGACTATATGATTTATAAATAATAAAATACTAACTAATGTAGCACACACAATAAAGACAATTTATTATTTTTCACAATGAGAAGTCTGAAGTTCAGCATCCCATGATGGAATTAATTCGTGTGATGTCAGGACCCTGGGAAGCATGTCCACAGTCCTCCTGATCATTCCAGCATAGTTGCAAGGTGACAGGTGTTTCTTTAGGCATCACATCCTCCTATGACTACCTCTAAAGGCAGGTAGATAGAAAAGTGACCTCTGTCCTTTTACTAGGAAGAAAAATTCTCTTTCAGGAGACCTATAGCATGCTTTCCTTTATGGCTCATTGGCTCAAACTGGGTCACATACTCACCACTGGCTGCAAGAGAGGTTGGGAAAGCGGTTATCTGGAAGGCAAGGAAGGAGGATTTGCAAATGGCTACTGGGCCACCAACCGACACTGTCTATGACAAACCTCTAGCTGTCAAGGCAGTAAACCCATCAAAAGGAATGATACCTGTTTCCATTCCCAACAATGTAGTCCTGGTGACTACTTATGCAGTTCACATTTGTCAGTATTTTAATGTGTGATGTGGCACAGGAAAAGCATTTGACAAAATACAACACTTGGTCATTAAGAACTAGAAGGAAATTTCCTCAACTTGGTAAAGAGCAACTGAATAGTCAAATAGAAAAAAAATGATATCTTACCCCTGTCTCACACCATATACATAAATTAATTTAAAATTTATCAAAGAGCTAAATGTAAGAACTAAAACTGAAATTTCTAGAAGAAAAACATAAGGAATGTATTTCCACAAATTTGGGACAGACAAATATTTCTTAGACCTGACAGAGCACCAAACAAAAAATTTTGATGAATTGATATTTATCAAAATTTAAGTTTTCTCTTTAAAAATATTATTAAAAGCTTTAAAAAGGCCGGGTGCTCTCATGCCTGTAATACTAGCACTTTGGGAGGCTGAGATGGGCGGATCACGAGGTCAAGAGATCGAGACCATCCTGGCCAACATGGTGAAACTCCATCTTTACTAAAAATACAAAATTAGCTGGGCATGGTGGTGGGCACCTGTAGTTCCAGCTACCTGGGGGGCTGAGGCAGGAGAATCACTTGAACCCAGGAGGCAGAGTTTGCAGTGAGCTGAGATAGCACCACTGCACTCCAGCCTGGCGACAGAGTGAGGCTCTCTCAAAAAAAGCTTTAAAAATACTACTAAAAGTTAAAAAGCAAGTCCCTCAGTCTGCAAGAAGTATTTACAAAACACATGTCTAGAGAGAGAATTGTATCCAAAATACATGAAGAACTGTTAAAACTCAATATTAGGAAGATACACAATCCAACTTTACAAATGGTCAATACTTCTGGACAGACCCTTTACAAAGAAGATACATCAATGTCTATTAGGCATACAATAAGATGCTCAATATCACCTGTAATCCCAGAACTTTGGGAGGCTGAGGCAGGGGGATCACTTGAGATCAGGATTTGAGACCAGCCTGGCCAACATGGTGGAATCCTGTCTCTCCTAAGAATAAGAAAATTAGCCAGACATGGTGGTAGGTGCCTGTAATCCCAGCTACTCAGGAGGCTGAGGCAGGAGAATTGCTTGAACTAGGAGGTGGAGGTTTCAGTATGCCAAGATCGCACCATTGCACCTCAGCCTGGGTGACAGAGTGAGACCCTGTTTCAAAAAAACAAAGATGCTTGACATCACTAGTCATCAGGAAATGCACATTAAAATGACAGTATAGTAACACTATCCACCTGCCAGATGGCTAAAATTAAAAAGACTAAAACTACCCAGTGTTGGAGGGGATGAAGAGCAACTGCAACCCTCACACAGGGTCTGTGGGAGTGTAAAATGGCACAGCCCCTTTGAAAAGCAGTTTAGCAATTTCTTACACAGTTAAATGTACAATTACTGAATGACCTAGCAATTTTGCTCTTAGGTATTTTTCCCGAGATAAATTAAAACATTTGTTCACAAAAAGATGTATATGCAAATGGTCAGAGCAATTTCATTTACAGTAGCCAAAAGCAGGATACAACCCAAAGGCCCACCAGCAGATTAATGGATACACAAGTTCTGGTAGATCTATACCACGGGACACTACCCAGCAACAAAAAGGAGCACATTTCTGACATACAAAACACTGTCTATGAAGTTTAAAACATTATTCTTTGTGAAAGAAGTCAGATGCAAAAGGGTACATACGGCGTGATTCCATTTCTATGACGTTCTAGGACAGGTCGAGCTAATCTGTAGCTATAGAAATTGATCTGTGGTTGCTTGGAGAGGAAGATTGATTGGGAAGGGGCATAAAGGAATTTTCATGGTGATATAAATGAACTAAGTAAAAGACATCTTTGTTGGAGTTATGGTCACATGGCACATATATTTTTCAAAATTTAAGATGAGCACTTATCATTGTAAATCAATTTTACCTCAGTAAGATTGATTTTTTAAAAATCTGTCCAATAGCAGAAAAGGGTGTACGTGTTACTTCTGGCTAATGCAAATGTCTGCTTCTACTGCTTAAAAAGGGGGCAGTATTTTCATCTTGCGGAAGGTGTAGAGAGAGCTGAGATCTTTCCAGGGACAACTCCAGTCTCACAGTTGGGTATCAGGCCAGAACTTTGAATTGGTTTTTTACTGGGAAAATGTCTGCATCATGCAATCAGGGTTTGCTTCAGCCTCAGGCTCACTCTGGACTTCACCAAGGCAAGATTTCTTCTGGCTACACACACATATTCACACTCACACCACAAACACGCACACATATACAGCCACACCACAGACATATTCACAACCTGCACACACATATATGTACATTCATTCCCAACACACACATACACACATTCACGCACACACCACAGACACACAGCACACACACTACTCCCTGCATACACATATTCACACCCACACCCCTGTTGAAAGACAAACTTGGGCACATCAACATTCTAATGAGTGTAAATGAGCAAACAGCGATTCATGGAACAGGCAACTCCAGCTCGCAGGCGGCTCAGGGCTCCACCGAGGGGTGAAGGGGAGGCTTTTATAAGGTGCTCCCCAAGCAGGACAAGGACAGACTGGATTCTTTTACTGGAAAGTCCCTGAGAGAGGTGAGTTGGCAATTTCTGATTAGGAAGCTTAAGTTGTTTCCCCTGGGCTAGTACCATTCACTCTGCGTTGGCGTTCAGTTTGCCAAGCACACACATTCACACCGCACGCACACACACCACACACATGCGTACACATCACACTCACACCACATGTACCACACACACCCCACATGCATATATATACACATCACACATACAGTCACAATGCATACATATACACATCACACACACATTACACACACATCCACACAAACCATGCACTCACACACCACCTGCATGTGTACACATCACACACACCGACATGACGCACCAACACTCACACACCACATGCATATATATACACACATCACACACGTACACACATCACACATTCAAACCACGCACACACACCACACGCATATGTGTACACATCACACACATGCACACCCAGATGTATACACATCACACACACACATCCACACATCACACACACACACACCCCCACATCACGTGCATATGTATACACATCGTACACACACATCACACATTCACATGCATCACACATACCACACACATATATATACATCACACACATGCATATATATATACACACATCACACACATCACACGCATATATATATACACACACACATATATACACATACACACACCACACACACATTCACACATATACCAGAAACACCCATACACAGAACATGGAGACTGCAGAAATGCAGCATGGGCAGATTCGGGCCTGGTGGGACAAAGAGCCACCTATTCTCCAGGCGCCTGCACTGGGGTGAGCATCAGGCACTATTGGGGTGTTGGCCTTGCTGAATATGTCCCTGGGGTGGGCACTGGAGCACCTGCTGATGCTGCAGTACTGCCTAACCAGAACTGCCCCCTGCCAGAGACACAGAGCTGCTTTCCCATGGCAGTCAACAGGCTGAACCACGGAGGTGAAGCCATTGTCCATGTACACATGTGTAGGGTGAACCATGCCCTTGGTGCCAGCTCCCCACCCTCAGCCTGCTGTTGCTGCTGAACTGAGAGTACCCACGTGGGTGGGATGACAGGCTCCGCCCCTTCATGTGGCCTCAGCCACGTGGCTCGCTTTGGCCAATGGGATGTTAGCAACCACAGGGGGCGGGGCTCACGGTTTCTTTGCCAGGCCATAAGCACGTGCTGGACTAAGGCTGCGGCGTGAGACGGCCACCCAGGTCAGTGAGGCCAAGAGCAGTGGAGCTGCCCAGCAGACTGGAGCTCACCCTGGGCACATGCGCCCTCTGTGCATATTGTTCTTCTGTTCCCAAGGTGTTGTGCTGGTTATTATGCAGTACTGTTCCATCAAGCATAACTGGTAATGCCTGACAAGTGTTTAGGTCACAACCTGTGCCCACGTCGGACTCCAGCATCCTTGTGCCTCCCACTCGGTTTGTGCCGTTTTTATTAGCATTCTCATTGAAGCCCAGGGTTTAAATTCTTGGAGAACGTAGAAGCTATTGTTGGGTAAGTGGGCTTTAGCTTTTGAGCCTGGCAGAGTGAGTGGGAGGGATGTGATCTCAACAGTTTGTGGAAGTCGGAATACAGTCCATGCCATGTGGTGGAAGCATGCCCACGCGCTCCTGGTCTGCTTCTCATCTTGTTAGATGGAGGTCCTCAGTCAGCCCCTTTCCTTCCTGCTCAACCATGGCCACGTGCCTGGCAAAAGCCTTCTCTTCTTTTCCTCTACCCCGCTAGGAAATAATGCAGTTACGGATCCTAACACCAATACCAACAGCGAAGTACACTGAGAACACGCTCTCTGACAGTGGCCACTCTAAGTCTTACACGTATATATTGTCCCATTTAATCTTTCCTGCGTACGGTGGGGTCTTACCATGCCCATTTTACACACGGGAAAACTGAGGGCCGGTTCTTACAACCCCGACCAGTGACCTCACCATTGGTTTCTGGATGAACTGCAGGCTGGGGAAGTGCTGTTTCCACAACTAAGCATCTGAAAATGTTACTGCGAGGATTGCTGATAACATGGACATTCGTGGCATTTTTGTCACTCATTCAACAATCTGATTTTATGGTAATCATTATTCATGAGGTCATGTGACAAAGTGTTTCAGCTTCAAAATGCATGAAACAAAAACTGATAGAGCTAACAGGAGAAAGAGTAGAATCCATAACTACAGTTGGAGATTCCAATACTCCTATCCCAACAATTGATGAAACAAATAGACAAAAATGATCATGACATGTAGAAAACTTGAACAACACTATAAACCAACGTGATCTGACTGACAGTTACAGAACACGCTGCCCAACAAGAGAGTGCACATTCTTTTCACACGCACATGGAATGTTCACATGCACATGGAATGCTGACCAAGGTGGACCGTGTTCTAGGCCACCATGGCCCATGGCCTGTTTTTTATTGTACAGACTATGACCTAAAAGTGATTTTTATATCTTTAAAGGGTTGCACAAAATACAGCAAAACTAAAGAAAGAAGAACATGCAGCAGCGACACTCTGTGGCTGGCAAAGCCTAAAATATTTGCTCTCTGGCCCTTTCCAGAAAAACCTTCTCTGCCCCTGTTCTAGGTCAGAAAATAAGCCTCGATAAATTAAAAAAAAATCTTTTAATGTTTTTAAAATTTAAAATTTAAATTTAAACCTGACCACATTTAAATTTAAATTTGAATCTGACCACAGTTAAATTAAACTAGAAACTATCAACATGAAGGTATATGAAAAAGAAATCCCCAAATGTCTGGAAATAAACAGACCAATGAAATAGACCAGAGTCCATCAACAGGTGCTTTTTGGGGGATTTATTACACAGTGAAGAAGACACTCCAATACATCTGAAGAATATCTAGCATTCAGTAGTGTTGGGACAATTGGAAAAAGTGTGAAAGTAAAAAAACTAAACTCTAAAAATGTTAGAAATAAATGTGGAAGAACACATTTGCAACTTTGAAGATAGAAAAACTTTCCTTATCAGATAAATGCAAAAGTAATAAAGGAAATAAATGACAAATTGAACTATGTAAAAATAATACAATAATTAACACCATAAACAAATGGAAAATTCAGGTAACCAATTGAGAAAAATATTTGCAAAATATGAAACAGAGAAAGGAATAATATCCAAGATAGTCAGAGCCCTCTTAAAAATCAGGTGTAAAAAGATATAGACATGCACATAGATGTATAAAGAGAAAAATGATCAAAGGATAAGCTTTGGGAGGCTGAGACAGGAGGATGGCTGAGGCAGGAGAGTTGCTTGAAGCCAGGAGTTAGAGACTAGCCTGGGCATCAAAGTGAGACCTCCATCTCTACCAAAAAAACAAAAAAAATAGCTGGGCGTGGTGATGCACATCTGTAGTTCCAGCTACTTGGGAGGCTGAGGTGAGAGGATCCCTTGAACCCAGGAATTTGAGGCTTCAGTGAGCTATGATGGCATTCCTGTATCCAGTCTCTGAGACAGAGCAAGACTCAGTCTTTCAAACAAATGAATGAACGAACAAAACAACCCCAAGATATTGTTTTTCTTTTATCAGTAATAATAAAAGAATTGATCACAGCCAGCACTGGGGATAGGCTGGAGAGCAGGGTGACTCTATTGGTGGCCCAAAAATTGGTATGTTATTTTTGGAATCAATTTGACAAGACCAAACCCTTCAACACGGACATCCATTTTGGAAAAGAAATACCCGTATGTGCACAAAGAGGCAGATCTGAGATACTCACTGGAAACGTGTTTATGATAGTATCATGAGTAACGCATGAACATGTGACCACTCCCTGCTGCTTATTTGGATCTCTAGGCGTCTTTGCAAACCTCACCGAGCTTGGGTGCTTAAATGCCAATTTGTGACAATTGGAAATACCGAAATGACTATCAATATAAAAATGGTGACTGGGCACGGTGTAATCCCAGCACTTTGGGAGGCCAAGGTGGGCAGATCACGAGGTCAGGAGATTGAGACTATCTTGGCTAACATGGTGAAACCCCGTCTCTACTAAAAATACAAAAAAACTAGCCAGGCGTGGTGGTGGGGGCGTGCAGTCCCAGCTACTCAGGAGGCTGAGGCAGGAGAATGGCGTGAACCCAGGAGGCAGCTTGTAGTGAGCCAAGATTGGGCCACTTCTCTCCAGCCTGGGTGACAGAGCGAGACTCCGTCTCAAAAAAAAAAAAAAAGATGGTAAAACAAACGATGATGTTTCTGTACTGAATATTGTGCATTGGTTTAAAAAATGAGGTTGTGAAGTATTGTAGACATAGAAAGATCTCTAAGACATATTGCTGGGAGAAAAAGTAAGCTTCTGAACAATGTGTTCAATATTATGCCATTTGTGTGTAAGAACACAAGGTGGTAACTATTATATGTATACACATGTATGTGTGTGTGAATTCATAGAACATCATCTTGAGGGGTACATAGCAAATTGGCCAGCAGTTTTCTCTTCGTGTAGAGCTTATAGGTGGTTTTCATCATTTCTCTGTGCTTCTGTCTATTTTTCAAGATAGAGATTACTTTTGAAATTTAAAAAAAAAAATTTTTAAGAAAGTTAAAAATCAGCATGTGAGTAATAATGAGTTTTACAACATATTTATCTACTCTATAAGGGAAGCAGTCTTCCTGCTGTTAAATCCAGGCGAGTTCAATATGCTTTTCAGTTTCCAAAGCTATGTCCATTTATAATTTTATTTTATCCCCGTAAATCCATCCTGAGCTGAGGGAGCTAATCAGCCTTCATGTGAGGGTGCCTGAAGATGTTTTAGGCATTTTTATTTTATTCTCAACTCTAATTCGAGGAGGGAAGAGTTGGCCTTTTCACCTAACATCCGATACGTCCCTCTCACACTCCTTAATACTCTGTCTCCCCGGAGTGGCCTCGTGCCAGATCCTCTAGAATCCAAGGCCCCTTGGTGATGCATTCACCCAGGGCAAGAGAAGATCCTCAGCAAGGTACGGGTAAGGGAGCCATGTCGCCAGGCCAGCACCCCCCTCCCCAAATTCTGGTCTCTGAGAGTCTTTGCAAACCCCACCAAGCTTGGAAGCTTAAATCTCAATTTGTGACAAAGCTTACAGAAACCACACTAAATAGAAAGTCTTCATTTTTCTGAGCATATTGGAGACCCAAGAGGCCAAGGAGAGGAGCCTTGGAGGAATTTCTGAAGAGAAGGCAGAGGAGGAAGCAGCGGGCCAGGGAAGGGGGAACCAGGGCTGGGATGTCACCTTCCGGATTCAAAGTCTGAGTGCCTAAGGGAAAAGTGCCTTCTAAGGGCAGCGTTGTAGGCAAATGCTGCTTTCTTTTCTCAACACAGCCGCCCCAGAGCCCTCGGAATCCTGGTTCCAGTGTCCTGCAGTAGGTTTGTCCAATCCCGGATCGTGAAGCAGTGCTGAGTGGGGACATCGATTTAGTCAGCTGCAGCCAAATTATGAAAAGTAAATACATTTAGAAAAACGAAATAGACCAGCACTCTCAAACTAATATGCATCACCTTGCTGCCATGGGAGCTTGTTAAAACACAGGTTGACACCGTGCAGGTCTCCAGTGGGGCCCTGGATTCTGCATTTCCAACTCAGACGACTCTGAGGCCACTGGCCCAGGGACCACACTTTGAGTACCGAAGGACAAGGTGTTAAGCTGGACCAGACTGGTACAAAATGTTTCAGCATGCGACGTACATCAGATCACGTCTAGTTTTTCGAGCGTTTACTTCAAACGGGTGTGTGTACATGTGTGGGTACTGTGTTGACATGCATACTCTTGTAACAGAATGTGGTTCAAAACACTGAACTGGAACTAGAAGTAGGACTCGAGTCAAAGGAAGACACACTCAGGTGGCGTCTGACTATGCATCATTTTGACTAGATTTTAAACACGAAGACGTCACCATCAGGAACGTACTTCTTATCTAGTCCCACGTTGCTTCCAATACGAACATTTGAACCTGTGCCATTTCCTGTGGCGAGGGCTTACACAGAGGGGTGAGAAGGGCATATCTATTTTGAATTCTCATTTCAAAACCTCCCAATATCATCGAAATCAACTGGCACAAACAGAGCGCCTGGGAGTTTCTTTCATAGAAATGGCCAAGTGCGTCTATCAATGGAGCACACGCAAGCCGGGCGGAAGAGCCTGCCAATGGCCGCTCCATCAACTCTGGCAGATGTGTACATTACCCCTTTTGATCTCAGAGGATGCTGTATTTAGATGACATAATATGCTTTTGGTTATCTTTCTCGAAGGTAGAAGGGACGTAAGCAGATATCCACTTTTGCAAGATAAAATTAGCACCTCTTTGCTGGAAGATAAACATTTCGGCAGGAAAGCCCTGATTAAAGTACAAAGCAGCCAGGGGGTATTAGGCTGCACCCCTTTGAGCGAAATTCCTATTTATAATAAAAGGAAATAACATTGGTATGACATAGGGTAACAAAGAGAAGCCACCTACCGCAGCCTCAAAGAAATAGCGTCGTTATTGCAGGCTTTCTGGAAAGTTCCACTATGATTTGGTTCCACAAAGGAGTTTAGGGGAGGAAAGGGGAGAGGGAGGCATTCCGTTGGTCTAGATCCTTTCTGCTCCCACGCTCCAGGGCTGTAGGAACAGTTGTGTGGTTTGCTGACTATGCAGGGCAGCATGGCCGTGGCGGGGTGTGGGGGCAGCTCTGAAGCTATTCACCCCAATGGAGAGCCCAGTCTGCCTGCAGAGGGGCACTGTTTTGGTCATTCTGGCAAAGGCACCTGGTGGGCTCACCAAGGCAGTCGTTCTATTCCTCTAAGATAACTCTGCCCACTCCCATTTCTGTGCTGTGTCCACAGAGACCCACGTTCCCCAGAATGACGTTCCCTCTCAGTAGCTGCTCATGGAACAGTGGAAGGGAAAATCCCTGGTCCCACTTGCAGCCAGGAAGACGGTCTAGCAGTGCACGTTGTTCCAGACTCTTCATCTTTCTCCACTGGATGGCTGTCTTTCAAAATCAGAGCATGCTGGCACCAGGAAGCTGCCTAAACTGTTTGCTGAAACTTGCAGAAATTCCCAGCAGCCTTGTAGCTCCTCACTTCTTCCTTTCTGCAGGAGGCATGTAAGGAAGTCCACTTCATTCAACAGATATTTATGGCTGTTTGCTGCGTACCAGGCATGGCCAAAGCTGAAGGTCCATGGTGGTGAGGCAGTGGGGAGCCCTGTCCTCACCGCCTGGCAGAGATGACAGACCAAGTGTGGAGAGGGCCATGGGAAGGGGATTTCACAACACAACAGCCCTTGAGAATCTGGGGCTCAGCCTCTGCATGCATCCAAGGGATGAATCAGAGGCATCCAGATAATGAGGGGAGACGGACGGAGAGGAACCTGCATGTGCAGTGGCTCAGAGGCAGGTGGCTTGAGGGTAGACCTGCTTGGCTGGGTTCCACAGATGGGAGAAGGCTGGCGTGGGAGCCGGGACCCAGCATTTGGAGCCCTGTAAAACACATGGGTACCACACGTCCCAATTTGCCGGTTGCACATCCCAAGTCTGTGACTATTGTTCCACTGTGATTATTGACAACATCCCCCTTGACTCTCAGAAGTGTCCAGGTTGGAGCAACGAACCATACAGACACTCTAGGAAGGATTTTAATAAGCAAGAAGATGACATGTTTGTGCTTGCTGGTGAAAGAGCACTCGGGCTGCCCTGCAAGAATGGCTCAGAGTCGGGGGCGGGGCGTGGATGGGGAAAAAATGGCCATTGACCAGGGTAACTGCTTTGAGGAAAAATCAGTAATCAGAGCTTTGGGAGGTTCCTAGACACTGGCTGTGAACTGACACTAATTCTAGGAGACCTAAAATGTCACTGGGTTTACCAATATAAGCAGGGGCTTATGGAAGCCAACTGATCTGTGGAGTTCCAGCTTAGGTCTCTCCTAAAGTGGGCCCAGCGGGTCCCTGAACCTGTGCTGTGGTTATTCCCCCAGTGCTAGGGGGCATAACTAGAATAGACATACCCATTAGCTGGCAGATGATGGGGAGAGAAAAGGGGCTTGTCGGGCAATTTCTGGTTACAGTTGATTACAGCAATTCTGATTCCAGGCTGCTGTTCATTTATGCACGGTCCTGGGTTACCTGAGAGTAAGGACTGTCCAGAAGGGGCTGCCTCCCACTTTCAGAATCCCCTTTGGGTCTGGGCTCACTGGTGGACCTGCATAGGCCTTGTGTTAACTGCTTGTTTCTCCTACTTGGGAGCTCCCCCAGCACCCAGCTAAAAGGGCTCCAAAATTATAAAGATGCGTGGGTTATAAAGATTCATGGGTTATAAAAATGCATGGGTTATAAAGATGCATGGATTATAAAGATGCATGGGTTATAAAAATGTGTGGGTTATAAAGATGCATGGATTATAAAGATGCGTGGATTATAAAGATGCGTGGATTATAAAGATGCATGG
>NW_012098098.1:3325013-3340959 GCF_000951045.1 Mandrillus leucophaeus
GTGGGTTATAAAGTTGCGTGGGTTATAAAGATGCGTGGGTTATAAAGTTGCATGGGTTATAAAGTTGCGTGGGTTATAAAGATGCATGGTTATAAAGATGCATGGGTTATAAAGATGCATGGATTATAAAGATGCGTGGATTATAATGAAGCTTGAACTTGTTGACATCTTCCATAACAGTGAGGGTTGACATGGCCTAGAGCTCCTGCTGCTATTTTATGGGTTGCACTTCTGAAGAGGGTAAGGACTTGGCCTGAGCCCACCCTTCCTGCTTTAGAGGGCCTTCCCCACCCTCCATTCAGGTCCCCAAAGCTCCTCATCAATCCTGGTTTTGCAGCCATTTATACCTTGATGTGAATTTCTGTTCTAGTATTTGCATTCCTCTTGGGGGAGGGTGTATTTTAGGGATCGCATTTTGTGGTGAAACATTTCAGTGAGACAGGCAGAGACAAGAGACGCTTTTGGGGTGTGCCTGTGATAACATGGATTTCCCTTGCTGTCCTTCTCTAAGCATCATTGAGCCCTTGGCCATCAGTTCTCCAGGCTGCCCTGGGCCACGGTGGCTGCACCTGCTTCTCTAGGGAGGATCCCAGGGACTTACCTCCCTACATCTGACATCCCTTCCTTGACTCTGAGTCTCTTTTGATGACAGACACGTTCAGTGAAACCAATTCCCTGTTCAGCCTTCCTGTCATCACCTGTGTGGCTCTTCCAAATGCAGCCTCTGTTTAGCTCATCTGGAAAAACAGTCCCTCCACCCCCACCCCATGTTCCCTCTTCCAAATGAAAATACATGTTTTTTTCATTTTTGAGAAATAGATTTGATATTTGATATATCAAAGAGAGGAGGAAAAGTTTCAATGTAATTTCTACTTTACAGTCAGGACAGATTTTATTTTTAATCACATCTTTGTGAGCCTTATTTAGGGGCTTGGCATAATCCATCTGGGGCTACTTCAAGGATTCTTTTTGCTTAAAACCTCCAAGATCTTCCCTCCTTAGGGGGAATATTCCCTGCAGGCTTGTAAGTGTCACCTGATCCACTTCAGCACTTAATCCAGCCCACAGCAGATTCAGACAAGCACTGAAAAGACAGTGATGGGCCCCCATGCTCTGTGAAATTCAACAGAAACACAATACTAAACCTCCAAAAATGTAAGAAAAGCCAGCAAAGAGCAGAGGATCATGACTGCATTTTGCAGTCATCATATTTCATGTGTTGATTTGCTTTATTGGTTCGTCTTCTGTTACTTACCCCTTCCTTTAATTGTTTTCTGTTTTTATGTCTTTTCAAAAAGCCACTTTCTTTGTAAGATAACAGTAGTCCCCCTTTATCCTCGAGGGATATGTTCAAGACCCCCAGTGGATGCTTGCAACTGTGGAGAGTATGGAACCCTGTGTACACTAGGGTTTTCCTGTACGTACCCACGATAAAGTTTAATTGATAACTGAGGCACAATACGAGAGGAAGAACAATGAATAATAATAAAATAGAACAATAACAATATACCGCCATAAAAGTTATGTGACTGAATCTCTCTTTCTCTCTCTCTCTCGCTCACTCTCTCTCAATGTCTTATTGTACTGTGCTCACCTATTTTCAGACCCCATTGACCGAGGGTAACTGAAACCGCCTTGGAAAGCAAAACTGCAGATGGGGGGGACTACTGTAGATTTCTCTTTCTTGGCTTTTAATTTTTTTCTTGTTTAAATTAAAATGCAACTTACATACAGGAATAGGGTACAGAGTACACAAACCTTAAATGTATAGCTTGAAGATGGTCACATATGTGGACACAGAGGGTCCCCCCCCCCCACAAACCCTGTACAGAATACTATCCCAGAGATGGCCACACTTCCAATTTTGACTCTCAGTGTGTTTGGAAAAACACCAGATTCCTAAATCGTGTTCTTGACATGGATGCCCGGACCTGCTGGTATTGGTTAACCCTGTCCTCTGGACAATCTGCCGTGGTCTGAAGCCTTCCTGTGACCTCCTGGGATCCCAGACAGTGGGGCTCACTTGAACGCACCCCATTTTCCAGCCTTCCCAGACTGCCTTCTGTCTTTTGGGATAAATTCAAAGTGTCACTTAGTCCTCTCTCAGTTTCTTCTTCAGCAACCTTGGCTCTCACGACTGCTGAGGCAGGACTTCAACGCCAGGCCCCTGCTTAACTGTTCTTGGCCAAACGGTACAATATGATTGATAGGGACCTCAATATGATAGGGACCTCAAGATAGGGACCTCTACCTGCCCATGTCAATCTTGAATTATACCTGGAGTCCGGCTGGGCACGGTGGCTCAGACCTGTAATCCCAGCACTTTCAGAGGCCAAGGTGGGAGGACTGCTGGAGACCAGGAGGAAAAAGCCAGGTGTGGTGGGACATGCCTGTGGTCCCAGCTACCTGGGGGGCTGAGGTGGGAGGATTTCTTGAGCCCAGGAGTTCAAGGCTGCAATGAACTGTGATCATCACGTAACTGTATGGAGAGTCTAGATGACAGAGTGAGACCCTGTCTGAAAAGGAAAAAAGAAAAAACGAAAAAAGAGAAGTCTGAAGGTGAGATTCTGAAGATGAACGTCCCAACTCCCTAACTCCACTACAGTCGGGACTTTGGGTATGTCTCTTACTCCCTGCAAACCTCAGGTCAGTGACGGCAGATTTGCAGTGTTTGCCACCGCCTTCCTCCTGGCAGACATCACCAGTCCCTCCTTCAGCTCCCTCCTGCCCAGGCTCGAAGAAGCATCATCTCAGTCACCAGTTTTCAGCCTCAGCTGCACGTTGGGATCACATGGGAGCTTTGAAGAAATCCCAGTACCGGGGTCGCACTCCCAAATATTCTGATTCAATTAGCTGGGGGAGCAACCTACGTAGGAGGTGTTTAAAAACCCTCCCCTGGTGATTCTAAAGTCTAGTAAAAGTTAAGATCTGTTGTTCCAAATCCTTCTCAAACAAGGCTTCAGGAAGCCACTACCCCAAACAGACGAAATCCGTGTCCTTTCTGTTCTAAACCCCGGCTACCCCGTGTGGTTCCGGGACCAGCGACTCTGGCCTCCCTGGTGCTAGTTAGTGATGAGACCCTCAGCCCCATCTAGACTTGCTGAATCTGAACCTGCCCTTTCGTCAGATCCCCAGGGGTTCCGAGCGTGCCGCTGGGCTGGAGGAATTCCAAAGCCCCTCACAGCCCTCACAGTCTGTGATTTCGGCTCCATGAGCCTCCCTCAACCGCGAACGCGCGGGGGTTTTAAGAGATCATGTTGCTCAGGGACTGACTGTTTTTATTTTAATATGGCCATTTGGCATTTCCCTTTATTTTTTTAAGGTTTGTTGTTAATTAATTAGCAGACATGTTTTCTCTGTATTATCTGTAAACAATTCTCTTAATTCTAATCTCATCCATAAAGCTATTCTCCCCAAAGAACTTGTGACAATTAAAAAAAAATCTTCATGAACTCCACTTCCCAGTAAAAGTTCGTGCAGATTCAAGTCAGAGGCAAAGACCCATCCGTGGGGTCATTTCCCCTGAACTTTGACCTATAGGGTGTTGCCTGAGTGTAGGTTCTTTATGTCCTCGAGGGGAGGCTCCTTAATAAGTGACATTGAAGTCTATCAAGGATCATCCGATGTGGATAGCCTTCGACTCTTATCACTACTGGGAATTGGTGCCAAAATATGGTAAAAAGCTCTACGGGTGAAATATTTCTAGAACAGAGATCAATTTAACAACGTGAATGCCCAAGAATAGGGAGGAAGACGGTTTTGTGTTAGAATATTGTTCACCACTTTAAAATACTTACGTAAAGCCACACCGAGATTCCAACTACGTGTATATGGAAAGAAATTCACAGAAAAAGTTGAGGAAGAAAAAACATAAGACATTAATAAAAGATGTATTACAGAAAAGAACTCAACCACAATCCTGCCACTCTATTTTTCAAGTTTTTTGTATTTGTAAAACATTAATATTTTAATTATGAATGTGTAGATACTTTAAATATAAGAATATATTTAAAGTGCCATATATTTGAAGAATATATTCTCTGGTGCCCCTGGGAACGGCATGTTTGTTGATATTACAGTAATTTTTCAGTGATTGAAGATTTTATTTAGCAATTAAAGGAAGAAGGTAGGAAGAAAACCTACGGACAATACTGTTTCCTGATGGCAGAATTTCCTCCGTATATCATCCTGCCAAATCACCGCGTCCTGTGGTTTGTTTTTTTCTAGCTTTTCTTATTATGGGGTGGCCACCCCATTTTTAAGAGTTATTGCTCTCCACACAATCAAGTATTTTCTTTTTGTTGCCTGAGTTAAATAGGGATCTGATAATCCGTAATTTACTGAGAATTGCAAGCCAGCACTTTGCCCATGTCTGCTGTGCTTTCGCGGACAGGGAAACTAGATCCAGAGAGGGCAAGCTACTTGTCTGAGCAAACACAGCTCGCAGGGGGCAGACGCAGGATTTGAACCAGCTCTCAAGCCCCCACTTGTGTTGCCCAGCCCCCGTGGCAGAGCAGGCGTCCGGCTGTCGGGAGGGCCTCGAGGCCTTGAGTGGAGTGGCTTCAGGGCTGTTTATTGTTCCTGCGGCTCATGGTACAACCATCAACTTGATGTTTGAAGGGTGAGGGCGGAGGCACTTTGAAAAGAGCGGAGGAAAGCATCCAGAGGGGTCTGCCTTTTAACAGACACAATAGAAACCAGAGGGCAGCCAGGGTGGCTGAAAGGCTGGTGGGTGGCCAGCAAGCCAGCCGGGTGTTCTGTGCCACCCTCAGATGACATTGTATATAGGACACAGACTTGGCGGCGGGGCCTGGAGCTGTCTGTGGGGCTCTGCACATGGCCTCCCTGGGAGGGCTGGTGGACCTGGTAATGCATCCCTTTCCTGTGGGCATCTGCGGATCATCTTCTGCTGGCTGGGGACAGGTCAGCCGGGCTGAGTCCTGGCTGCTGGGGACCGCGCGATACTGCCCTCAGCCACCTTGCCATCCAGGCATTTGAGAACACGGACAGAGTTCTCAGATGGATTCCTGGAGCAAACCTTGCAATCATGACCTGGTCAGTGAGGGGAATGAATTTTGGTCTGGTGGGCGACCAGACCAGACCACATGCACTGCACTTCATGTTTGCTGGGCATGTCCAATGGGACATGCACTTTTCAGGCCCTATTTTATGCAATCCCAATAAAAAATCCATGAGGTAGGGACCATTGCTCTCCCCAGTTTACAGAAGCGCAAACTAAGGCTCAGAATGGTTCATTCACCCAGGTGGCAGTCTAGGGTGTGACCCTGGGCAGTGTGACCTGGGCTCTCACTGCTGATGTTTATCTCCTGTTTTTCCAGCTCTTCCAGTGGACGGCCTGGCTTGGGCTCCTGACTCTAACACTTTGTCACTCTCCAGCAGCCTGGTCTTCAGCGATGGGCTGGCCGCTGTCTGCCTCAGTTTCCTCATCTACAAAATGAAACTCATAATAGTCCCTCCTCCTGGGTTGTTGTGGGGGTCAAATGAGTCTTTCCACATGTGATGATATAACAGGAGTAGAAATCTACTGGCATCTGGCAATAACTCCATAAAGGTGGTTATTAATACAATTATTATTACTTACTGTCGAGCCTCATCTGTTATGTTCTCCCCTTGTGAAACTGAATCTTCCTTTCCCTCCATCTCCTCTGATGTGAAATGTAGATAATGACAGTCAGCATCAGTGTCACTGAGTGGACGGGACACAGGACACAGACAGCCATTGTTTCAAATCTAAGTCTCTGCAAAAACGTCTGGACCAGCGCAGTTTTATTCTGAATATTCATTCTGTCTTTAGATGCACTTCCTGGTCCTTATCTGGAGCATGACTCTCTCTGACAATAATCATGTAGCCAACATATTTAAAATTCAACGTATTGGACAGCCTGGCAGTTGACACAATGAGGGATCTTTTTGTAAGTGCTGGTATTTAGTGGTGACACTGGCGGAAAACACGAAGTGAAGCTTAGCGGTTCTCGCTATAAAAGAAAAGGAAATTGCCTTCCATTTAGGCTGAAGCAATTTTCGGACAGTGGGAAGGGGTCAGCTCAGTTGTGAGTTCTTTTTCAGATCGTATTGGCCTAGGAGCTGTTACATTCAAGTTGTGACTTCAGAATAAAAGAAATTGAACTTGCGTTTTGCCAAGTTTAAGTTGGTGACGCCTGGTTCCAACAGGTCCCAAGGAGAAGTGGTGTTTGCATTTGGCCCTCATGACCTCTGTGTTCCTCAGTGGGGGCTGTGGTCCATGGTGGGAGACTCAGGGGCCAGGGCAGGAGCAGAGAGCATCCAGATGACCGTGCGTGCCACCGTCCCACTGGGCTTTCTCATTAACCCGTGGTCACACCGTCCAATTCATCAAAGAAAACTGAAGCAAGGGGCAGAACCGGCACATGCGTGGGTGCAGGCGAACCCCTGGCTTTGCTAATTGGGGTTCTCTTCCCATCTCAATTAGATTCTGCCATCTGAGCAGAAAAACTAAGAGGGAAGCTGGGATTTCCCAGCCAAGCCCGCCTCGCAGGCCCACGCGTGGTCACTCCTAAGCGTCTGGTGTAAACAAGAGTCAATGTCTATTTGGTGGTGGGATTCCTCCTCTGAAAGCTTGCTGTGGTATCACCAGGGAAGCTGGAGGGGATTTAAGCCCCTCCGAAATCGAGCTGCAGATGCTGCCTTGAACTGGGCACTGCTGTTTCTTTGCTGGGAAAGGCTTTCTTCCTTGAGCGGCGGATCTCTTCCTTCATCAGAATTATCAAGGTTCTGGTCAGCCAGTTCCTCTCCAAAACCACAGCCATTTTCAGGAGACAAAAGCAGCCTGGGTTTATAAGGGATCACTGAATGGCTTTATGGCATGCTGGGAATTACAGAAGTCAAATCAAACAACATGAAATTGTGCCCTTCTTTTGTGTACATTCATTAGAAGGACTTGGAAAATCAAATAATCAGGTATCGGTATTTGTCTTTTGTACAGAAACAATATTGTAAAAAGGCCCTTCGATGAATTCGTAAATTAAAGCAAGGAGATGCTTACTTAAAATGTCGAAAGCCCCCACAGATCTAATACTCCAAACCAAAAATTATATGCTGCACTGATAGTAGATTTTTTCATCCTATCTAAATATGAAAAAGTCTTATATGTTATATTGGCATTTAGGCGAAATCTTTCCCTTATAAGGTGTTGGACATAAATAGCTGTATTATGTAACTCTTCGATAGAAGGCATACACACATCTCTTAAAGGTTCCAGCTGCTATTGTTATCACTGGAGGCATAAAATTGGAATCCCAACTTCCAATATCAAATTTTAGCACAAACCCTATAAAATGTATCTTGTCAGAATGTGCCAGAACCGCTAAGCTCTTTTCGGCTGAACAAACTGCAGCTGGTGTCCTTAAAGGTCGAGAATCAACTTGCTGTATCCTCAGGGTTTAGGCAGCAAATTGGTCCCAGTTTCCACCCTGCCGCAGGGCCGGCTGGGGAGGGCAGGGGTTTAGATTAGCCGTGGCCTAGGCCGTTTGACGGGGTGACACAAGCCTGCGGGCCGAGTCCAAGGCCTGGAGATAGGACCAACCGTCAGGAATGCGAGGAATGTTTTTCTTCGGACTCTATCGAGGCACACAGACAGACCATGGGGATTCTGTCTGCAGTGACAGCCTTAACATTTGCCAGAGCCCTGGACGGCTGCAGAAATGGCACTGCCCACCCTGCAAGTGAGAAGGTAACGTTTATTTTTGTATTTTTTTCTCTGTCTCCCATATACAGACTGTAGAAAGACCACCAAGTGTGGACCATTTTTTTTTCCACCATGATGTACAATTCACATTTGTTAATAAAAAAAAAGTGCCCGAGGTCATCCACCTAGACTTTTTTTTTTTCTTAAACAGGAAACGGGTTTCAGATGTTTATATGTTGAAGAATAAGGCTACTAATCTGTTTAGCCATTTAGCAGGCCCTGGCTAACTCTCTCGTACCTTTTAATGTTCAGACCCCATAGAATGACATTAATTTTTATCTCTCTTGTTATTTAGAATTTAAAAAAAAAAAACAAAAACAGAAAAAAGCACTTTCAATAGTCACCTGCTTTTTGGGGACAGCTCCAGTGGAGGTTAAAATAAATGATTCTGGTGGTTTCATTCAGTTGTGCTCTTAGCTGCCCTGGTGCTGTGCGATGGGTTTGAGTATTCAACACTCCCACAATTCTTTAAAATAGAGCATGGTCTCGTGTATTTTCATGTGTCTGTATCCACGAGTGGACATCTGTTGAAGCAACATATTTAGATGAACAGTTGAGGTTCACAAACGCACATACTTATTCTGTCTATAGCAAGGGTGAGAAGTGGTCTCCAGTACTTTTCTTTCAATTTTCTGTGGGTCAGTGTGATGTTTTCCACGTTTCTTTTTAATGTTTGGCTGTGCCAGGTGACACAGAAAAAGCATTTCCCAGGGAGCCGATGATCGCTTCAAAGGGCTTCAACTTGATGCTTGGAAATGAAAAATTTTATTTTATTTCTGCCATTTTTTTCGTCATCCCAGGACCAGTAATTTTAAACAGTTGTTGCTGGTGCAAAGGTTTCCCTGTTTAGTGTGGCAAATCAATGCTATTTTCACTCTGTTGGGGAGGTTTACATATTTATAGTCCAGGGAGAAAAGAGCACAGATGGGAAGTTTGGATGCTTTTTAGGTGCATTTGTTAGTATTCAAATCATTGGCGTAAAAGACTATTTTAAATGTAGAGTTCAAAGCAGAAGGAATAATATATTATTTGCTAAAACTGGATCAAATGGTTCCCCCTTTTTAACCCACCTGTGTTTGACCAAATGCTTTATGTTTACCCATCTTGCAAGGGTGCAAAAAAACTATTCTGGGAGAATTTCGTCAGGCAGAGAAAACCAGCTAAGATGAAATGAGCTCTTAAAATTTCAGCATCAGTATTTTCAGGATCAGTAAAAAAGTTACTTTCAGGATTAGCAAAACATTATTTGCAAAAATTAAACATAGACAAAGAATCATCTTTTACTTCACTACAAGAATCCTCCCCTCACTCTCGTGTGTGTGTGTGCGTGTGTGTGTGTGTGTAGAAAGAGTTCTATGAGGCAAAAAATACATTTTCTTGTTTTTTCATCAGAGTACCAGAAGTGGCTGGAGAAAAGATTAGTACAAGTGTAAAAATGGATATGTTAATAAATGTCCAAACTCCTTTAAATGGAGATGAGACGGATGTGATAAAACAAATTTTAAATTTTTTTTTTTTTAATCAAACAAAAAGGCCATTTTTAGTGTCTTGGGGCATGTTTTAATTCGGCATTCAAATTATGCCAGGCATAGGTCTCAGGGACTCCCTGTGGAAACCCAGTGACAAAACAATAACACCATCACCTGCGCTGAAAAGTGAGCAAAAATAATAGAGTGGTTATCTCGAGAAAGCGGCTCCTGGAAAATGCATCCCTTAAAATGGAAGCACCCAGCAGAGGCTGATCTGTGGGGCTGGGGAGAAATGGAGCAATCGCCATCACTCCAGGCTCATCTGAGAACCCCAAATTCCATTAAGAAAAGAATCTGCTGAGCAAGACCCTTTTGAAAGCCCCAGGGTGCTAAAGGAGCAGAAGGAAAGCCCGGCTTAGCATCCACACGGCCACCAAAGCCCGGAGGACAGGGACTGCCGGGAGGAACTGATCTGATGAGAGGATCCGTGAGAGAGCAGGGCAACTGCACTAAGGGGCCATTTCTCCAACATGGACAGGGCACTGGGGAGCTTGGCTAACATGGTCACTCAGCCTTCCTTTGTGGAATCACAGGAGAGGAGGCTGCTTTGGGCCAGCGTTTACGAAAACTGTCTTTTTGGCCCCTGGACCCTGATGAATAGAAAAACTCTCCAGTCTGCAAACCCGCTGTAATCGCTGCGTCAGCTCAGAGCCGAGATGCTTCCCAAATGAACACCTGGATGGTGTAAATCACCCTGACGGTAAACACTTCAGGCCAGGACACAGGCTGCAGGCGGGGTGGGGTGGCATCCTCCCACCCGGCGGGGGTCCATAAACCAGGCGCTGGCCCTGCGCTAATAAATGCTCCTTTCACAGCAAAAGACCCCTCCTCCCAGGCTGGGATCACAGTCGCTGTAGAGAGGGTGCACGGATAACCGACAGCGTTTCTCCCACCGTCACCACCGTCTGACTTACCCCGGGCTGGTATCCGGGAGTGTTGTCAGTCATTTATGCCGTTATGAATGGCTTTACGATACCTCGAGAGGGGGACCAGGGTCACGGGCTTCATGGTGGCTATTTTCTGAAGGTGGCGTGAGAAGATAAAACCAAAATTCAAGGTCTGCTTTTTAAATAGCATGCTAGTAAAATCAGAATAGTAATGACGGGAACTGAAAGATCGATCTGAAATGTTCCTAAGGTTAGTGGGATCTACAGTGGCATTCCCTCTTGTAAAACACATTGAACTAAAATGTTAAAATAACTCTCCCTGTTGTTGCTGCTGTCTTAAAATCCTTGACCGCTGATGGATGATCATTTGGTGTAAACAATTCTTATAAAAATCCCCGAATAGGGGAAAAGCAGAGGGTAGACAGCAGAATATATCTAGAAAAAGAACACCGCCTGGGGAATGTCTTTGCATTCGGATGCTCTACTTTAAAAAATAAAATCTCTCCGTATAATTATCCAGTTAGGAGGAGTCTTTTAAATGGTATCTTTTGTCTTCAGCCAGACAGATGTGAGGACACACAATGTAAACGTTATACAGCAGCTTTGGGAGAGGCTTTTTATGGCCCTGTGTCTTTCCACTCACAGTACAGACTCGAGAAATGCAGGGAACTCGAGAGCAGCCACTCGGCCCCAGGATCAACCCAGAACCGAAGAAAAACGACCAAGAGAAATTATTCTTCAGCCTGGAACGAAACCGGGATCAAATGGTTGCTGATCAGAGCACATATTTAAATTGGAAAAGTCAAATTGAGCATTATTAAATAAAGCTTGTTTAATACGTCTCAAACAGAAAATGTCTTTGGAAGAGCATTTTAAACCCGATATTAAAATCTGGCCGAGCGCGTGTCCCGAGGCTTCATTGGTGAGCACAGGAATTTGGGTCCTTTTAAGAAGTGCGGTCTTCTCCCTTCACAAGGTATTTTTTTCCCCAATGTATAAAATGAAAGCAGAAAGGTTTTTAGGTAGCTATTTAAAACTGTTCGTGCAACCTAATAAATATAAGACAATTGACCCGTGTTTTAATGTTTATTCATAAGACGAAGTGCAGCCCGGCTGTTGCAGTGACGCGGGCGGCTTGCTGGAGCCGGGAACACCCACGTGTGGGGTGATGTTTTCCCACCACAGTGCAGTGGGTTAGCAACTGACCCGTGCTCCCACCAAACCTAAAACCACTCTCAAATGGGCTTTACAGTATTTACATTTTGAATTTTATTTATAGGACACCAGATGTCTATGTTCAAAAGAAAAAAAAAATCATTTGGAATATAAAATCCCTCCCCTTCCCCACATTCGTTAGCTGAGGAGATATTTGCCTTCCCCCCTGCGATGCGTCAATGCCTCGCAAGCCAGTTCTGAGCTGGGGTTGATGGTCTTCTTGGAGGTTAGGGAGGCGGGAGACTGAGCATTTATTCCTATTTTCTGTGTGACCATGGGCTTGCCTTTATTTCTGGGATGCGTTTTCTCCTGAGACTCTTTGCATCTCTCAGCGACCACCCTCTTACTCATTAAAGTCTTCTGGCACAGGGGAATGGAGCTGGGCAGAAGCTCAAAGCCAGACCTTAAGAAAACTGCTGAAGATCTTACCCGAGCCGCAGCGTCCGGCTGTGAGAGCTGGGGCAAGCAGATAACTATGTCTTTCCTCCTTCATCCCTGAAAGTGGTCTTAGAATAAAAGTGCTTCACAAACACAACTAGATATTTTTATTCACTTCTTCATTGTTTTCTTTGTCAAATAACCTCAGAACGTGCAAACCCAACAAGGCACACAGCCCAACAGCCCTCCCCTGACTGATCTGCCTGCAACTGCCAGTCACTTCTCATCTCCAAATCACACAGAAGATTCTACAGATTCATTCCTAACACTGAACCTCTCCCAGGGCCCTCCAGGAAATTGCCTGTCCTCCCCACAACACAGATAGAAGAGCAGTTTATTTTTCAGTCCGGACCCACTCCAGAGGTTCGGCCTGATTTCTTCCTGTAAGTCCTACCGGCCAGGGGTGAGGGCAGCACATGAGATCACGCTGCGGACGGACTTTAAAGCGCCGCAGAGAACGGTGCATAGGGGCTGAGGCCACTGTGGAGCGCTCGCTAGGGCCAGGTGTATTCCAAGTGCATTCTGCATGTCACCTCTGCTCTGTTAACCTCCAGAGGTGTCCCAGTCCCGCTTCTTAGTGAGGCTCCTGACCACTGTGCATACTGCCCGGAGGGACAGTGGCCCTGAAGAAAGACACTGAAAGCCTAGGGGTTGAGCTGCCACGCCTGGCACCTGGCGGCTCCAAGGGCTCTGGAGAGAATCGCCAGTCCCCAGGCTGAGTTCTGGTTCCCCCAACTTCTAGCTGAATTTCCATATCCACATCCAAAGAAAACAGCCTCAGGATTCCTTCCGTGATTTACTTGTGATTTACTTTGAATGCCCTTATGAGACCAGAGGGGAAGGTGTAGTGGCGAGTGAGTGAGGACAGAAGGTATGAACGTCTGAAGCCAGGGTAGGTGGACCTTGTGTGTTTAATGCCCCTCCCAGGGCCTGGAGGCCAGAGCTGGAGGCCAGGCTTGAGAAGGGCCTGAGTGCTGCCTCAATTAATCAGTAAGAGCCCAGAGAAGCTTGTTTGTTCTTTACACCTCTTGAGCATCAAAGGAGAAAAGGAGATGCGGAAGGTCATAGCTGCAGGACTCAGTGTGTTGCTGGCCTGGGACACCAGGAAGGGAAACCAGAAAGAGGGAGATGAAGGAGGTGAAGATGGGGTTCCGGGCAGGCAGATAAGAAAGAGGTGGAATTGAAAACGCTTTGGGGCCAGAGACCCGGGGAGAGGGGAGAAGTCCTGGTGCTGTTAACAGCCAGGCGGAGCTGAGAAGATGAGGCAGGGTCAGGGGAGTGGGAGGCAGGCAGCGCTCTCTGGAAAGTGCAGGGACGAGGAGAGGCTGGGTGGGTGGCTGAGGGAGGTGGCAGGGATCTGTCCCATTCTCCTGTCACTGGCGCTCACTTCTGCTGCAGAGACCTTTGTCTCCTGCTGTCCCTAGCCCAAGGCTCCCATCCTAGGCCCAGCAGTTCTCATTCCCTAGAGAGTTTTACGGCACAGATGCCCCCCAGGGACTTAGAAGACCCTGAGGGCAAGTGACTGCTTTATTTATTATGTATTTATTTTTACCAGCTCCCAGGTAATTCTGTGCGCAGCCAGGGATTGAGAACCGCCCCAAGCCTAAACTTCTAGATTCAAATTTAGGAAATACACTTCCATGTAATGAACTGGAGACTTCTGAGGTTTTGTTTCTTTGTCTTTAATTCCTGCTCCCTAAGGGTGCCCTGCCAGGGTGGGGGCTCACCTTGGTCCAAGGGCCACAGCAGCCTGCGAGGAAAGCACCACTGCAGCCTACTTGACACCCGGGAGGCGGCGCGAGCTGGGTGGGGGCGCTTTGGACTGGTTCTTCGTGAAGCAGAAACGCTCTCAGCTTTGGGAGAGGTTTCCAGGATGCCCACGTCTGTTCTGTCCCTTTGTTTGTGGGTTGGGTCTGAAGGAAAGTGACACGGCTATCTTGTGCTGGTCTCTACCCTAGCCCCAGGGCCTCGCTGTCCAAACCGAGAGCATGCACAGGACTGGCCCAAAAGCCACCTAAGGAACGCTCCCCTTCATCAGCATGGGGATCTCCCTTCCTTAGTAAACACGGTAAGACAAAACCAAAGAGAAAACTTACAAGCCTTCTGGGAAGAATTCAAATCTTCTTGAATTAAGATGAATTCCAGTTATTTGTTATAAGTATTTACAATGCTACATTGGCCCACTTACTTTTCTGTAAATCACAAACCTCTTTAATGACAGCTAACATATACATATATGGAGAGGGGGGGGGAGAGAGAGAGAGAGAGAGAGAGAGAGAGAATATCTAGTAAGTCAGGCACTATTTCAGGAGCCTCATGTCGGTTAATCTATTTCACTGTGTCTACTACCCTATGGGGCAGGTATTTTTTGTGCCCATTTTACAGATGGGGTAAGTGAGGCCCAGAAGACTTGCCCCAAGGCATACAGCTAGTAAGTACCAGAGCTCAGACTCGGCCCCTGACCTCTGCAGGGCAGTGGTGCTGAGAAGAGAGGAGGGTATTATTATTAAATTGGAAAACATGATGATTATTTAAGAGAGCTTCTTAAGTGGTGTCCTCAGAGCCACAACCCCAGCCAGTTCTGCTGCTCTGGGAGTCACTTTTCCTTTCTGAGGCCGGAGTTTCCTCTTCCATAGCTTGGATTAGCAGCGCCTGCTGTGGGGTGGCCCCATGATGTGGCGCCCGCTGCATCTCTCTCCCTTGTGCACCCGCCCAGGCCTCCAACACCGATTTCCTCCTCTATTCTTTCTGGTTCCTGAGCCCTGAGGGTGTGAATTGTGTGGAGCTCGGGTCTGTTTGTTCTCGGGGAAGAGAAGAAATCTTTCTGGAAATATCAAACCAATTTTTGCTGGGACAACACATGAGGCTTGAGCCAAAAACACGGCAACCAAACAAAAATTGGAGCAGGCTTAGAAAAGATGTAGGACCCCAGCTGGTGAGGGAGGCCCTCTGTCTTTTGGATTCTGGGAATGAGGTGGACTTGCAGCTCCAGCTTCTCCCTAAGATGGCGGGAGGACACACGGGCCCCTAGCTCTGCAAAGCGTTGGGGAGTCTCTGAATCCCAGGCACCCCAGAGGACACAGTGCCTCGGTGCTTTTCCTCGGGGGAGATGATGGTTTGCACGGAGCCCGGCCCCAAAGCCAGCATCCCTGCAGCCTGTGTGGCCAGGGTAGGGTCCTGCCTCTCCAGGGCTGGGCAGGACTGGGATGTAGCAACCCCCATCCAGGAGATGCCCTTCAGCCCCCTCCCTTCCGCCAGCAGCCTCCAGGTCCCACAGACCCACCGCTCAACCTGAGCTCTAGGTGCCCCTGTCTCCTCAACTGTGAAGTGGGCCTCAACCTGCCTCTGAAGTGTGGCTGTGGGGATTGCCTGAGATAATGTTCGAGGCTTATAAAAGGTCAGTACAGAGCCTTCCAGAACCCTCCACAAAGTCATAACGATAAAAACCAAACAGCACAAGTGGGGTCCTTGCTCACAAACATCTCCTCCTCACACCAACCGAAGGAGGTGGTCACCACCACAAACCCATTTGTCAGATGTCAGCCCCGAGGCCCAGGGCAGTGCTGTCGTTCAACCAAGGCCACAGGTGGAACTGAGATCTGAACCCAGGTGGTCTGGCTCCAGGGCTGTTTGTTAACCATCAGCCTCTCCAGGCACTTGACAGATGGGAGTCATTGTTATTAGTTTGGTTTTGGTCAAAGATTTTTTTTTTTAATTAAAAAACAAAGTTTTATGTTGAGATAATGGTAGATTCCTAGGCAGGTGTGAGGAGTAACACGGAGAGATCTCTGTACTCTTCATCCAGTTTTCCCCGTTGGTAACATCTTTCCTACCACAGTGCAGTGTCACCACCAGGATGCTGGCCTTGATGCAACCCACTCGTGGGTTTAATATGTGTAGAGCATATTCAGGAGAAATGTTGAAAAAGGACCGAGAGCTAGGTGAGGCATAGACGATGCTGTTCGGACCTGTCCCTTCCACCCTATACCTCGTATTTGCAGGTTTGTTTGTTTGTTTGTTTGTTTGTTTTTTTGAGACGGAGTCTCGCTGTGTCGCCCAGGCTGGAGTGCAGTGGCCGGATCTCAGCTCACTGCAAGCTCCGCCTCCCGGGTTCACGCCATTCTCCTGCCTCA
>NW_012098098.1:3341664-3349036 GCF_000951045.1 Mandrillus leucophaeus
CTCTGTCCTCCAGGTTGGAGTGCAGTGGCGCAATCTCAGCTCACTGCAAGCTCCACCGCCCAGGTTCACACCATTCCCCTGCCTCAGTCTCCCAAGTAGCTGGGACCACAGGTGCCCGCCACCACGCCCGGCTAATTTTTTTGTATTTTTAGTAGAGATGGGGTTTCACTGTGTTAGCCAGAGATGGTCTCAATCTCCTGACCACATGATCCATCCGCCTCAACCTCCCGAGGTGCTGGGATTACAGGTATGAGCCACCGCGCCCGGTCGGTCTTGTGTTACTTCTAACTCCTGAGATCTTACTGGGAAGTTGCTGATCACCAGTTTCAGGTGTTTTCTATCTGCTAGGAGAGGGCCCGTTCCCGGGCACTTGCTGTGACCAATTATTACTTTAGCGCGACAGTAACATCCACCTGACCATCAGCTGATGGTTGTCTGACACTCCTGATGTGTGTGGGGGAGCCCTCTCCTGCCCACCTCATACCTGACTACCCATTGTAACAGCTTCACTGTCCTATCTCCAGTGCCCAGAACCATGGCTGACGTAGGAGGCTTTCGTAAATATTTTTAAATGGATGAATGAATGAGTTTTCTTAGAGAATGACTCCACCTTTCTGAGCTCCACTGAAAAATCTGTACAACAGGCTTAACACTCCCCATGGGCAGGGTGGTGGTGAGGACGAGGCCATGTGAGGTGTCCAGTGTCCAGCACACAGCATCTGGCGGCGGCTGCACGGTGAGCTGCACATTCACCCCAAGTGCCCAGGAAAACCCCCTCGGTGTCTCCAGCCCTCTGTCGCAGCTCTCAGGGGCCTCTGTGCTTTCTCAAACCTCTTAATGGCCTGTAATCTTTCAACAGTTAAGAGTATTGCTAATAAGAGATTTGAGAACAATTTGCATCTCTTGAAGGAGGCTGGATTTCTAGAGGGTGGCATAGGTTTAAGTACCAGGCACAAAGTCTTCGCTAATTCTGCTGACTTGAAATAATAAACAGCTTAACACCCTCCATTGTTCTGGGGCCTAATGAAAACCAAGTAGGCCTTCAGCCTGGGGAGCCTGCTGGGATTCAGGAGAACAGCTGGGAGCCGAGGCCTCAAAGCCGATGGCACTTCCTTGCTCGTCCCCACAAGGTACAGGACAGGGAGTCAATACATCTCTTTGGAAGCGAGTACATCATTTCTCCCAGTCTTTCCAGCTTTCTGATTACATCAAGGAGAAAGTGTTCCTTCAATGCTGTTCTATCTTACACCTTTCTAGCAGGGGCTGCCTTTTCCTTTTAAGAAAAAGCAGGCCAGCTGTGGTGGTTCACACCTGTAATCCCAGTACTTTGGGAGGCTGAGGTAGGAGGACTGAGAGGATCACTTGAGCCCAGGAGTTCAAGACAAGCCTGGGCAACAGAGCGAGACCTGCATCTCTCTAAAACAAAACAAAACATAAAAGCCAAGGCCTTCGGAGTGGAAATTCATCAGTCTACAGTATCACTAGAATTCAATAACGTTACTTTGTTTTCACTGAATATAATTTGTACGGTTATGTTGGTGGGTGTTCCTTTCCCATTTACGACTGTCATGGAAAGTTTCCTTTTAAAAAGAAATACATGGGGTACTCATGAACAGAAAGATGGCAACAATAGAAACTGCGTACTAGGGAAAGAGGCGGCCAAGGGCTGAGAAACTTAACTCTTGAGTATGATACTCAGTACCTGGGTGAAAGGACCATTCAAATCCTAAACCTCAGCATCATGCAATATTCCCAGGAAACAAACTTGCACATATACCTGCTGCGTCTAAAATAAAAGTTGAAAAAAAATATTTATTAAATGAAATTTTTTTAAAAAGCAAATGATGCTGGGTGCGGTGGCTCACACCTGTAATCCAAACACTTTGAGAAGCTGAGATGGGAGGATTGCTTGAGCCCAGGAGTTCGAGACCAATCTGGGCAACATAGAAGGACCTCGTCTCTACAAAAAAGTCAAAAAATTAGCCAAGCATGGTGGCATGCACCTGTAGTCCTAGTTACTCAGGAGGTTGAGGGAGGAGGATTGCTTGAGCCTGGGAGGTGGAGGCAGTGAGCCATGATCATGCCTCTGCATTCCAGACTAGGCAGCAGAGCAAGACCCTGCCTCAAAAAAAAAAAAAAAAAAAAAATCAAAGGATAATAGGTATCACCTATGTTTATAAATAAATTAAAAAATTAAAAATTAAAGTGAATTTACTTAAAGAAAATTAAGTAGATAAGCACAGGATAGCAAAGAGATGCAGCAAAAATGTTGACAGGTTAGCAGAACTTGAATGATGAGGTTTCGGAAACACTGACCTAGAGATCTTCTCACTTTACAGTGGGAAAAACCAAGGCCCAGAGAGAGGGCAAGTGACTTGGTGGAGGCGGCCAGGAGGTCAGTGCCAGAGCGCTCATCAGGCACTCACTTAGCTGAAGGTGGCCACAAGCTGGCCCAGGCACGGCTGTAATTGGCCAGGTGAGGGAAGGGTGGGACCCAGAGCCCAGGGCTCTCCTCCTTCCAGGTGGACCAACCAGCGAACCTGTGCCACCCAGGATGGGCAGGGGCTGCTGTCCATTCTCTGCTGTGCCCAAGTGCATGGCTCCTCCCCGGAGCTTGGGCAATACCCACAGCCATGACCCTGGTGACATCACAGCCTCAAGGGAGACATTTCATCCCCATTTCCCAGGTGAGACCTGAAGCAGTTCTAGTAAAACCAAGGCTGCTTGGCCCCTAGAACCTGGTCTCCTGACCCACAAAATGAGACCAAGACCATTTTCCACAACCCACTCACGCCTCCTGGAATGATGCATCTCCACATGCGATGTTTCAACCTAGAAAGTGCGAGGTGCGATTATCTAAGGTGTACCATTTTCCTTTATAACTGTTTTAGTTTACAAGGGGCAGAGGTTTAAAAACAAACATATTTCTTTCAATTGTAAAGGTATCATGTTTCTTATAAAACAAAATATTCATTATAGAAAGTTTTTTAAAAATAAAAATGTTTAAGGAGTAATTTATTAATCAATATAACCCTGCCATCCTGGGATTAACTGCTTTATGCATTTTGCTGTATTTTATTTCTCTCTGTCTGTTTCTCCCTATGTACATTTTAAACACAGTTTGAATTATTTTATATATAATTTTAGAACCTCTTTTATGCAAGGTTTCCTTTTCTTTATTATTTAAGAAATACATATATATATGAGGCCCCTAGCAGTTCTGGAAAAATCAAGGCCACTTAGCCCCTAGAACCTGGGGATATATTTCTGTTGTAAAAAATGAGGAAGATAAAGTCCAGAGAAGGAAGGTGATTCTGCCCACGAGCAGAAAAGCCAGGACAAAAGCACAGTGAGACATCAGTTTGGTGTCTCCCTAGTAGCTCATGTCATGCTTATTTCAGCCATCTCCTATTGTCGGGCACTTAGATTGTTGCCAAATATTCACCTTTATAACTAATGATGCAAATGTAAATTCTTACACATAAATCTGTGTGAACCTGCCTGTCGATTTCTTTCTATAAGTTGCATATACAGGCGTTCACATGAAAGGAGTGACACGTGGAAGTTTCACATCAAGGTTCCAAGCTCCTGGCAGGAACTTCCACATCATCCTTAGAGAGGCTGTAAGGTCACTCCATATAAGCAAGGCAGGCAGCCACTCATCTCTCTACGCCTTTGGCAATGCCAAGGATTATGACTTTAACAATGCTTTGTGTGTAGGGGTGGGGTGGGGGGGGATTTAAAAAGTAGGGTTTTCCAGTCACCCAGCTTCACTTTTTAACACCTTCCTCTTGAACCCAGTCCACAAAGGGAGTCCCAAATTCATTAACAAGGCAGTGGGAGAGAAACTACTGGGTTTTATAAAAACGCAGGAGAAACTGGCGATCTTTCTATACAAGCATGTAATTCCCTCTGGTGAGTTCAGGCATGGGGGCTGGGACCACCTCTCTGGACAGTTATCAGTCTTTGCTGCCTGTTGAGAATTTGCTGCAGGGGGCACTGGGAGGCAGGAGAAGAGGCATGAGAGATGCCCGCTGCTGAGACTTGCAGGTGGGGAAATGGCTTACAAACTCTCCTGATGCGGTTGAAAGAAACTTAGGATAAGGAGAGCTCCTCTCTGTTGCAGCAGAGAACCTTCTGGGGCCTGGGGAGTTGTCTGCAGAGCCCACGTGGTCTCAGGAGGGGCTGAGGAGCTCTTGGCTTCAGTGGGTTGGATGTTTGTGAAGTTGGTGGTTTTGCCCAAAATCAGAGGCTCAGTGCCCGCCCGCTGTGCTGATTTGTCTAAACTGTCCCTGGGCCACATTGGGAGGAAGAGACAAGGGTCCTACTCTGTGAAAAAATGAAGACAACACAAGAATGGCCGGTAGGTGGTGCTGAGCCCTCCTGCCCCATATCACATAGAGAATCTGCAGTCTCAGGGTCTTAACCCACGGCCCCGGGCCTCTGGCTTTCTGCAGCTCCAGGCTCATTTCTAATATTTTATTTATTGAGGTGAAATTAACATTACCATAACATCAACCATTTTAAAGTGAACAGTTCAGTGGCATTTAGTACATTCACACTGTGTGCAATCACCACCTCTGTCGAGTTCCAAGACATTTCCATTACCCCAGAAGGAAACCCTGAGCTCATGAGATGCCATCCCTCATTCTCCCACCTCTCCCCAGCCCCCAGCTCTCCTACTCTGTCTCCACAGATTCGTCTATTCCAGACATTTCATATGAATGGAATCATAAAATATGGAATGTTTTTGTGTCTGGCTTCTTTTACTTCACATAATCGCTTTGTTCATGTTATAGCATGTATCAGAATTACTTTCCTTTTATTGCTGAATAATATTCCATCATGTGGATAGACCATATTTTGTTTATCCATTCACAACTGATGGACGCTGAGTTATTTCTACTTTTTGGCTGTCATGGCTAGGCTGCTAAGAATATTTGTGTACAGTTATGCATGAGTACCTGTTTTCAATGGTCGTTCTAGGCTTCACTTTTTGAGGATCAGCCAGGTGTTTTCCACAGCGGCTGCGCCATCTTGCATTCCCCCCAGCAGTGTGGGAGGGTTCCAGTTACTCCAGCCTAGGCTTATTTTAATAGCTTCTCTCGAGAGGTGAAGCCCTGACGATCAATGTGAAAATCAATGTGTGGCCCTGCAGGAAACGGTGGTGAATCCTACTAATTATGTAATCAGCAGCCTACACAGGGTCATGGAACTACAGTCGCCCTCCAAGTTCTGATGCCGCCATTCCTGGGGGTCTCTCCGCCTCTCCTCACCTCAGTTTCTAAATGGGGCTACTAAATCCTAGTTGAAGGGCTTTCCTTAGCACAGCGCTAGGAACATAGTGGGCACTCTGCAAAGAATGGCTTTCAGGTCTCACTCAGAAAGTGCAAGGTGTGAGTGGTTCCCTGATTTGGGAGCTTACAGACCTCTTTAGCACACCATGCTGCTGTAACTAAGTCGAAATGTGCCAATGAAGTTATATCTAATGAAGACTGAAAAGAATAGCAAAATGAACTTCTAATGCTTAAGGAAATGCCAAAAGGTGGGGGATTTGAGCCAAGTTGGCTCTGACGTTGCCTCTGGTGGAAAGTGTAGTGAGTCCAGGAACAGCCTCACCCAGAATCAACAGCCAGGCGGAGTCTGTACACAACCCTTCAAGGACTAAATAAACGCAGTAATTTACTGAAAAAAGGCCTTTCAGGGCCACCTCTGGCACTGAGGTCTTAGGACTCATGGGACAAAACCAGCATCCATCTTCTGATGTGACACGTTCCTGTCAACAGTTGCCCTAATGGAAACAGCACTCAACCGAAGTGACATGGCAGCCTCTTCACTTCCACGGAGCCCTGCTCTTCCTGGGCAGTGAAGAGGAGCAGAGGGCTCAGGACAAGGGGCCTGCACAGTGAGGGGCTTGGAGGGATGGGGGACCACAGGGCAGCGGGAGGTCGGGGAGGGAAGGCTCAGGGCAGGAGGGCTGTGGGGTAGGGAAGGCAGTCTGCTTCTGCTTTCCCAGTTGTCCTGCAGCTCCCTCAGGCTTATGGGATCACAGCCAGGTGTTCCCTCTAGAAGTCCAGATACTCAGAGGATGCAAGAGCTAGGTGCGCCTTAAGGCCTTGGCAGCCCCAGTTTTAAAATGCAAGGAGCCCTGGAGAGGAGTCCAGGAAGATGGACTTTCAAGGATGACAGTGAAACCACCTACAGAGGCCAGGTTCTGGACTATCCAATTCCCAACAAGCTGTGGCCTGGGGCCCGTCTCACATCTCTCCAAGAAAATGGTGAGGAGATGTTAACTGCGCAGGATTGTTGTGAGATCAAAAAAAAACAGAAGTTAACTTTTTAAATATTTTAAGCAAATATATCCAAAATGTATCACCTGAACCTATAATGAACATACAAATTATTGATATATTTAAATTCTTTTTTAAATTGTGATTTGATAATTGTTCAAAATTGGTTAGGTGTTTTACATTTATAGCACATCTTACAGTTCAAATCAGGCACATCTCAAGCCCTCAGCAGCCACGTGGGGAGAGGAGCTGCCATATTGGACAGCATAGGCCTACAGGGAAAGGCCCACCTCTAAGGGTGGGACTTCCTGTGCCGGGACTTCCTGTGCCAGGACTTCCTGGGGTGGAACTTCCTATTTTGTTTGGCAGCCACCACGTTTTTCCTGGGCTGGGCAAGGAGGGTTTGGGTTCAGCCTGAAGTCCTGGGTATGGTTTCTGCATAGTACGGCTCCTTAGCTGGCCCCAGACAGTGACTTCCTGAGATGAGACAGTGTGCAAAGGTGGAGATTAGTTAGGTCCTTGATGTTATCTTTTCTATTTCCATATCTTTAAAATGTTACACATTTGGGGGAGGGATTAACTTAAGAATCTATCTGTGTATAGTTAAGATGTGTGACAGGTTTCAGCAATAAGAATATTCATTGCTTTTATTTAGAAGAGCAGACAAATATATAACCAAGTAAATGTCCCGTGATAATGGCCTGGACAGAGGTGTGAGCTATTGGGTGACTGAGAAATCAGCTTTGTGCCAGGCACTTTTATAGCATGTAACTAACACACATGTGAACTACGCTTACTCTCTTAGTGAATGATGGTACCCAGGTTTTCAGCCCAGATAGTGCAGCCCTAGATCATTTGATCCTACTTTTCTACCATGTAGGCCACGGTCTCCTTTCTCTACACTATATAGACCACACCTCCTTCTTCTACACCACCATATAGACCATAGCTTCTTCCTCCACACCACATAGATCATGGCGCCTTCTCCCACACCACACAGACCATGGCCCCTTCCCCTACACCACACAGACCATGGCTCCTTCCTCCACACCACACAGACCATGGCCCCTTCCCCTACACCA